>NW_028256543.1:0-463828 GCF_048593485.1 Apis florea | reverse complement strand
CTTTTTCTCCTAATTAAATTAATCACTTTTGCTGAATTCTTTTCTGATGTTTTAATTTTTTAGATTTTTAATTTTGAAATTAAATTCTTCTCCAATGTTTCAATCCTTTCTCATTTTATAACAATTTAACTTTTATCTTATATTCTCTTTTTATGTTTTATTTATTACTTATATGTTACAATGTTAAATTCTTTTCTTACATGTTACTGCTTTGTTACATTTAATTACTTGTTATATTATAACATGTAAAAACATTTAATATATAATTATTATAATATATAAATAATGAATAAATACATAAATAGAAGAAGACAAAATAAGAAAAAAGTAATCACTATAAAATAAAAAAGGATTAAAACATTCATTTAAATTATGAGAAGTACTATTTGATTTCTATATTGCATTCCTTTTTCAAATTTGTATAATCATACATTTTTTTGTGTATTAATGTTTAATTCTTTTTTCATATATTGCTTTGTTAAACTTAGTTAACTCTCATGTTATTATATAATTTCTTTCTTATGTTTTTTTCTTCTAATTAAATTAATCACTTTTGCTGAATTCTTTTTTGATGTTTTAATTTTTTAGATTTTTAACTTTGAAATTAAATTCTTCTCCAATGTTTCAATCCTTTCTCATTTTATAACAATTTAACTTTTATCTTATATTCTCTTTTTATGTTTTATTTATTATTTATATGTTACAATGTTAAATTCTTTTCTTACATGTTACTGCTTTGTTACATTTAATTACTTGTTATATTATAACATGTAAAAACATTTAATATATAAATAATGAATAAATACATAAATAGAAGAAGACAAAATAAGAAAAAAGTAATCACTATAAAATAAAAAAGGATTAAAACATTCATTTAAATTATGAGAAGTACTACTTGATTTCTATATTGCATTCCTTTTTCAAATTTGTATAATCATACATTTTTTTGTGTATTAATGTTTAATTCTTTTTTCATATATTGCTTTGTTAAATTTAGTTAACTCTCATGTTATTATATAATTTCTTTCTTATGCTTTTTCTCCTAATTAAATTAATCACTTTTGCTGAATTCTTTTCTGATGTTTTAATTTTTTAGATTTTTAATTTTGAAATTAAATT
This sequence comes from Apis florea, assembly GCF_048593485.1. Taxonomy (NCBI): domain Eukaryota; kingdom Metazoa; phylum Arthropoda; class Insecta; order Hymenoptera; family Apidae; genus Apis; species Apis florea. Next base: position 462,709 of record NW_028256543.1, on the reverse strand, counting down.
CTTCTCCAATGTTTCAATCCTTTCTCATTTTATAACAATTTAACTTTTATCTTATATTCTCTTTTTATGTTTTATTTATTATTTATATGTTACAATGTTAAATTCTTTTCTTACATGTTACTGCTTTGTTACATTTAATTACTTGTTATATTATAACATGTAAAAACATTTAATATATGAATATTATAATATATAAATAATGAATAAATACATAAATAGAAGAAGACAAAATAAGAAAAAAGTAATCACTATAAAATAAAAAAGGATTAAAACATTCATTTAAATTATGAGAAGTACTACTTGATTTCTATATTGCATTCCTTTTTCAAATTTGTATAATCATACATTTTTTTGTGTATTAATGTTTAATTCTTTTTTCATATATTGCTTTGTTAAACTTAGTTAACTCTCATGTTATTATATAATTTCTTTCTTATGTTTTTTTCTTCTAATTAAATTAATCACTTTTGCTGAATTCTTTTTTGATGTTTTAATTTTTTAGATTTTTAACTTTGAAATTAAATTCTTCTCCAATGTTTCAATCCTTTCTCATTTTATAACTTTTATCTTATATTCTCTTTTTATGTTTTATTTATTATTTATATGTTACAATGTTAAATTCTTTTCTTACATGTTACTGCTTTGTTACATTTAATTACTTGTTATATTATAACATGTAAAAACATTTAATATATAAATATTATAATATATAAATAATGAATAAATACATAAATAGAAGAAGACAAAATAAGAAAAAAGTAATCACTATAAAATAAAAAAGGATTAAAACATTCATTTAAATTATGAGAAGTACTATTTGATTTCTATATTGCATTCCTTTTTCAAATTTGTATAATCATACATTTTTTTGTGTATTAATGTTTAATTCTTTTTTCATATATTACTTTGTTAAACTTAGTTAACTCTCATGTTATTATATAATTTCTTTCTTATGTTTTTTTCTTCTGATTAAATTAATCACTTTTGCTGAATTCTTTTTTGATGTTTTAATTTTTTAGATTTTTAACTTTGAAATTAAATTCTTCTCCAATGTTTCAATCCTTTCTCATTGTATAACAATTTAACTTTTATCTTATATTCTCTTTTTATGTTTTACTAATTATTTAATGTATAATTATGTTGCAAATTTGTTAAATTTATATAATTGTTATGTTGTAACGTGTAAAAAAATTTATTGTTATAACATATAAATAATGAATAAAATATACAAAAAATATATAAATATAAGAAGACAATATAAGATAAAATTTTCATTGCTATAAAATAGTAAAAGATTGGAAGATGGAAGAAGAATTTAATCTCAATGTTAACAAAATCTAAAAGAAACATAAAAAAAGTATTTAATAGAAATACTACTTAAATTTAACTAATATAAAAACAATTAAACAAAACAATTAAATGTAGCAAAATTTACAATGTTAAGTTCTTTTCTTATATGCAAATTTATTAGATTTATTTAATTGTCATATTAAATTTCTTTTTTATGTTTTTCTTTTCTTCTAATTCAATAAACATTTATGCTGAATTTTTTTTGATGTTTTAGCTTTTTAAGATTTTTAACTTTACTTAAAATTCAATTCTTCTTCAATGTTTCAATCCTTTTTCACATTATAATAGTTAATTTTTATATTATATTCTCTTATTATGTTTGTATTGTGTTTATTCATTATTTATATATTTATATTAAATTCTCTTATATGTTGTAACATATAAGAGAAGAATTTAACATTGTAATACATAAATAATGAAAAAAAAACATGAAGTAGAGAGTATAATATAGAAGTTAGAATTATTTTAGAAAAAGAAATAAAAGAAAATGGAAATATGGAAATAAAAAAGTGGAATTTCAAAGTTAAAAATAATTTAGAAGAATTAAAATAAAAATAAAAAAAGAATTTAACAGAAATGTTACCTAAATCAAGAAAAACGTTTAAACAAATTAAACAATTAAATTTAACAAATTTATAATATTAAATTTTTTTTATATATGTTTTCTCTAATTCAATTAATATGTTTAACTTATGTTAAATTCTTTTTTGTTTTAAATTTTTAGATTTAGATTTTTTCAACTTTGAGATTAAATTCTTCTTTTATGTTTTAATCTTTTTTTATTTTATAATAACTTTTATGTTATTTTCTTTTTTTATATTTTATTTATTATTTATGTATTGTAATGTTAAATTTTTTTTATAGATATTTTTACATATTTTTTCCAATTCAATTAATATGTGTTAAATTCTATTTTTATATATCAATTCATTTTCAGATATTGTTCATCTCAATATGAAATATTTTATTTATATTTCAATCTCTTCTAATTTCTTTGAATCTTTATATTATATTCTTTTTTTTTTTTTAAGTTTTTCTATTTTATTGATTTTTATGTTATATTACTTTCTTTTATTTTCTTAATTTAATGTCTTAAATTTATTTATTTTAAAGTTAAATTGAACTCTTGTGTTTTAATTATATTAAATTTAGTTACTATGTTATACTATGTTTTTATTTTATAATTTTTTTATTCTTTTAACTTTTATAAATTTGTTTAAATTTTTTTGTTAAATTTCTTTCTTGTGTTTTACTTTTATTTATTAATTTAATCAATATTTGTATTAAATTTCTTCTTCTCTACATTATAATCTTTTTTATTCAATTTAACTATTTTGTTAAATTAATAATTTTATTAATAATTTTTTTTTGTTTTTCTAATCAATATAATATTGCAAGATTCCAATATTACAAATAACAACAATTTATTTATATTATATGATATTTTAATTTTTCGCGCGGTTTTTAATTGAAGAAAATAAGTGCCAACCAATCAGAGCGTCGTTTAATTCGAGACGCGGGCGAATCAGTGCGCATCATAGTGCGCATCATTGTGCGCATCGTAATGCGCATCAAAGTGGCGTCAGTCTACAGTTGAAAATTGTGACAAGAGGACGGATCATCGCAAATTCGGATTACGCAGTAAGTTATTTTACTCTTATTATTATCAAATTTATCAATTATTGCTAATTTAGTTTTTTTAATAATCCATTCAGTGTAATGAGAACGAAATTAATTAGTCTTTTGCGTTTCTTTGTGTTTTTTCCTTCGATTGTTCATTTACCTGTTGCGTCATTAGTAGCGTCGCGTATCGAAATATTTCGAGACAGAATTTGAAATCGTATATTAATTTTCTTAAATATAATTTTAATTATATACGTTTGTTTTATGTTTTTGATCTTTATTTTTTTATAATCTTAGTCATATTAAAATAAAAGAAATTTTTTACGATTCGTTGTGAATTCATTTCGTGAAATAAAATTATTCAAATGATATATATTTTTCCGAATGTATATATATTGTATACAAAGTCTCCCGTATATATTTATTGTTTTCTTTTTTGTGGTCTATCGTTTATATTTTGCTCGAGGCTAGAAATATTCTTTATGTTTGATCGTTTCTAAGAATTCGTGTTCAAACATATTTTAGCTTGTCGAATTGCCGGGCGTATCCCCTCTCCATTTTGTTATTCCATGCGCGAAGTCAAATCGCGCAGTAAAGTGACATTGTTCGTTGATTCGTCGTGGCAATTAGACGTTTGAAATTTTCTCGAGACGTGTGTTCTATTTAGTGCGTAATATTTTGATATTATATTACTATTTTTTATTTTTAATACTATAGTTATTTTTTTTTTATCATTTGTGCGTTTTTATTTAATTAATACATTCAATATTTTAGTTAGTTTTGTTAGAATTGATAATTGTTTGTCAACTAAATCATTTTAAATTCTTTATACATCATATAATTCGAGTGTCGAATTTAATAAGATAGCTTATGTGAGTTTTTATTTGATTTAATTGTTATAACACTTTAACATAATCTAATTTTAATATATTTCATTCATTTATTTAGAAGTTTTGATTTTTTTTCTGCACAGGTTTAATTGATATTGAACGTGATAGCTCTTAAAAGGCGGGAAAAATTCCAATATGGACGCCATGTCTTTCTTGATGACGCGGTAAAATTTTATATTTCGTATGTATAAATTTTTATTCTATTTTATTGAATTATTAGTGGTTGTTATTAAGCAATTCGTAATAAAATTACATTCTATTTAAATGAAAGTGAAAAAATAAAAAATATATCAGAAATTTTCATGGTTTATCATTAAAAGTTAAATTTTAAAATCTGACAACGAATATTTTATTAAACTTCAGATATTCATAAATAATTGGTAACATTTTTATACAGAATTCATAATCAGTTAAAATAAAAAAAAACAGTATTTTCAGAACAAATGCTCGATAGGAAGAAGAAGAAAAATATTGAAAAAATATTGTTTCTTCTTTTATCTTTCCCCATCCCTCTACTAATTTAATGTTAATTTCAGAAAATATTTGTGACCGCGCGCAATGCGGTTAATAGAATCAGTGTTTGTTTCGTCATAGTATTTTTAATATTTTTTAGAGCACAACAGCTCTGATTGAATTTTAATTAGAATAATCAAACGCGAAGATAGAATCAGTGTTTGTTCGCCGATTATAATTTATACGGACGCGTTATTAGTTTCTTATTTTTTACTTTTTTTTTCTTTTAAATATTCGTTTTCGGTACAGGGTAGAATCAGTGCTTCTCTCAAGAGAATATGGCGATCATCCACCACGCGAAGAGGTAAGAAGAATCATTTTTTAAATTTTAATTTTATATTTTTTTTATTATTAAAATTTTATATTTTTTTATTAAAGTTTAAAGATAAATATAATTCCATTTATTACTATTTCAAGATTTTAAATAACGAATGTTATATTTTCAAGAAAAAAATTACAATATTTCACATTTTATTTCGCAGATGCTGATGATCTTTATGAAGATTTTTCCTGGACTTTAATCTTAAAAAATATTTGACCACGCGCAATGTGGTTAGTAGAATCAGTGTTTGCTTCGTCATAGTATTTTGAATATTTTTTAGAGCACAACAGCTCTGATTAGATTTTAATTAGAATAATCAAACGCGAAGATAGAATCAGTGTTTGTTCGCCGATTATAATTTATGCGGACGCGTTATTAGTTTTTTATTTTTTACTTTTTTTTCTTTTAAATATTCGTTTTCGGTACAGGGTAGAATCAGTGCTTCTCTCAAGAGAATAAGGCGATCATCCATCACGCGAAGAGGTAATTATTCTTTTATCTATCTAAATTTTTATTCTTCTAAATAGAAGTTAAATGAAATTTCAATATTATTATTACATATTGCATATTTAATTCGTATTTCAATTTTTTCAAGTAATCAGAACCGTGTTTTAAATTATGACGTTTTTTCACAGATTTCTTCCATCCTGATGACAACCTCCGATGATTTCTGGACTACAATACGATAACAATGAAAGCATTCGTCGCATCGTATGGTGAGTCGCATGCTTTTTGGTTCCTCCGGTCATTCAAACATGTCGTAGGATGAAAGATCCGAATCGACACGAATGACTGGTTGTATACGTAGAATTTTGTACGAGCACAATGACCACGGATATTTATTTGTAATAAATACCCGTGAGTAGTAACAATTATATCTTTTGTGTTTTATTTATTAGTTCAGGATAGGTCTTCTTACGCTTCGCGTTTTTGATTAATATAAAATGTTTAGTATATTTCTAATTCCAAGACATATAATAATTATTATTATATAATTATCAGTATAATATAATAATTAGTTTGAATTTCTATAATTCAAAATCCTTCTGAGTAACATTTTAAATTATTTGATCAATTTGATTATTGTGATTTTCATATAATAATTTCATATTACTTCAATATGATTTACAATATTGGTAAATAGTAAAGTTCAATTTTTATTTTTTATTCGTACAATGTGAATTAAATTTTGTGCAAGAAGACATTTCGCGACAGGCAGATTTTAGAATCAGAGCAATAAGTTTTGAATATTATTCTTATGGTTTTGAAAATATGCTGTGATGAAGAAATCGCCTGAGGATATATCTATTAATATTTATCAATCTATTAATTTACAATGAATTTTTTTTTAATTTCCTTTTTAAATTCAATATTAAAGATTTAATATGCTAAAATTTCAATAACTTGTTCAATTAATAAAATAAGATATAAAATAGAGTCACAAATAATTTGAAATATAGTAAGAATTTAAAATATATAATATAATTTGAAGTATATGATACAAAGTCCAAAGAATATTAGCCCGCTAGATACAATATGGATATATTAATATTTTTTTAGCTCAGGATTTTCAGGTTTAACCCTTTCCATGTTCATTGCCAGGAATTCACTCACGTGCCCAGGTGTTACTTGAGTGAAGGAGAGGCAATGGATATGATGATCTTAGTTCATAAGCTAATACAAATTTTTTAGCGACTGACGATGCGTTAGTGTATCGTGCACGACGTACTTTCCACATTGCGTGTGTATGGTTAGGCTGTGGAATTGCGTCGTTTCATTTATCATATTATTTCATTCATTATTCAATCACAACTTACAATTATATTCGCAATAAAATATTGCGAATAACTAATAAATAATTATTAAGCAAGATTATTAATCTTTAATTAAAAATTACAATAATAATATAATTTTGGTTCACAATAATGTTACTATTTAATCTAGTAGCTAATCTTTTAGAAAACATTACATATTCGTAAATATTCACAATTAAAATGTAGATACACGCGTTTTTATCGCGTTTCACGCAATGATCGCTAGCCATCGTCAGTCGATTTCAGGAAAATGGTACGTAAAGTTAGAGTGTGCGAGTAGTGTGCCAAGCTCGGGTGTCGGAGGCGTCCCGGGACGCTTTCCCTAGTGTAGGCTTTTGCGCCCGGGTGTTATGTGTGAGAATCGTTGAATGAATGTGTTGGTGTGTCTGTTTTGCCATATTTTTTAAATATAGGGCTAGGTAGGATAGGTAGTATATTTCTGGTATGTCTGTTAATTATAAGTAGGTAGGGCCGGGCAGGTTGTCACAGTCTCTGATCGGGTAGGCGCGTTTTCGCGTGGCAATTTGTTTCAGGAAATAAAATTTGAGAAATCGAGGGCGAAGCTGAGACGAATGGATGACAATGCCATTCGCCCCTGGTTTTGCTCATCGATTTTTCGAATTTCGCGGTCGCGGTCGCGATTTGCTTTCGAAACGAACGTTGCGCTCGAGATTCTGTGCATGTACGGAGAACGATCATTACGATCGTTGATCGTCCATGCACTTAGCTTCCGCGATTTAGTCCTTTTTTTTTCTTTTTTTCTTTGGTTTGCGATTAGTGAATCCCGAGCCTAGATTTAAGTTTCAGCGGGCATTGCGCCCGAAGGAGGAAGACCGAAGAGGCCCGACAAACTGTCACGAAGAGGGCTGCAACGAATGGTTTCTCATCTTTTGGATCTTGTCTGGATCCAAAGAATGGGAAGTCATTGTTACTACTTTGTCATTGTGCTCGTTTTAGTAATACGTAGTATATGTTATTGTATATATGTCTGGCCAATTTGCATGCTGGCCCATCTTTGATCCAGTCATCATGGGCAAATCGCGGTTTTGCATTAGTGTTGCGATTGATTAATAACGGGTTGAATTAGCGTTGCGATGAAATGATGATCGCGTTTGCTATAGCGTTGCGTTAAAAAAGTATCGTGGTTGCATTTAATTATTTTCATTATGAATTAGTCTATTTTTTATTATTTTCTTTTTTTCTCTTTATATATAAATTTAAATTTATATTATAATGTAGATTTATAATATCGTGATATTTAAAAATAGCTTTTTGGATTTATAGAATAATAATAAATTTTGTATTAAATTCATTTGAAAAATTAGTGTTGCGTTCAAAAATAATCGCGTTTTTTTATAGTAATATTGCGTTTATAAATTGCCCATTTCTTCCACTTGGATTGTGGAAGTACGTTCCAATTCCTGAATCATCTATTGCAGCCAAAAAGGCTGTACAAAGGGTGATTGTACGACGGCAGTCTTTGACTTTGACTGCAATCTTCCGCTATTAGTGTTGCGTATATAATAAAATACGAGTGCATAAATTAGTTTATTAGAGTTTCGTATATATTTTCGGGAATCTTTTATCTTTTCTTTTTTTTTTCTTTTTTTTATCTTTTTTTTAATTCTTTTTTTTTTTTTTCAATGAATAATTGCATTAGAATATATATAATGAAGCACTCTTCGCGTTTTCTTTTAAGATATTAGTATATTAGTGTTGCGAAATAGAAAAAAATTCCACTCACGGTTTGTTCGGATTTACATTGAGTGGATAATTATTTTGGTAATCCTTCTGATTACCTCTTTTCGTCGTTTTTCTCTTTTCAGCATCCCCCTTGTTAAGAGCATTTGTTACTGTTAAAAAATATATTTTAGTTTTTTTATCGATGAATATCTTTCATTTAAAATCATGAATTGCTTAACAACATTTTGATAATTTGATTTTTTTTTTTAATATCTATTCCTAAATGCAAATTATTTTTTAATTATTAATCCAATAATTGAGTTTGTTACAGATATGAATGAATGGTTTGAAGAAAATAAAGAAGAAGAAAAAAAGATACAAAATAAATGTGTGATTTGCTAAAAACTAATTATTTTTATCATTGAGTTTCATTTAATTCTGTTTTATAGTCTGTTTCAGAAATCCTCTTCAATTTTCAACGGAATGGATTACATCATCAAATAAATATTTTAATTTTTATATTAGGTAGTATAGGATTTAGAATAGGATTAGATTAGAAGAACTTTAGCTTTTTTGATATATGGGATTTATAAACAATGGGATGTTCTGTTCTTCCTAATATTAGATGAGGCACTCTCGCCTTCCCTCTGATTCGTTTTCCTAATTAATATTTCCTATTTTTTAAGGCAATATCTTAACTTTGCCTTAATTTCTCGATTTCCTTAATTTCCTCATTATAAACAAGTACTTGATATTTGATAGCTATGTGACTTTGTTCACTAGCCATCATTGATATATCCTGATTTGTATTTTTTTCTTGCCACATGTGGTTTATGTCGTATCATAAATTTTTTGAAAATTGTGTGTCAGTGTGAATGTAAATATGATGAATGTAGATATGATATGAAGAGAATTTGTTAGATTTTCAATAGACAGAATTACAAACAAAATGTTTAATTAATTTATACAGATAAGAAATAAGAAAAAATTTTTTAGAATAAATAGAATATTAATATTATACTTTTAAATTTGTTTCAGGATTTTTTACAGGAATAGAAGATTATGTGATATTGATTAAAGAAAATGTATTTAGAATTAAGTACATACACAATCAAGGGTATTAAGTAAAGAGTAGTGTATTGTAGAAAAGTAGATATTGTAGATAAGTAGATGCTTTATGTAGTGCTTTCTGGGATGCTTATTTTGCTTATTTTTTCTTTTTTTTTTTTAAGCTTTTTACTATCAATCATTTTTCATTTTCACACCGATGAAAATTTAAAATATTGATAGAAAGTCTTTTAATTTTAATTTTATTTCCAGGTTTAGTCTTCCGCGCCGGTTTTTTTTACAGCTCCTTTTGATGCTCGTGTTGCACAACGATCAAAAGTTTGAACGTTTTGCAAACATATCATACAAAGGAGAATCATTTGTGAACAAATAAATTTTCGTATTAATGGAGGGTGGATGGGACGTCGTGGTCAGGGTGGGTCTCCAATTCGTAGCAACCTCCAAGCGGTGAGACCTGGGAAATCATATTATTTAATATATAATATATAATTATATCATTGTATATCTAATATCCGTGATAGAATTATACATTTTATAAGAAATAATATGAGCTAATTGGCTGCGATTAGATTTTTTATTATATTATATCAAGATGATTGATAATATTTTACAAATAATAAATTTTTATATTTTTGATTTAATTTTACCTATTTAGATCGATAGCATGATAAAGAAACACTCTGATTTTTCTTGAAGTTGATATTTTGGAATATGTTAGGCAAAGAAGAAATCTCTCTTTTAATAGGGACAAATTTTTACTTGTAGTTTTTTTGTTTAAATTTGTAAATTTTTGTAATAATTTGTAAATAAAAAAAATTAGTATTTATTTAATCAATAGTGTCACAGATAGAAATTTGATTGAATTAGAATATTTTTGAATAGATGAGAAATTAGAAAAGATTTAAAAAGAAAGTAAATTTGTCTGTAATAACCTCGAATAACGTATTCTGGCCTCAATCTTGCAATAGTTATTATTTGTTATATATGTATATATATATATATTATTTTCAGTAATCAGAAATAAATATAATTCCTATGTAAAGATATTTAACAGATTATTATGAATTATCTTTTTTTTTTCAAGACATTATATTTTGCTCTTTGAAAGTTAATATTAATAATATTAAAAATGTTTACTTTCTGAATAATCACTTTTATTTTTTATCCTTATCAATATTAAACAACGTAGTTATGTAAGGCTATATATATTACATGGAAAATTCTGTCCTCCTAGTGCGCATATATCTTCCCAAGATACCACAATTTTCCCCAAGAGAAGAAAAAAAATTAATTCAGTAATTACATTGATTCATTACTACACATTTCTTTCTTCTTATCTCTCTCATACTCATCCTCTCACTCCTTTGTTTCCCTATTACATGTTCCTTAATCCTTACTCCACACTATAATATGACATTTGGTTGATGATTTATTTTCAATAAGATTTTACTTCAGGAAAAAAAAATAGAATTTCAATTTTTAATTAAATTAATTTTCGAAAAAGTTTTACAAAATAATATCTAAGACAAGTATAATATTGATATGTATTTCTGTATTCTTTTATTTATTTATTTATTTTTTTTTTTTGTTATTTTTTTCATTTCGATGATTGAAAATATTTGGTCAATGATCCTCTATCGAATATAATATATAATAATATATAAACATCACAATGACACAAATCTGATATCTATTTAAAGGCAATAAATGAAATTGCTTACAAATTTTGTCAATACGCTATATCACATTCGATAGAGGTAACAAAGGATCAAAAGCCTAAAAAGCGAGATTCTTTTAAGATTTCTTTTAGATTTTATATCAAATTTTAATAATTTTTTCAGTTTTTTATTCAATAACAAAGAAAAAAATTCAGGGAGATAAACATAATCTATAAAGTAATTCAATAAAGATTGAATTAAACATACTTGCAAAGAAGTTATCTGGTTAGAATTCTATCTAAAGGAAGAAACCAAATGAGAAATAAAGAAGAAAAAAGATTTTTCCTGTAGTAATATTAATAGTAAGAAAAAAAGAGAACGTTTATTTAAATACACACACATGGTTCCTCTCACTCATCAAATGCGTTGGAAGATAATTCTCGCTGTAAATTGCATCTTTGAACACGTGACTAGTATCTTCTAATCCTTCTTCGATCTTTTTTCGGTGTTCGGGAGCAAATTACCGTGATTTCGAAGTACGCTTGTTCGAGCATGGCGCTGGATGAGCCTGAATAACCCAACAGCAGTGTTAATTCTGCTCCAAAGATTGTTTTCTTTCTTTCTTTCTTTTTTTGTTCTCGTATAGTATAACAGGAGGACTAGAAGAAAGTTTTGAACGATATATGGTTTATTTCATAAGTTATACTTCTTATGTTGGCAATACTTGTGCAGGTACACAAGAAAATGGCTATTCGTTTAAAAATATTAAATCAATTTGATGAGAATTTTTTGATAATTTTACATTATTGGTTATGTCCTCGAAAATATGAGATTTTCCTTTCTAGGGAATTTTTTCTTAGTTTTGTTCACATTGGTAGGAAGATGTTCGAGGTTCATCGAGCAGCCATACGCGTTGTAGGCCATTTCCTCCTAGCTAAAAATTTGAAAGACTAACTAAAAAAAGCATAGAGCAAAGTGCCGCGTCAAGATTCCGCTTTTTGCCGCCATTTTTTTCCTATCGATTTTATAATAAAAAAAATTTTTCTTGTCGCAAAATAAAAAAAGAAAAATAAAATATTTGATATATATATATATATTTTTTTTTTTTTTTCTTTCAAAGTTCAAGGAAATTATTTCTAAGTCTCATCTAATGATAATGATAAGAGACTGTTAAGTGGATATGCAGGCACTGTTCTTTGACAAAATAGAATCATTCGTCTTTAAGCAGCTTTTGCTCCTGGCTTTTTCTTAGATTTTTCTGAGATTCTAATTTCTTCAATGGCTCTAAACGAGTATTAATGATTATTATATTCTTTTTTTTTTATCTTCAAAATTTCATCTACAGCTATGCTAGTAATAATCTCATGGGATTACTCAACTCAAACTGAAAAAAATAACTTATGAATAATGTGGATTGAATTTTAAATCAAATTTTAATAATATTTTAATAACATTTTATTAATAAATAAACTTTTCTCTTAAATTCAAATTTCGGAACTAAAGATACTAATTCAAAATCATTGATACTCGTTTAGAAATTATCGCGTTAAAGAGTTCATGGATTAATGCTGAATAAGCGGATATCCAGAACAACGATCACCGCTCGATTTAAATCGAAGAATATAGAGAATGAAGAAGAAAGAAGATATCTTTTCCTAACAATTTCATATTGAAAACTTTGTAACTTTTGCGAAACTTTTCAATTATCATTCGCGCAATATATCATTTATATTTTTGTTTTAAATAAATTTTCTTAGAATTTTTAACTTAATTAAAAAATCACAAAATCGATATTTTACATTTAAAATATGTAATATAATTGAAAAATATTATATTCTTCTTCATCCTCAATAAACTCGTAATGGCGACGTTACAAGTGTCGGGACTGAGAACTAAAAAAAATTCTAAGAGAGCAACTTCAATCATAGTTCGATCGATCTACGATTGGGCTTGCAGATCGATCGTCGCGTATAGAAAGTATATTTCATCTCTCTCTCTCTTTCTCTCTCTCTCTTTCTCTCTCTCTCTCTTTCTCTCTTTCTCTCTCTCTCTCTCTCACACACACACACACACACACGCACACACGCATGCACATACACACATATACAGAGTGTTAAAAAACATACGAGACACTTTCGAAGAATCAATTTTAAACATGAAATGAAGTACAAAAGTTGATATATTAACAAAATATTGATTGGAATTTATTTTGTTATTAATTATTTAGTTTTTCACTATATGAAATGAGCTAGAACTCAGGTGATTATTTGGAATCGAATTTTTGAAAAATGAATTCCAATTAATATTTTTGCATATCATTTTTTGTATTAACATTTTTTTTTTCGTCTGTAATCGATTCTATAAATGTGTTCCATATATTTTTTAATACTTTGTATGATACATACATACACACACACACACACACATATATATATATAAATATATATATATATAATATAATATAATATAATATATATATATTAGAAAATTTTTTTTAACAGACGCATTAATACTTAAAGATAAATATTTAGATCAATCTCTCCCATTCTTCCGCAACATTCTCTCCCACTCTTGCGGTCTCTTCTTCGATCATTCTTTCTACTATTGGAGTTTCACGGGTTTTTTTTACCTTCCTTGCAAAAGGTGCAGATTGATATGTGAAAAAATCACTGATTGATATGTTGATCCAAGAATAGAATAAATGGAAAGATGTGAATTTCCCAGACTGCCCCCTATATTTGTCTTTCTATTTCGATTTCTTTCCTTCTTTTTTTTTAACGTATGTACTTCTCTTTTGATTTTTTAACCCTTAGCCCTTACTCGTTTCTTTAATTTATACATTTCTTCATTTTTCTGTTATATTATATTTTCCTATTTCTCAGCTTTTCAATTTTCTTATTCTATTTATCATATTTTTTTTTCAACTGTTAATTATTTCATTGTTAAATTTCTCAATTTTTTTCATTTTTCAATTTTCTCTTCTTCAACTTCTCAATTTTTATATTTTTAATTTTCTCATTTCAATAATTTATTTTTTCAAAATTTCAATTTTTTTTTTTTGATCTCCATTTTTTTTTTTTAATTCAGTATTTTTTTCCTTTATTTTATATCCATTATATTTTCTTGCTTTTTCTTTATTTTGTGTTTTATTTTTCATATTCTTCTCTTTGCTATTTGAACCAAAGTATAGAATATGATTCTTATGTGGACGTTTAAGACATTAACTTCAAAAATCAATAAAATTAATATTCTCGATAATACATATATTCACTAGTAACAGTCACAACTATATTCTACAAAACATAAATCCTTCAATAAATAATAACAATTGAGTGGTCAACAGTCGTTGTAGGAACTTGTCATTATTACAACTGGACATTCACTATTGAACAACATTTATAATTAAATAACATATACCAGTTTTTTTAATGATGCTCCACACTAAACACAACACTTTATAGAGCTGAGAATTTTTGTCATTTCAAAATTTTAATTGCTTGCAATTTTTCATTCTTTTTTTTTTTTTTTTCGAGTAATTAAGTAATTCCTTTTCATTCACGCCAATAATAACTGCAATAAAATCTATTAATGGCATCTCAGCAGGGGGCCAATAATCTGAATTCGAATACAATCAATGGAAACACGACTTTCGCAAATCGAGTTATAATAATATAAGATAAGCTTAAAATTTTTTCTTATAATTATGATCGTAATTCTAAACTTTTTTTTCAAGACTGGGAAAAATTTAGACAAGATTCAATAATTTTTCCATATTCTTCCCCTTTTCTGGCTTCTAGCTTTCTTCTTTTTCTTTGGTTTTATCCCTTTTCCCATATGCTTCATTTTAAGAACAAAGTTTCTTTGTTATACTTCATACTGTTGTTCGTTAATTTTTCTCTTTCTGTCTCATTTTCTCTCATTCTTCTTTCTCTCTTTTTCTCTCAAATAGCAATACATGTTTACAATATTATCTTTTAGAAATTAAAATGCTTTCTTGGAAAACACAAATGTTGCCTTATACCTAGAAATAGTAATGGTTACTCCTCTTAATCTTAATTTTTCATCTTTTTCTTTTTCGTTTTCCTTTTTTTTTTTTTTCCCCTCTTGATGATTCCGTTTCTGACAGCTCTGTTTCCTAGTCGCTCTCTCAGATTCGCACATTCTCTCTCTCTTTCTCTCTCTCTCTCTCTCTCTCTCTCTCTCTCTCTCTCTCGTTCGCTTACTTTTATATAACTAGAATAATAAATATTGCCCCGAAAATTATTTGCTACATTCGTCCCAAACAGTAGTCAACAAGTTCGCCCATCGGAGACCGCGGTTCCGTCAAATTCGATTCTTTTTTTTTTTTTTTTATATATATATATTTCCATTTTTAATTCTGGATTTTATTTCGAATGATTGTTAAAGAGTGAATCATGCTCGACAATTGATTTGGATAGATCTAGAAATTGACGTTTTTCAGTGTAGAGAAGTGAAATTAATAAAGGAAGCTCAGAATTTCGAAGCAACACCTCTTCCCTATCTTCAATTGTCGGGCATTTATCGAGAAAGTTTCTTAATTCTTCACAGAAGAAAAAAAATAATCAAGTTACTAAAATCTATTTCAAGAATGAAATAAGGGAAATACTTTCAAAGGAAATACTAATCTATCAAAATATATAAAGATAAAAGTTGCATCTATCGATCGTATTAATCCCAAGATAATCTAAAAGAAAACACTTTCTTCTTAAAACACAACTATCCAATTTCTCCTCTTCGCAGTTTTTCAATCATCCTAAGTTAAAAAAAAAATATTCTGAAAAGAAAGAACATCAGTAAAACAGACAACCATCAATTTTGCATTGAACACAACATAATTTAAGGAATGTTAACCATAAAGCTGTTCTCGAGCAGCTATTCAACTTATATCTGTGTGTTAAGGATCTTAATCTCAAAACCTTAACCAAAATCTGTTCTGTTCGCTATATGCACGCGTGTGAAAAATACAACAAAAATATAAAATTATCATTTCTGTCTATCCAACCACAAAGAGATGGAAAAAAAACTAGTTAACATATTTGTGCCAACTGTAACTTCAACAACGAATAAAACTACAAACAAATGTAAGAACAATATCAATTTTCCGCTAATTACAACATAACTTAATCAAGAAACGATATTTATAAAACGAACTTTTTATCCAATTTATCTATATCAAACTGTGTTCAAAATTAACACATTCAATATTACAAAGCCAATGAAATATTATTGGATATAATGTCCGCAACAAAAAAATACCTGATATCGGTATAATCTAACCAAAAATCACAAACGTATTTTCGAGTACGAACTCCATTATCGTGCACACCCTTAGTTACGCTACATAACCTGAAAATCTCCCTACATTGTCCATAAAGGCCATTGTCCACCGCGAGCTCCGAAAAGGTCGGTTTTTTCTTTTTTTCTTTTTTTCTTTTTTTTTTTTTTTTTTTTTTTTTACGCTGGTGAACGCTCTTAACGCCAGTCAGGCTCGTACAATAATTTATCTTGATATCATCAAATATATATATATATATATATATTTATATCGACGCCTGTAGCCGTTCAATCATCCCAGGTGGGGAAACTCTCCTGATCAATGAACAGCGACGATTGGCCAGAAGTGACTGGCCTCTGGCTCGGTGTACCACCGAAGTTCGTGCTGCCAAACACAGGCTGCCCAAATGCATCAAGCTGCTGGCTCTCGTAGATACTACGATCGGTTGTCGTGTAAGACGGATGCATCTGCTGTTGCTGTTGTTGCTGTTTTTGCATATCTGTTACTGTCAGCTCGATATTCCCGGCTGAAACAGTCTCTTCCAAGTTCTCTGAAGCGTTTCCTTCTTCCAGAGTGCTGTGCTTGATACCGTAATAGAAGTACATGATGAAACCTACGATCGAATGTATTAGATTAGATTGATTTTATCGATCGAAAGTAAAAATTGTTCAATTTGAAAGAGAAAGAGGTATCAATAATCATTGGTATTTAATAGATATTTAATAAAGTTAATGAACGATCATATTTTTGAAAATAATAATCACGATGCAGTGAGTATATTTTACCGAGAATCATCCAGATAGTGAATCTGACGAGAGTTAGGATGCTCAGCTTGAAGATGAGGTATATATTCACGGTGACGGCAATCGCAGGTACGAATGGCAAACCTGGTGTCATGAACATCACACTGTTCCTGAAACAGACAATTAAAAATAAACAAGTGGATAAAGTTGCAAGAAAAGAGATATCATCAATAATTTATTGTCTTTTAAATTTACCTATTTTGCGGCTTTCTACTAATGGCAAGCAATATCCCAATTATGGCAAAGAGAAAAGCGAACATTAACAATGTAGTAAATGTTCCCATATGTCCTAAAGTGAAAAATATTCGATATTATTACATTATTGATATTTCATTCGAAAGAGGGAGAGAAAGAGAGAAATAAAAGATGAAACATATCTATTCCTTTACAACTTACCCATGCCGCAAACTACGATTAAGTCGAAGATGACGATTAACAAGTATAGTATTCCGACTAATTTCATGACATAACGACCCGATGCCTCCGTTGCTGGGCCTCTGTCCACCCAAGGGAAGATGGCGGGACAAAGATACTGTGCCGCCTAAAATAGAAAAGAGAATTCAATGCTGATTAGTAAAAGAAGAAAAAAATACTGTGGTAATTTAATTAAACACAACTATTAAACCTGTAATCGACGTTGAAGATAATTCAAAGGTGGCCCTATTATTGGTGTAGTTCCTGGATATTGATGTGTACTGCCACAGCTAGATGCAGCTGCAGCTGCATGTACACTACCATAGAATTTATTCTCAGTTCTGTCACTGACCAAATATTGATCATCTTTACCCAGACCAACTTCATCCTCCTCCGCGCCATATGTGTCATCAGAGTCTGGTGAAGAGCTGTTGCACCTTCTTACTCGTCTTACCTGAAATGAGAATGTTATTTTTAATATTATTTAAATTATTCAATAATTTCATTATTGTTGTTAAATTGTTGAACAGTATCTTACCATGATACGTTGGCCACTGTTTGCTGCAGCAAGATCAGATTGTGCAGCCTGGACAGAATTTAGAGCAGTAGTCAGTTGATCGGGTCTCAGCTCCTTCCCATAATTTACCTGGCCATTTCCTTGATTCTCCTTTGTTGGTGATCGACATGGTGTTCTTAAACTTTGCGGTAACAATTCTACTAGATTGGTAGAATGGGGCTGATAGCGCAGAATCAATACACAAGTAGACACCAGAGTATAAGCCAGCAGGGTACCTAAAAGTCCAACGTGAAAATTATATTGTCTAAAATTAACGAGAAGAAGGATTGATTTTTTAAAAAGTTTACCAATAGACATCATCTCTACCAACACCTCTAATTGAATGAGCAATGCAGCCATGGCTGCACACACACCAGAAGTCAATGTTGCTATGGCTGGTGTACCTGTTATGGGCCATACTTGGCTCAGACTCCTAAATAATCATGCAGGAAATTCATTCGTTACTAAATTGATAATAATTCTTAACAATATATATATATATATATGAAAGGCAAATTGAATTAGAATTTTAAAATTAATTCAAAAAAGTAATTAAAAAAAAAAAGAAAATTACTTGAATATAAGACCATCTTGAGCCATGGCATAGACTATCCTAGGCATGGGAAACATGCTACCAAACATAGAGACTGTCAATCCAGCCAATGCACCAACTGCCACAATATACTTGCACTTGTAAGCTCCAACTTGACCAAACATTTCCACCAGTGCTGAATCTTGATCCACTTCATCATATGGGACTGAAAGGAAGAGAATTTTATTCGTTATCTTTCTGTTTTTACAATAAACTTTTCGATTGTCCTTGAAAGATTGAATGGATTGATTATGTAAAAGTTCATTATTTAAAAACATAAAGAGCCATGTCGACAAGGGTAAGGGAAAAATCACGCGGAAGGGTGATCAAAGATGCATGAAGGGAGGTGAAGGATGGCCAAAGGCCATTTATTCAACGGATGAAGCGAATAATTAGAGGAAATGCCATCAACTATGCTTTAATAATTAAACCATTCTTAAGGATTGAACTTAAACTTCCTTCAAAAACTTTCGAGTAACCATACTCTGAAATACTTCTGAAATACTTTTTTTAGTCTTACATATCTTAAGTTGAAAACGGAAACAAATGAATAATTGTTCGTTCATCAACAAATATTTTTCATTGACAAATAAGTTGACGAAGAATTGATAAATTACTCACCAATTAATGTCAGCATCATACTGCTAGTGACATAGGCGGTGAGGATTATGATCAATGAAGAGACTATAGCGAGAGGGATGCTCCTCTTTGGGTTTGTCGCCTCTTCGCCAGTGGTTGCTATTATATCGAAGCCGATGAATGCGTAAAAACACGTCGCTGCACCGGTGAACACCTGGAACAAATGAAGTTTGATAAATTAATCAGTGTTTTCTATTAATAGTTGCCTGTCCTTGAACTAGGAAATTATCCGCAAAATATTCTCTAAAAATTGTATCTTTTTGGAAAATCATAATGAGCTAGCAAATTATGTATTTAATGTTGATCTCTTTTTTACGAGTCTTTATATAATATGAATTGAGACATCCTAACGTTGAAGAATTGTTAGACTTTGAAATTTATTTTTACAACAAGTTCTGAGAAAGAGAGGATAATTTTATTCTCGAGGAAAGAAAAGTTGCAACATTGAAATACAAGTTACAAGAATGAAATTGGATGCCAAAATAAATAAATTAATTAGGCAATACGTAATATTTAGTTACTTCTAAGTAGCATTAAAATCCTTGAAATCGACAAAGATGATGGTAAATCGGCAAATTAGATTCCCGCCTTAATAAAAATGTTCTTTTTAGTACTCCACGGAGATGGAGTCTTTTACCACGGATGACCATTTAATTTTTCAAGGTCCCTTAACGTCGTAACGTGAATTTCTGATGTCTCGACGGCTTCAACGAGGCGAGATAAAATTGAAAACTTGATTCAATCCCATTGGAAACGGTTGACAATCTTCATTTTTAAAGGAGTTGTAAACTCAAATAACGTTACAACCAACAATATGAGATTAAATCTGTTTAAATATATATCGCTACCAACCAAACCAAACACGGAAACCTGTATTACATTGAATCAAAATTTTTAAGATTTTCTCGAATCTTCTTTTCTCAAGAATAAGGGAAGAACGAAAATAGACGAGATCATCGTTTAAATTTTAATATTAGAATTACAAACAAATCATGATATTTTACCTAAATATTTACTTACTTAAAAAAGAATTATTTATAATTTATTAAAAATTAATTAAAATTATTAAATCTTATATAGGGATGATTAATGTTAAGATAATTACGAAAGTAATTAAATATAATATAATTATCTAAATTGAAATGAATATATATTAATTTTGTTAAAAACATTCGCACAATTTTAACAACTGCAAAAGCAAAAAGTCTATAGCTCAATTTGGTTTTATAATTTTAGCGTTTAAAGCCTTTAATATTATTAGAGATTGAAAAAAAAAATTGATTAACGCGTGAATTCTATCTGACCTTAGGAGTTCGCGTGGGTTTTCCGTGGGTGGGTTCTGAAATCTTTAGTGATCTCATCCCTTCTCGTACCTAGTTTTCCACTCCTGTTCTATAGAAATTTGCTCGAAAGGTCATGGAACAGCTCTCTTATCAACTTCACGATTAATATTAATGCATGCATTAAATTACTTCTCCTCATTATTATTATTCTACCCTTAAAACGTCCTCGTGTAGGGTTACCACTCTCTCTGGGCAATTTTTTATTAATTATATTCATGGAATTTTCTCGTTGTTTCTTGTTGAGAATCGCGACTCCATCCAGAGTAACTTGTTGAAAAGAAAATAGGGGTTCCTATTTTGAGTCAACGACCACTTCCATGAACCCGAAATAATTCCGATCCATCGTGATTTTTTTTAAAAGATGAAATTTGAGCCTTTCAAGAAATCATAAACCTTCGCGATTCGACTGAAAGAAGATAAAACGAATCGAATGAAAGTCGTTAGCAAATGTTGAAAATTAGTTTACTAGGATAGAAAGATGTTTTAATGAACGTTTCTTTCAAAAATTTATTAAATTTTGTGCAATTAAACGTTCGAATTGAGTTAAATTTTTTTCAATATCAAAAACTGACTAACTAATAATGAAAATAATTGTTAGATTATATAATATACAATTACAATTTTGCTTTTAGCTTTTCGAATTAAATTCATTTATATCGCGATTTTTTTTTTTAAATATTAATAAAATCCATTAAAAATTATACATTATGTTGCTCTTGCTATATTTTTCTCATTATTCTTTTTTATTTTTATCAAATAAAATTAGATTCCTATTATATATCGCGATTTAATCATAGTAATCGATTTAACTATTCTTTGTATAATCTGAAAATTTTCGCGTTTAATCAAAGTGACAAGTTTCCCGGATAAAACGAGAGGAAAAAATGACAAAGGTTAAGGAAAAATTATTGGAATGTTACGTTTGTTTCGACCCAGTTGTCCGCGTCTTTTTAACGAGTAAATGCGTTCTATACTCGGCGGTTTTGATTGTGTGGGCGGGATATGGAAACACGGGGGCGTTAGTGAACCGTGGAGGCGAAATATTACAGGATCAAACGACCATTTCAAACATTCATGAGATTTTTTTTCTTTGCCGACATGTCTTACTTCCTCGAAACTCGAATCTTGTTATTCAAATTTCTCCAGAAACATTTCTCAAAACAGGTGTACGTGTCAAACGAGAACAATGAGAGAGAGACACGTATTCATTTTTCAGAATTTTTCTGAAATAATCATATTTCAAAAATTTGCCAGAAATTGAAGATTATCAATGCAATAACAATTACTTATTTAACAAAAGAAAAATTATTTCTTTAATCAATATTTAATACGAAGTGATAATTTTATAAAAATTTCCTTTTAATCTCTTTACTATTGGTAAAATCTGTCTCTGTAACCCTCTAAAAATGCATTTCGTGATGAAACCTATCGTATGAAAAAACGTTGAAATTTCATTCCCATCGTGTTATCATTACAATATAAAATTTTCGAAATTTTAAATAAACGAGAAACGAAACAAATCGTCGAATCTCGTTTTCACGTAAACGGAGGTATTAGAGGATAGGATAATTTTTCCACGAGAATACGAATAGGAAGAAGAGTTTTTTTCGAAGAAGAGTAACGCAACTTAGAAACGTAAAGATGAAAAATTCATGTTTTTCAAGGGATACACAGTCTTCCGAAGGCACGGAAATATTCATCGCGTATCATCGATAAACACGCGATGGGGGTCGGCGAGGGGTTGAAAAGGGAAAGTATCGCGTGCGGATAAATTCCGGGACACCGACGGTGAACTTTTATATTTTAATTAATAATTCACATCGACACGTTGGACCTGCAACGATCAGGAATAAATACAACTGGAACATGTTGTTGAGCAAAGGAATGGGAATCTCTATTTTCTCGAGAAACGAAGACGAGGCTAGTAGTCCTAAAAATAATAAAATTAAGAGTGTTGCTCTCGTCGATTTTCTTTTGTTTATTCTTCCTCTCGGAGAAGATCCAAGATGAATATTCCAATATTTGTCAATTGTCCCTCCGTTTGAACAAATGTTTGCAGCCCTTCGTTCCAAAGAAACTGCACTGAATATCCATGGAATATTTAATATTCCCGAATATTTTTACTCCAAGTTTGCATATCCAATGTTGTTTCCTCCGCAAATATTACCATTATTTCTCATTATTTTATCTCATCATCATCGTAGAATAATATGATCCAAAAAATTTTTATATTTTTTGAATAGCCATTTTTCTTGCATTTTCGAGTGAATTTTTTTTTTTTTTTTTTTTACAATGTTTACGGAGGAATTACATTTATACGAATGTTAAAAGAATTATAACAGAATAGTAAGTGGATGATTTAAAAAAAGAAGGGATAAGAAAAAAGTTACGTCCAATTTAAATTTAATACAGCTATGTAATTGAAACGAATGATCGAAATTTTAATCTAAATAATCGCGCGCATAATGTTTAATTTCCTCCAAAAGGAGGAGGACCGTTCTGTAAATATAATATTTTCCCCCTATACCTTATTCATTATTTCAAGAAAAAGCAAACATAACCCAGGCAAGAGATACAATCTCGTTCAACTATTTGAACATCTCGCGTGGAAACAAAAGAGAAAACCTCGATGGAAGGGTTGAAAAAAACTCTGCAAGCACGTCTTTGCAAGGGAGCCGATCCATTTCCGGCGGCATTTCGCTTGCGGTTCCGGGAACAATGGCAAACTTGTTGCGCCCAGCAAGGTTTCAACGGCAAAACCAAGAAGTGCATCAGGTGGACAACAGAGAAAAGGAATTTACATTCGTCGAAAAGTGGTGTGAATCGAATTTGGATTGTCACAGTTTTTTTTTTTTTTTTTTTTTTTATTATTCAAAAAGACTCACGATCATCTTGCTTGTCACGCGAAATATGCATAAAAACCACCAACTTTCTCATTTTTTTCCCATTACGTAGTGATATTAATTAATAAATAAATTAAATAATTGTAAACATACAATAGTGTTGTGCACCAACGGTTCTCAATCTCCAGATAATCTGCGTATTGTTAAAATTTAAATATTCCAGCATCAAGATCTATCTTGTAGAAGTTCATTCTTTTTTTTTTTTTTTTTTAATCGAAGGAAGGAAATTCTCAGCGAAAGATTAAAATTCATCAGTCGATTAAAAAAAAAATATCAGGAGAAGAAGACTGATTCTTTTACCTTGTAATTATTCGTAATTCGATATAATAAAATGTTTGTTAAAATTTAAAAATGAATATGAGAGAGGCGCGATTTCAATTGTTGAGAACCGCTCTTGTATCACAGCCATATTTCTCAATTCGCAACGAGACACAAGAGACATCGAATTATATTCAAAGTATACTTACACCACTCCAGTCGTAAGGAAAGAAGCCCCCATGCTCGTTCCAATTATCAATATCCACGTAGTACATTCCCGCCGTCATGACGAACACCCAAATGGCGAGATTGATAGCGTTTAACACGTTATTGAACACCAGGGATTTCTTCACGCCCGCGGCCATTAGCAGCATCATCAGTATAGTAATGACGAACGCGAGGAAATCGGGCGGTCGACCTTTATCACAATTATTTCATTAATCGTCACTATTTATTTTTTTAAAGATAAATTGCCTTTACAATTGATACGTATACCAGTATTTCTTAATCTTATTAAATATTTGTTTGTAACGGGTATTTTATCACACTTTATATTATATAAATTAATAAAAATTTCTAATTTTTTTTATTTATATCAGCATTTATTAGCATTATATCAGCATTTCGAGGAATTTTTGGCATATCTATCGTTCAAAATTGACCGTAACATCATGATCTACAATTTGAGAAACACTGGTATCTGTAAAAGTGAAAATAATTATTACTAAAATGGAAGTCGATGTAAGCGAAGATAGAATCTTGTTTTTTTCTATCCTTTAAATATTTTTATCGGGATATCATTGAGCAATTGAAAGATACCATCTTAATTAACGAAATCCAATTTTTCACTATCGACTAACGAGATCCCTTGATTTTGTCAGGGGTGTCGAATTTATGCTTTCCAGTTCGTTTCTTTCTCGCTACCATTTTCAAGTATATTTCGAAATATCATCTATTCATTCTTAAACCAGTATAATTAGAATTTCATTTATACAAAGATTTATTTATGATTTTTTATTTGTAAAAGGAAAGGATTATAAATTTTAAATAAATCCTTTGGTGATAAATAGAAATCACGGATTCTTTGGTTTAAAACAAAATTAATTTGGAACTTCAAAATTACGATGATATTATAAAGAACAATTAAATATTTAAAAATTTCTTTCTTTAAGAATCTCCAGAATGAGATGTTACCTTAAAAAAGAAGTTAAGAAAAACTTCGTACATCTCTTCCTTTAATAAGACACTTTAATTAAAGAGATAATAAATCTAATAACAAATCTTAGATCATCGTGAATTATTTCCATTCAAAATATATCGTATGAACAATTTTGATTAAGTCTCGCCTCAACGAGTTAGAGTTAGCTAGTTTAACCTTTATTAATACGCGAAAACATAAAGGGTAATAATAATAAAAGTACAATGTTCCACAGAATCAAGATACGATATTACACGTTAATGATGAATACGCGTCGGTGAGACCTCAATTTCCGGCGTGGCGGCGTTAATACGAAATTATTTCCTTTACGTATTCCTCGGCCAACGATTTCTCCTCGGAAATCAATTTCTGCGTTTCAACGGTTCTAATTTTTTCATTCCCTACGGCGATTAACAATTTTTTCCCCGATGACTAAGTTTTATTTTATTCATATACCACCATCTTCTCTCGTGTTAGTTGTGCATCCGAATAAGCAAAGTTTATAGCGTCCCATTTCGCGTTCGTAGACATTCATTTCGATTCTATTTTTTTTTCTCCCCTATTTTTTCCATGTTTTCATTCTTCTTCTTTTTTTTTTGTTCTCCAAGCGATTGAAATGTTGCGACGGTGTATGAAAGAATGTGGTGTACTCATTTCGGTAGAATCGAACTGGAAAAGAATTTTTCTTTCCTTTGTTTTTTCTTTGTTCTTCTTTTTTCGAATACGATGGGCTTTTTGTACATATCGAAGAATGAATTATTTTTCGAAACAAATTGATTCGTTCATTCAATTTGATTTGTATCTGTCGTAATTAATTATAATTTATAATCAAAATTAATTTTTGAGGCAAAAGAAAAAAAAAATTGGTTAAATATAAAAACTTAAATTTTCGAGACTGTTATTAAATTCCATTACTAGAAAGATTAATGTAATTTAATTTAAATAGAAATTTACGGTTATTGTGATATCGTTGTTTGAAATTGATTAAAACTCTTTTACATATAAGATTTTTCTAAATTAAATTTAAAATAGAAAACGATACTTAGTCTCTCATTCGTATCAGTGGTTCCCAATCTATGGATCACGAATTATTATTCTTTAAACGTTCTTATTCATCTTTAATTAACTTCAATCACATTTATTTATCTCTACATCGTCATATTCTACAGAAATATTAAAATTATCTTTCCCTTATTTAAACTTTATTCAAGATAATTTTTTAAATTCTTCTCGACGTATGTGAAAAATGAGGAGATGCTTCGAGCTACTTGAATATCGCGAAGAAGATTTTTAGATGGATTTTAATTAATGGAATTTAAATTTAAAACTTACAACTATCCAAATTACAGTGGATGGACATCGAAAATAATGTTTTAAGAGATACAAATTTTGATAGCCAAGCCTCAACATGACATTTAACAATTTTTAGTTATTAACATTTTATGAGAAAATCGGCGGCAAGTTACTTGAAATATCAGAAAAAGGGATCACTTGACTCGAGAAAGGTTAGAAAACATTGGCTGGTGTTATTCCACCCTTATCCATCATTCTTTCTAAAACGCGTTCTCACAAGTATATTAAGTTGAGACAGCTTTTTACAAGTTGAGTACGAGAATCACGAATCACCCTGTGTATACTTGGTTGGGAAACGAAGGGGAAAATGTTATGAAGGGGGTCGAGGGAAGAAGGGATTCTGGCGGATAACAAAAGAGGGTGCGAGAGGAGCGCTTGCGCGGATCAAGTCTAGCACCTGTGGACCTCATCGATCCAAAACGAAACCGAGCATTTCGATGCCCTTTAACCTGCTCACCTGAACCCCATTTCCTCTATTCTTACTCTCTTCCT
Source organism: Apis florea (assembly GCF_048593485.1). Classification (NCBI taxonomy): domain Eukaryota; kingdom Metazoa; phylum Arthropoda; class Insecta; order Hymenoptera; family Apidae; genus Apis; species Apis florea. The sequence goes on along the minus strand of NW_028256543.1, from coordinate 435,941 downwards.
ATGCCATATTATTCGTTTTTCGTCGTTTTATCCCAAACCGACCCTTTGATCCCTCCCAACTTCTTCTTCACGTTTCGCATACTTGATCTTAAACTCGATTATACCTTTTTCAATATTCTTTTTGCGATTTTAAATATAATGATGTTAGATTAGGCTTACTGAGAATATTGTATGATGTTTGAATTAAATTATCTTACTATATATATAGGTTGGATTCAGGAATTTTGATTTCGCGGAAATTATTTCGTTTGTAATTTTTCTTCCGGGTTAATAAATTTTATTTTTTTAACACTGTTATATGTAGGGAACAATTTGTTTAATATTTCATAAAAAATTGTATTAACAATGCTTAAGAAAATAAAAGTATATTATAATATTTCACTGTTAAATTTTTGTTTTGTAGATTAAGAAGAAAATAGAAATTTTTAGTGTATTATTTTGATATATTTATTTGAAATTTTAAATTGGATTAAAACATAAAACTAATTCATACTTGATCTTAAAAACGTTTTCCTTCTTATGCAATAAATTCAAGAGGAGAAAAGATTAAAATTCTAGACAATGATCTCATAAAACTAAACTTATAGAAATACTCTAAGATGGCGGATACTGTAAGAAAGAGGAAATAAGTTGTCACTTCTCCTTTTGTTTCCCGATTGGTCTCTTGAGTAAAACTCAACTGCAAAGTGCATAGGAAGCAAAATGTGCGTAGAGTATTCGAATAATGGCACACTTCACTGGAAAGAATGAAAAGAGATTAGAAAACCCAGCTGAGTCGTTAACATTTATTGCAACGAATGGAATGACAAAGATAATGATGTTAACGAAAAATTTTCAAGGATCATGGAGTAGAAAAACTTTCACTTCACGAATGGGAAAGATACGTAAAAATTTTGTGTTTTCATATTTTTTTATTCCATTTTTCCTTGCTTTGGTTAAAATGATTTTTTTTATTTTCAGAATTCAATATATATTTAATAATATTTGAGGAGAAAAAAATCGTAGAAAAATAAAATGATCATATTATTTTGGACAAACGTAAAATCTAAAAATACGGTAGGTAATTCTATCTAATTGATAAAAGATATTTTTAAGATGTTGTTTAGATGTTTAGATCAGGGAAAAAAGTTTTGAGAAGAAATTGTGGAAAAGTTATATATAAATAAATAAACTTAAGATAAAATTTGAAATATTTAGAAACAAAAAAAGAATAAGATAAGTGTAGAAAAGAGAAAAAGTTTGAAACAAAATCTTATTTATAAATATGTTTTTAAATATTTTTTATTCTTATATTTTTAGATATTAAAACAATTATAAGGAATTTTTTCAATCATAAAAAAAAGTGAAATTTCAATATTTATGTAGTACTTAAATTATTTAAATCATTGATGTCAAGAATAATTTTATTTTATTATGGATATTTTATGAATAACGATGAACAGAAATAAAATGAAACTATTTTTCATGGTTTATTTAAATTAGATTTAATTAGTTTCTATAGATTAATTATAGATTAATTCTGTATAAACTTCAATTTTCTGTCATTACAGTTAAACTAACCTAACTTTTCATCGAGTTTCCTAATGCTCTTGTGATTTGACTAATAAAATTATTTTAACATTTTAACATAAAATTCGATTAAAAATTTGCAACGTTATAAAAAATTTTGCTAAGACTTGTACGTCTTCGATAATGAAAGCGACCTTTAACGATTAAAATGCAGCAAAGCGTGCCCTATCTGCAAATCATATGTTCTCATAACTCGTTAAGCTTTTTTTGCATTGAAACGATGCAGGATGGAACGCAAAGAAGAATTTTAATGTTTGCTATCTGTTCTCGAGAATTAAAACTTTAATAATCATGGATGATATTTAAGAAACAGTATTACTCTTTTGATTATTTTTGTCCATGAAATTATTTCACTATTATATTTGTTAAAAAAAATGTAATTTAAAAAATATAAAAGAAGTATTAATTTTTTTTTTTTTTTTTTTTTTTTTTACTTTTCAACATTGCAAGTAATATGATATATAATAGGTAATTGTTCGCAGAACAAATAAATAAATTAATAGAATCAATTGAGAAAAGTTATTTTATCGGATTATTCTTCAAGAAAACTCGTGGTCGAAGAAACAATGAAAGTTATATGATTGATCGACATTGAAAATCGACTATCAGTAATGAAAAAAAGTATTAAAGCAACGATATAAAAACGAAAATTAAATATCGGATGAAAGATAAATACAATGAAGATACAAAACATAAAATAAATAAATTAATCGAAGAAAATGGAAGTATATTTATGTATAAATATTTTGATCATTTCCACTATCTATACTACTATAAATAAATATTTAATAGAATATTTAATAAATTTTAACAATTTTACGAATATTTTTTTGTCAATTTGTTGTTTCTTTTTATTTTCTTTTATTTTCTTTTTTAACAAAATATGGTTTATAAAAATTGATTTCCTATCATTAAAATTTTTTTCATAGTATTTAAATTTTTTATTTTGATTTTTTCTTTCTTTTTTTTTTTTAATTTCTTTTTTCTTAAAATTCTTTTGTCATCTCGCAAGTAGAATAATCCGTTGTCCACATATTCAAGTAGAATGATCCTTGCATACACCGTGAATAGAATGTTCCACTTTCATGCCTTGACAGTGGAATCATCGCGTGCATGATCAGACGTTAAGAACTTTAACTCAGCAGCAGTGCAGAGATCGAATATCCGATTGTCCGGTTTATCTCGGTTACTTAATCAGCTCGTAAAATAAATCTCGTGTTTATACGGCGTAATAATCGGATACAATTGAATAATCATCTCAGTATCAAAACTGAACTGAACAATACGAGTCAACGATTCATTGGCCCGTGATGGAGAGAAAATCTTTTTTATCAACTGATAATATTAATAAATTGGCAAGTAACGGATTGCACAATAACGTACATTTCAATATTATCTTAATATTTAAATAACTTGTAATTGTGTTCCCTTTCCTAAGATACAAAATTTTAAAAATTAACACATTTTTTATCGCCATGGAATGATGATCAGTAATTAAGAAGCGAAAGCATTGAGTTAAATATTAAAATTTCATTAATTAAAAATGATTCTTTTGTGATCACATATTGGAAACCATTGATATAGAATCTAATCTAACTTGCAAATCTCGAAAGAATTAAAAGAGTTACAAAGTGATTTTTGGGGATGGTAATAATTATTCTCCTGATGGCAATATAATTATATCGAAATAATTAATAAACATTGTTAATAAATTAAAAATCATTAATTATGGGAATAACTCCTAATATTTCGCGATCTGTTAGAAAACAATGGAATCGATAGATGGCGTAATCAAAGCGTAACGAAAATGGCTTACCAAAAATGGTTCCCACGCTGTTTGCTATCGCCCCGGAAACGGCACCGTCCGTAAGGGCGTCCAAGCAGGCGCTAAGGGCGCAGGCACACGCGCTCGTACCTATAAGGTACTCCAATATCATGTTCCATCCTATAATGAATGCTATTAATTCGCCTACAGTCACGTAACTATACATGTAAGCGCTGCCAGTCGTGTGAGGCACTCGTACTCCAAACTCGGCGTAACATGCTCCTATAACACCAACGCGAAACGCCAATTTTCAGAAATTAAAGTTGATACGCGAAATAAATCGTAATGAAGAAACGAAGTAAAAGAATGTAAGCTCGATTTAATAAATTTATCTTGAGAGGTAAAAATTGATTTTTATGATCCATCTGATGCCTATCTACTTTATCCAATAAGAATGTATAGCTGCGATAAAAATAATCGATACAAGGAGAATTTATCAGCAAGATTAATTGGAACGGAGAAATATATTCGATCGGAATCAAATTCCAGAGAATTTGATCAATGTCCTGACGATCTTGTGAAAGATTTGAAGAAAGCATACGTTGGAAAACGTAGTTTGGGGAAACGTAAAAATTTCATTTGAATAGAAATAAGTGTTTGAATAATTTTTTCAAAAAAATCGACACGAATGATGTGTGAATGAAGGACAAGAAAGAAAGAGGGTGAGGAAGGGTGAGAGTAACATCAACTGGAATAATGAGGCAGCGGTGGCGATTAATGAAATGACGTGATAAATTAGCAATCAGCCCCAACCTACATCCGTTATCGACATTTTAATCCGTTCGTTGATTCGTCTCGACAATTGGCCACGTTCTGATATAACTGATTAAAGCTTCACACAGTTTAGAGAGATTGTTAATTGGCATCAAACACACAGTCAGAAAAGATTTAAATTAATTAGCTTGGCTACATTGATTTTCCTTTTTCCTTTTTTTCTTTTTATCCCCCCTCCTTTTTTTTCTGCTTATATATTTTATTGGCCATGGCACATGTTACGCTGGAATAAATGACCAATTTGAATTTTATCATCGATAATCTGACGATGCATCGATGATGAATATATTTTGAAACACGTTAATTAATTACTCTTGTGTTTATTTACTTGTATATTTATGAGAAGGATATTTGGCATCAATATCAAGTTTTCAAGTTTTTTTTTTTTCTCGTAATTTTAATATTGAAAATGTTATAATATTGTTAAATATATTATTCAAATATTGAATATAGAAATTTATGATTGTGGGAAAAATTTCATCGTAAATTATAACAAGATGATAAATAACGATACTTAATCTATCATAGTATCTTTACTTTTTTTACCAACATTGTTCTTGGATTTTCATTTCTTCCATTTTCATCTTTTCAATGTTTCTAAATATTCAAAGATTCTGGAAAAATTTAGAATTATTTATCAAAATTTTCCTTCTTTATTTAGTTGATACACAATTGGAACATCCTATACATTCATTTTTTGCTGACCCTAATGTATATAATAACAATTTCAACGAATTTATTCGAGCAAGCATCTCAATAGCACGGTACAAAAGAAAACTTCACATCTCCTTGTAATTTTCATAATCTCACAGATATTCCAGTTCTTTAATTTCTTCGATCCAATGGCCATCTAAAGTCTCTTTTTGCCCTTGCTTTGCATCGTGAAAAAGAAATATCGTATGACAAAGAAACACGACGCAAAGATCATGGTTCATCTATCTTTATAAAAATGTGAATTTGATTTCTAATAGCAAGATCATACTCTATTTCGAATGTATATGTAGAATAATCTAAGCACTTGAATGCATGAAAAAAAAAAAAAGTATGGAATAGAATTTTCATCAATACTGGATTTGTATCTATTTTAACTCATTCAAATGCAATATAATTCTTATTTGTTTAAATTTCATGATTAAAATTTTATTTATTCGAATTATAATAGAAATTATGGTACCTAAATTCCAGTTACAGTTACTAAAATTCTATTTATCTAAACTTACTTTAAAGTATATTTATCCAAAGTATCCTTCCATGAGTTTAGCTAAAATGGAATTCTATTGTATGCTTCGTTGATGACTTGACCAAATGTGTCCTAGGAATATCAGCATAATTATACCTAGATAGAATAAAAGAGAACTAAAATATACCAATAAACGTATTGATTCTTAATAAATTATCAAAATCTTTTCAGAAAAATTTCAAACAACTTCGATAATATTCGATCGAAGTTGCAAAAAAAAAAAAAAATAATAATAATAATAATAATAGTAATAAAATTTTCAGGTATATGTATCGAAATAGAATATTCGAATCGAGAATGATCGTATAGAAAATCGAAAATCGAGCGCATGGGGTCACTATGTAAATATTCAGGGAAAGCTACGGGGTCTACGCGTCTCGGGACACGGAAGTATGGGTGACAGTGCAGCCCGTAAATCTGATCCAACGTTATTTTCCACTCGCCACATCGAACCACGACGCGTACACTTTCCTATGTGTGTCACCGGGCGAAAATGTATTGGAAGGACGTGCATGGTGATCATGATCCGTACTCGTGACCAGTAGACTGATACGGGAAAATAGGAAAATGCGTATCTCGAATGCAGGAAAGGACGCCGTGAGAAATTTGATGCTGCTACAAGTGAAATGAGGAAAAGTGGAAAGTATAATTATGTGTTCCACATAATATTGAGTAGGAATTTTCGGAAACATTTAGTTGAAACATTTTAAAAATAAATTTTACGAGATAGAACACTAAATGGTTTGTTAAAATGGTAATTAACAAACTGGAATAAATATAAAAGTTATATTAAAATTAATTTATTATATATTATTATAATTTATCTGAGCATTCTGTTTTACTTTTAAATCGCGTTGGATTTTTCTTTTTCTATTCTTTATACCAAAAGTGAAAACTTAATTTTTCGATTAATTTAACGATATATTATTTATTTATAAATATATTACTCGATAAAACCTAGAGGTCAGATCAAGAAAGGTGAATATATGAAACTATATTCGTCCAGACGTTCTATAAGTAGAATCAGATTATATATGTTCAGGTATAGACAGGTTTCATAAAATCTGATACACTGACACAATTCCTAGGGAGAATGTCTATAACCACCAACTGGAATAAAATTATTTTACGTACATATTCAACTTCTAAAAAGTACATACATACTTCATGTATGGATAAAATTCTGCATAAAACGATGAATCACCATTTTGTTAACTTTATATACATTATAATGAAATTGTCATTGACAGCAACGTTCTTTTTTTTTTTCCTTTTCACTTACCGGAAAAAATGGAAGCAATAGCCGCAATTATGAACGAGATGACGACACCTGGGCCGGCGACGCTGCGCGCCACCATCCCCGCGACTAGGTACATTCCTGTCCCAACGCAGGAGCCAACCCCCAAGGATGTCAAGTCCAGAGTCGTCAGGCACTTCTATAAAACAAAAAACGAATTCATTCAAACTTTTATCATCAATCTATAATCATTATTACTTTCGCATTCCGCAATTTAATAGAAGAATGATATTATAGATGATTTTCTAAAAGGAAGGAAAAAGTAAATTTTATATATATTATTAATATTCATATTATTGATACACAAAGAAAAAAAGAAAATTAAAATGAGAATATATTGGAAGTTTGTAGTTTGTAAACAAAAGTTTATGGTCAATAGGAAAAATAAATCTCGTCTGCTCATCCGCGGCCTAGTTCCCGATAAAGTATAAAGTTATTCAAATATTCTGTGTTTCATATCGAAACGTCTTGTTGAAGCACGAATTCTTCCATAAAATTTCCACTAAACTTCCGAGAAACAATAAATAGCTGCTTAGGGAAGATGTTTCGAAGTTAACTTTCTCAATAAATGAGTGATCAACATTGGTTGAAAACTTTGCCCGCCTATTCTACTTTTTAGAGAGAAAAAAATTTGTGGGAAAACTGCAACGGAATCAAACGGAAAATGCTTTGAATCTGTACATTATGAAGGAAAGAAATGGAAAAAAAAAAAAAAAGAAACAATTTGGATATATTCCGAATTATTATATGGAGAATAAAAAATGTCATATCAATTTTTTTATATTATTATATGTGTAGAAAAAAAAATTACGAAAAGTTATTTGTTTCGTTACATCGCGAAAATTTTTCTGAATGATCCTCTGTTAAACTGTTAAATTAACTCAAAAGTAAAATTCGTATGAAGAGCAAGAGTTATTCAAATATTAAAAAAAACGAATCAAAATTCTAAGAAAAAAAGTTGAAAATCTGATCTATGGAAAAGAAATTTGTAAAAAATTTTTAAAAGTAAATTAAAAATCGATGTTGACTGTTAAAATTCATCGATATTTTGTTTCCAAATGAAAAACGAGTATATTATCTTGTCTATTTTTATTTTCAAATTAAGAAAGAATAAAGTGTAAGAGGGAAAGTGTTTCATTTCGCAAAAAAGAAATTAGGTCCCTATTGCATGCGATGATTGATGGGCCAGAACAAGGGAATCTGAAAGAACGTAGGAGTTGAAGGCAAAGTGTTTGTAAAATCTTGTTAAAAATAGACGGAGATCGATACGCGCAGGTGGATACCATATACACATGGGACGCTTCTTTTCCTTAAAGATTTAGAATCTTAATATCATTCTTGGTATCGTAAAAAGAAATTGCTCTGATGCAAACACTAGAAGACGATTTAAATTTGCTCGTGAGTCTGTTGTATCGACTTGTTTATTATCGAAACGTTTCATTCATGCAAAAACGGTATTTATAATGTTTACAGACATAAATAAAGTTTTTCAGGTAGCAGGAAATTGTATCGAATCGCAAAAATGAAAATATTTATGAGAAATTGTAAATTTTTTGTACACAGATTAAATCATTCGAATTAGGTATGAAAAGAATTTTATGGAACAAAATTTTAGGATAAATTAATTGATCCATTATTTTTTAATTTTTATTTTTATTTTTTCTTAAATTTTTAACAATGCAAATTTAAAAAAAAAAATTAAAATTTATTCTTGTATTTTGTTTCTATTATCCAATTATGTTTCTTTCAGTCGTTTGAGATCACAAATGTGAATCGAAAAAAAATAATGAATTGTTAAAATAAAAAGATTCACCTGTAATTTCTGCTTGGAATCGGTCGAATGCAGTGGCTCAGGTCCAGTTTTTTCCTGATCACCCTGAAGACTCTCCACATTTTTCGTTCGTATAAATTTCCCAAAGAGCTCCAGACCTTTCTCCCGATCCATCAATTCGAGCTTCATTGTTCCTGAAAGCAGATAACATCAAATGGCATTGCCATCTAAAAATAAACTTGAAATAAGAATAATTTTCATCTTCAAAGTAATCTCTTTTTCAAGAAATCTTTCAAAAAATTCTTTCGAAATAATCCCTTAGATAGATTAATTTTAATTCAATCTCTAGTTAGTTTCGCAGAAATTTAGCTTATTTTCATAGTGACTAGTGCTCTTTCGTCTTTCGTCATAACGTTTTGATGATATCTTTTTTCCGAGACTTTCTAATCTTTATCTGATCGATATATACTTGTACATCGATGTTTTTTCTCTATTTTCTGTTTTAAATTACAAAATCAGATTTATAGTAAAAATAGGAAAAAGAAAAGAAAAAAAAAAAGAGAAAGAAAGAATTGGGAAAAAATTTCTAGAATCAGATAATTTGACGAATGAAAATTAAGTGAAAATTGAAATTCGATATGGAAATTCACAAGTGGATGGCTTTTTGAAAGTTTGGGAAGACACGTATTTAAATTATCGATTTATTATTCAGTGACATTTGGCAGATTACTTGCACAGCTTGTATTCTTTGTCTTTTTGAGCAATTTTCAAGAGGAAAGAACGGGATTAAAAAAGAAAATTACATTTCGCCATCTTTCATTATTGTTAATCACTAGAATCATTTTAATGAATCAATAATAATTTCTAGTAAGAATTTTGTTTACAAAATTTCTTTTCATAAAATATTTTATTTGATTTTTTTAAACAAAAGGAATATTATTTTCTTTCTAAAATAATAAAAAAAATTAGTTGAAAAAATGGCAAAAAATTTCGTGATATCTTGAAGAAATAATAATTAAAGATTCAAAAGTCCGAAGTACAATGAATTTGAAAAAAAAAAAAAATGTCAATGAATTGAAAATATGTTGAAAGATATTGATATAATCCTAAAAGAGGAGAATGGATTCAGAAAAGAAAAAAAGGATATGTATAAGGATGTCAACAGGAAGAATAATCGTTCAAAAAAAAGCGATGCATTTTAATAAAAGGTACTTGCAGATAAATTATTCAAATCACGCTTCAAAAATAACACCAACATCTATGAAACTGCCGCTTGAGTTTCATTGTACTAATGGAATTCCTGATGACCGATAACTCAAAGAACTATATTGCTACACCCAAATCTGATTCATTTCGTATCATTTTAAACTTTGCGACTTTCTTCGTTTCCAGAATTATTTTAATTTATTTATTCGAAATAAATTATAATTGAATTGTTAAATTATGATCCAACTTAACTTAAAACCCAATAATTATCAGAGAAAATATCGAGTAGTTGATTTATAATGATTATTCTTAATTTTTGAAAAATTCTCTTCTCTTCAAAAAAAATGAAGACTTGAGAATTTCCATTGAAATTTTTGGAAGTCCTCGAGTAAGTTGAAATAAAATTGAAATTAGAAAATTTCAATTTTGATAAAAAGATTTCGACCACGTAAAAAATAATTTAGGTTAAATGTCAGATTGACATAAATTATACCAGATTGAGGTTTAACTTTACATTTGATTGAATTAAATTTGAATCAGGTTAAGGTCAAGTTTAGATTGAGTTTCAATGTGACAATGAGTCACAGTCTCCAATAGTTATATTAGTAATTGCGAGTAGTAGTACAGATGCATATTCAATCCCTTATCGAAGGAACCATTGGATCAAAGGCTGAAAATTATTTTAATGCTGATTCTATGAATATATTATAATGCTACAAATTCTTAATTGTACTTTATTTCCTTCTGAAAGGTACAAAAAATATATAAAGATATAACACGAAAAGAATGTGTTATAAATATTTATCGCACAAAATATTAAGTAAAGAATAAAATTACGAAATTTAATCTAAATAAATATAGCGACTTTTAACAATATTAGTTATGAATTAATACATTTTAAAATTGTGGCAAAATATATATTGCACAGGTTGACGTCATAAAAATACCTAACCTAAATAGTTAAACAATAAAGATGGCGGCTACGATTAACAAGTGTTCATTATAGATCGAAATTTTAGAAGTAAATAGACAATGGAAAAAAAAGAGAAACCACGTCAGTGTACAATAAACAATCCTTCTAAAAGACATGCAGGATTTAGATTGCATATTCAGGAAAAGAAATATGTCACTATCGTTCTCTAATCTTTGTTTGATTATTAGCTGAAATTACGTTAATGAACATTTTAGAAGTCACAACAAACATTTCCTACTTTATCATTTAAATATAGAGATAAAAATCAAATTTTTTTTAAAAGAAAAATTGAAAAAAGACTTGAAATACTTGTCAAAGTTTGACTGGAAACCTACATGTTTATTATTGCGGAAAATAGCTTGCTTTATAGCAAGTCAGTTTTGAAATTCATTATCAAGTAATCAGAAAATCACGACTCATATCCGAATTGGTTAAAAGCCCGCGATAATTTTTTGCACACTCGCGTGCATACTAAAACGTTACCTGTGATATTATGAAACTTTCGTTCACTATTTTATCATGGCGTCATCTGCTCAATTGATATGCTCGTTCTGTTCGCATGCATGGAAACTTGCCAAAAATGAGACAAAATAATATTGGAAAGAAAGAAATAAGTATTTGATATTTTAAAAAAAAAAAATTAAAGTTAAAAAGTTGAAATTAAGACTATTCATTCGGAAATTGGAAAATTTTAAAGAGTTGTTTTCGAAATTATAAAATCTTTCCTTGAAAATACTCCTTAATGTCATGCAAATTTTATCTCCAATACACTATTGTCAATTTTTTCCGGCTTTGAAATCGAGAATTTCACTATTGTTTCAAATATGTACAGTTCCGTAAAATTTTTTGAAAGTTGAACGATTTAAATTCAACTTCAAAAAATCGAATAAATTTAAAATAATTTTAAAATACTCATTATGACAATAAATTTCGAATTTATCATTAGAATGATTTTTCTCGCATTCTTATCGAATTTCTTCGAATATTAGAGAATATAACATTGCACATTGAAAAGTTTTAACGAACTTACATAGAAAAAATGAAAATATTATGATCGATAAAGTCTTCCATTAACCAAATCCTCTAAATAAATAAAATAAATCTAATTTAATTTATATTCTCAAAAAAAGAGTTCATTATTTAATAAGAATCTGGCTTAATTATATAAAGTATAAAAATAAAAAATTGTTTTAATTATTTTTTGATTTACATTAAAATTTGCTTGAATACTCTAATATATAAAAAAAATTAATATAAATGATGAAAATCAATGAAAAATTAATTTCATAAAAAATAGAAAAGTTAATTGGAAATCTAGCATAAAGTTGTAAGTTTCTTAAATTTATAATGATTCGAATAAAATTTGTTCGAATGCAAATATAATTTTAAAAAGTAAGGAAACAAGAATCTAATAACGGATTCATATAATGTGGAAATTTATGAAGCGCAAAAATTTGTTTATTTATAGTTAATGGTGCATCCACAATAAACTGATAATTAAGACTGTTGATTATTAAAATGCTTCCTGCATGAAGAAGTACAATATAATTTATGTAACTTAAACATAGGCAAAATCTTATCAAATTTTTCATTTCAAAGAAATATAAACATATTGTTCAAGGAACTGAAAGATTTTTTAATAGATATTAAAAATAAATTTAAAAATTTTCTCAAAGAACGTGGCTTATAATAAAAATTAACAAAGATGTAAATATAATCGATGAAAAATTTCCAAAAGTTTTTATATTAATTCCTAACAAAGATCCAAGTACTTCCATACGAGAACAAGGTGTTCCCCAAGGAAAACTTTGTACGAAGTTTCCGGAAAATTGCATCTCCTACTTTTTTCTACTCCTTTTTAATTCATAACTAAAAAAATGTTGCAATAATTTATCAAAAATAACTATGTCCAACTACTTTTTTCCAATTTCAATTTCAGTGCAACAAGAAGAGTTTAAATTACTATAACTTACACGCTTCATTAAATTTGTCTCTATTTTTCAAAGCATAAAAATAAACACGAACATAAATATTTATGTATGATCTGATATAGGAATGAGTCTCAATCAAATTGAGAGAATCTATTATCTTTTATTTTTTTTTTTTTTTAATTATATCCTCTTAATAACATGTTCTCGATTTTATTTTATTATAATTTTTTATAAGAACAAAAATCTGAGGATTTCGTGAAACTCTTATAAACTCCAGTACATTTAACAGCTCGTGAATAAAATTCTTTAGAAAATCTAAATCAATCCAAAGGAATGCTAATAATACCATACGGTATTTCTTTAAGAAATTGAGCGGTGTAATGGCACTAATGCCAGCCAATGGTGTAAAAAAGTTCCTCAGGGATAATTAACCGAGCAACACAGAAAAACGTGAAAATTTTTTTTAAAGAAAGTAAGTACTCAGTTATCGGTTGACCAATCCTGGTTTCAAGCACAACCGGGACAAAAGAAATTCGGTATTCGGATTTTTTCTTGTAGCACCCATAAACCAGAATAATAGTGATTGTTGTTCCACTTCAGTTTCTTCCCTTTGTATATTCAAATAAATCGTAGCTCTTTCCTAAAGGCAAATTTATGAAAAAGTCCTTAAGGGAATCCACAAAAAACTAGAAAAAAATTAGTTCTAAAAATAATTAGAAATAAATAACTTTGTTTTGATAACATCCTTCTATTTATTCTATTATAAGTTTTTCTCTAATAGATAAAAGTTAATTATTATTAAAATTAAATTCATAATCAAATAGATCAGTCTGTGATATAATTGTATATTTTCTTGCTAACTATGAATGGAATTTTATTCAATATTTATAATTTTCAATTCACAATATATATTTTCAAAATTCACAATATTTAGTATGCATATAAATAATATATAATCATATTTTGTTCATAATCATATGAATTTTCAAACAGATTTCTAACTCCAACATTTATATTAATTATTAATTATGCCAATGTATATATCATAAGAGGCTTAGTGAAAGAGCATTACAAGTTTATTTTATTAAAACGGTATAAGCACAGGAAACTATATATAAGATCATAAATTTTAAGATTTATTAATCCGTAAAAAATTATGGATAAAATTTATAGAAAATTTAGATAGATACATTGTAGCAAAATGAAGTTTATATTACAGTATTTATCTTGTATATATTTGTATATATTTGATAAATAATCCAAAATCTTTCTCAAATTTAAATTAATAATTTATTTTAATATCTATCATATTCAGTAAATATTTAGATTATCAATTTTTTTAATCAAGCAATTTAAAAAAGAACATACATTAGTAATAATCTTGAAATAAGTTTTTTTTGCAGTTAAAATTTTTTCAATCATTTAGGATATTATTAATGATATTTGGAAGGAATCAAAATGTTTTTTTTTTATTCGAAATATTTCTCGCATGTTGTTATTTGTCAAATTGATCAACGAGCAGAATTTTGATTCAATCCTTTAATCCGATGGCTACTATCTGTTATCCATTACTTATTTAACGATATCATCGCTGCAAAAACGATATTGCACTGGTACAAATTTATTTACAATATATTCTGATGTCTATTGCATCTTTTTTCATCTTCATTCCCTTGAATATGCAAAAAAAAAAACACGACTCTTTTTTTACAATTTTCTTTTTTCTAAGAATTTTTACTCAATTCTTTTAAAAAAATATGTTTACATTGAAAAAAATTTGAAAATCTTATAAAAATAATTTTATAATGCATACATATTAATATTTTGTTTCTGCTAATTTTATAAATGTATTGTTATTTACTATTATTAAATTAATAAACATATAAAAATGAAAAGAAAAATACCTATAGAGGATCTCATTCGATTATATCAAACAGGGAATGAAGACGACGTGTTATAGTGCACGGTTCGTTTTGATGTCAGGAACAACTGAAAACGAAGGCATTCTTGCCCGTGAATTTATTTCCCCTATGAAGATGGGCTAGCATACCGCTTGTTGGCTATTAGCCAACTTTTCTAGAGTCGACCTTCGCACAGAGACGACGAAAACCCAGAGACGTACTTATTGAGAGCGTTACCCAAGCGTTTCTCTATTCATCTATTTCATCCTTACTACATTATTACATGCACTCAGCATTAAATCTTACAAATATGGATTTATATAATCACAATATACACGATATATTATAAATATTTTTATAAACATTTCTACATATTATAAATTTTTACATAAATACAAAATTTTATTAAATTTAATTTTATTAAAAATTTTATTAAAAAGAGTAGTAAGTAATATTTTATTGAGACTTTTGTATTCGATAAAAAGTAATTTTAAAATTGTTTTAGAAGTTGTAGATATAATCGTGATTCAAACGGTAAGCAGTCAGAACATTCAATTTCACTGCTATTTCCAGGTCAAACATTCGCGAAAGAACCTTTTTGTTTCTGTTTCTGACGCGAAAGTTCGTACAACCATAAAATTTTGCATATTTATAAATTTATCAAAAATGGAACAGAGAACGTCTTAGTTAAAAAACTTCCTATTTCGAATTTATAAAATGAAAAAAAAATATATTTATATATAAATAAAAAAAAATTTATATTTGTTGGGTAAATTTTTTGGATAAATATTTAATATTATGTTAAATATTTTAAATTTATTTATTGATCTTATTGCATATACTTTTGATATATATAAAAAAATAATTATAATTCTTAATTAAAAAGACATGAAACATGAATGTTAAAATAATTTATCGGAGACGATTTAAACAATTTAATATGTTGGATAAATGAAATAACACATTTTCCATGTGACATATATATATAATACATATTAAAGATAAAAGATAATGATCTTTAATATATATTCTTAAAATGTACCAACATCAAGCATGCATAATTACTTTTCCAATTTTCAATTTAATAAAAATGAAATTAGATATAATGAGGGGAAAAAAAAAAATTCTTTTTTATATCATATTACATGTATTAATACATTTAATTTATAGTACATCAATTCTTATTATATGAAAAGAAAATAAGAAATTAATAATAGAGTCAATTTTATCCATTGTTTTGTAAAAAAGATCACTCAATCGAAACAATTGAATTATATCATGCTACTATCGGCTGACCTGTATCCTAACCTCAATTCATTAATGTGTATCATGACCCAATCCTTCTTTCAACACACTAAGTTGTTTTTTTAATCGACCATGAAAGTACAGAAAAAATAAAGAACAAAAAATATTGAAATGACATATCATCGATTTTAAACATATATTTTGTGACAATAAAGTATAAGATTTAAATATATATCATCCATAATACGATTAAGAAAATTATTTTATTAATCTAAACAAAAATATCAGAAAAATAATAATAAATAATCATACAGTCATTAACTCAAAAAATTATCAAAAATTAATCTCATTCTAATTAACTTCTCTTAATTTCTCAATAAGAGAAATTAATTAATCCATATCATTTGGACCATAATAAAAATTGGTCCGTGTTTAAAATTTCAAACAATCAAATATGTAAAAAAAATTGATATACAGTTCTATTCAATTAAATCGCACGAAATGATACTTGTAACAGAGAAAACGCAATGTTTTTTGAAGCTGTCACAATGAAATACAAGCACTTGTAATTGCAATTCTGCGAAGACAACGTTCCATACATCTATCGCATATAACTGTGCGTGAAATATTTCCAGATTTGAAAAAAGCATGATGATTATAATTATATCACAATAATATATGTTATATTATTATTGATAATTACGTTACGTTGATTTCGCATGTTATCATTTTCAATTGATTTTAATCTCAATATTTGAAATTTTATGCTAGATATTATTAGAATAAATCTAAGAATTTAAATTTTAAATTATATTAAATTATATTTTTGATTAATTCTAATTTTGATTTTATTTTAAATTATAATTAAGATAGCTTTAGATTAGAACTATCTTATTTATTAAAATGGTTTTAAAAATTTTAATATTAAATTTGATCAAGATAGTTTAAAAAAATTTAGTTTTGTCTTTGATTAAGATCCTTTTATAAATTTTAATTTCAATTACATTTATCTTTAAAATAATATCAATATAATATTAATCGATTGAATTAAAAATATAATTAATGATATATTAATTAATTTTATCTTTTCAGTTATACAACTTGGTAAAGGAAACAGATTGTTATATTCACATTGTTATATGCAACATTGAAACCAACAAGCTACCCGATGGTATGAGTGATATTTCACTTGTCTGATTAAAATTGACTCATACCATTAGAACGATCACCATGATTTCTAGGAAATCACAGTAAACACAATTCAGTTATTAATTAAAAATTATCAAAGACAATAATATCAAATATATTGATATATTATAAACGAAAATGTAGATTATTTAGTAATCGAAAAATGAAGATTGTAAGTTATTAGTTAATTAATTTAGTCCTTATTAATTAATCCTTTCTAGAAAAAAATTCTTTTTTACGTTCTTAAAATAAAATTATAATTCATATAGATAAATATTTTCTACAGAGAATTTTTATGATTATTAATTTAAAAAAAAATTAAATTTCATGCATATAAATACATTTTCGATGTAACATTGTTACACAATAATTAACATTGATTTATTAATTGTCATTTATAAGTTTAGAGGAAGAAAAAAGGAAAATAAAATTTTATATGAGCAATTGTATCATATAAGAAATTTTAAACGGTAATCGATTAATGAAGTTAAAACAGAATGAAGATAATTAATAATTGAATACTATAAACTACATAGAAGCTGAAAGATTCATTGCTATTTAACATGCATACAAAATTAGTGATCAAATATAACATTGTTCTTCACTAAGAAAAATTTAAAGAAAATTAGTTACGTCCGTTTTTCTTATTTATTGGCTAAATACCAATGAAACTTTAGGTGAATATTCTAGAATGAATACCATTGAACAATCAATCATGTTCTACAGAAAAACATCAGATATTAGGAAGATTAATTAATTAATTAAAAAAAAGATGGAAACTGGTTCTGTTTTATAATTGAATTATTAAGAAATAGAGATGAAAAATAAAGCTTTGAAATGAAATGAAGAATGAAAATTAATTTAGTATATGGACATTAATATAAATTACGTAATCTTTTACTTTTTATGCAATCAATTTATCTTATAATTATGAAATATGATTTAAAAGAATTGTTTCATATTTTTTTATTTTTTTTTTTTTTTTTTTTTACTATTTTCTACAATTAAGAATTTTGCAATTTCATGAAATTTAAAAAAATAAAATGTTTTATAAGTACATAATATTTAAAGTTAATTATTTTTCACATAAATATTACAGATATTATTGTAATTAAATTCATTCATACGACGGTATCGTACAGATAATCACATATCATGATGAACTTCATTGTCTTAGTATTCTTTAAATTAAATAGATTTTGTATTAATTTTTTCAAGGCACATATATAAAGAATCATTATATATATAAGAATAAAAAGTATATAATATATATAGAAAATAATTTTACATTAAATATAATTCAATAACTTTCAACATTTTTATTAACTTTAAACATTTTCTCTTTAAAAAAATTAAATGTTTATATATTATATATATATATTGTGACAGATATTTTATGAATTGGAACTCATCCAAAGTAAAACTACGGACAATTAGATCGTGGAAATTTTACAAAACTATAGGGAAATCGATTTATAACTTTTGGCTAGAATTTAAACCGCGGAAAATTAACCTTCAATTGATCTTAGAATGAACATTTTATTCAAACTGTTGGAAAAGTTTTATTCTTTTTATTCGTTCAATTGAAAAAGGAATTTAACATTCTAGAAATGATGCTGATTTGTTAAAAATCATCCTCAAAAATTGTACAATTGTAGCCAAAATTAAATAAAGAGAATTTTAATACAAAAAAAAAAATTCTAATAACAGTATCGATCTTATAATGTCAATGATGGAAACAAAATATAGACAATATATTTTTTATTGAATAAATAATTATATACATATCTCATCATAAGTTGAGAATTCTAAATTTTAAAAATATAAAATAGAGTCCAATAAACAGTAAAGATCAATTTCATAGACACTTCTTCATAGATATTAATTCTCATGGGAAAAAATTGATGAATTAAAATAATAGTTTTTGATGAAATATCACTTCTCGTTGTTGATTAACGCGGCGCACGTGCGACTGCAGATTTGGTCGGCAACGAGGAGGCCTTACAACGTAACCCTGAACTCTGGTACATCGATCTACCGCAATGCAACGGACAGAAACAGCAAGAACCTTCTCGTGCGAAAGAAGAATCTGGGAAAAAGAAATCTCTCTAGTGATTCAAATTGATGAAGATTTGAAAAGAAATATAAAACACAATTGTTTCTCTATAGTGCCACGTCACATAGAGGTTAGAAATTTATGTATTCATAACTTTACTATCTACTCCTTTTTTGTTTTTTATTATTGTATCATTATTCTGATAAAAAATACTTATTATTAATAATTATTGTTAATCTTCATTTTACAAATTAAAAGAAAAAAAATTATATTCAATATAACTTTTATTGTTATAAATATTGAAAATTTCACTTATAAAAAAATTATCTTGAGAATAAACAGAATGATAGAAATAATTAAAATTAATCTCGAAATATAAGAATCTCATTAATATTATATATATGTATTAAAAATTTTAATATTCTTAATGTGGAAATAAATATAAATAAGTTTAAAATAACATAAAAATAAACAAAAGAAGTAGAGGATTGAAACAATACTTAAAAAATTAGATTCTAAGTTTTAAAAATGAGATTTTGTCTATAATATAACGATTAAAAAAGTTTCGTTCAATACAAGAAAAACAGCTTTTCTTTTTCATTTTTTTTTTTCCCCCTGAACAAACTAAAACCGAATCTAAAAAGCTTCTATGCTCTGCTTTGGAGCATGTTACGCGACATTTTAATGGATTTATTCTTTAATGCAAGAAGATTCAATTTTTCGTTCAACTTCCGGTAAACTTACTGAAGAAGAATTTTTGCAAGGAAATTACTTCTTAACAACTCAGAAATAGCATAAATTCCTATTAAAAATATCTATGAAATAAATATTTAAGCAACTGAAAATGATCAATGTATATAATCTGATAATATAAATCTGTTCTATAATTCGTTATATATAATACGTTTGTTAATTAATTATAAGAAAAATAATAAATATTATAATTTTGCTAATAATTTAAAACATTGATTGATCACTTTTATCAAGAATTTTTCTACAAAAAATTTAAAAAATTACAGTTGTCCATTCTTGAAACATTTTGAATTAATTATTAAGTATAAAAATCAACTTTACTAATTTAAATTCTTTGAAATATATTATCATTTTGAACATTTCTTTTTTAATTTTATTTATTTTACTTAAATTTTTACAAGATTTTAATCCAAATCAAATGTAAATTCATTTAATTGTTGATTACTGCTGAAACTTAATTCATTATCAAACCTAATTTCCATGCATATCTAAACTACAATTAAACCTAATTAATTTAAGTATTATCTATTTATTTACCACATTATCTATATATCACATATTACAATCTAATTAATCTAAATTTAATCTAAAACAAATCTTGAGCACGGTTCAAATCTAACTTAAACTTAATTCAAATCTATTTCAAACCTTAAAACAAAAATAATTTCCAAAAAAATAATACATTAGAGAGATTCTTTTAGAATAATTTGCAAATTAGCAAGGAAATAATCAGAAATTGTATCAAAAATGAAAAAAGTACCAACTGATCTAAAAAATGGAAAGCATATTTTTGTTTCATTGAGATAATGGTTGGTGCAATGATGCAAAAAGAAAAATCCAATTGAAAGACAATTTCAAGAAGATTATTCTTCCTACAATTTCGCAATCATATAAACAATTGAAAAAAAAAAAGGAAAACGATCAAGAAAAAAAGGAAAAAACAATTAAGCATTCTTCAACTTCTTATTATTTTAAAAATTCTGTTTTTAACAAGTTATTAAATATATTAAAACAAAAATAACTGTGAAGATACGATTCATTATAAAACATATGATTATGAAATTTTTTTTCTCTTATGGGACATGCTTCCTTTTCGAGATGAACATTGCAAAGATGAAATTGCTCTGGAATATCCCAAATCTTATCAAACACAAAATCCCTATGTATTATCCCTATATTCCTCTTAATTGGCCCGACTTCACAAGTTCCTATGATTATTCCCGCCGCTTCTTCGTTTCTTGTAATCCGTATCTGCTTTGTTTTCTCGAGAACTGAAACTCTTCTCTCTTGTTAATTAATTATATTCACTATGATTATTATTTCACATTCCGTTTCTATGGATCTACTTAAAGGGATAATTGTTGATTCTCTGCTATATCCAAAGAATTGATATAGTAACAAATTATAAATTATAATATGATAAGTTTGAAAACAATATGATATGATTTGAAAAATGATTAATTGCATTAATTAATATTACAAAACGATATTTTACTGAAAATATAAACGAAAATAATATTGTACTCGACATAAAAAACAGAAAAACAATAATATTTTTATTTTCGAATATACATTGGATTAAAGAACATATTTATTTATAAATCGAAAGTAGTTCCAAATAAATTTTCAACATTTAATTTAAGAAGATTATTTAGTTTAAAAATTGAATTTTTAAGAAATTTAAATGTTTAAAATATTGCAATAAAAATAATAAATAAGATAATAATAAAAGTCAAAAAAAGTTTTGAAACATGAAAATTAAAATAATTAAAATAAATATTTCCTAATTACAGATTAAGTATAAAAGTATATTAAGATTGACATGATAAAATTATGTATAAATCATTATGTATAAATGAGAAAGCAATTGAAAAAGCAAGATTAAAAGACATATTATTAGCCACTTGAACAAAATCACATCGAAATATGGAATAAAACTTTTTCGTAAAACTCATTAAAATCTTTTAACGAGATTGTAGTGTATCTACGTGACTCTTTCAAATCGAACTTGTTATACGATTATGTAATTCGCGTGAATGTAAATTGTCCTTACAATAAGAAGAATGTGGAACAACTATATAAATAAATCTATACTGACTATAAATTCAAAAGATGCTTAGATATATAGCATAGAATGCACAAGGTGTGTGTGTTGTTTGTCATTATATTGAATAAATAGTATAGGATACATCGATCGACATATTTTATAGACAGGACACAAATGGCGTATTGTTCTTTTAAACTACAACATAACAATGAGATTAAAAAAATTATTACACGAAATAAAAGAAATATATTTGGAATATTTGTATATACATATTTCGAATATTTCGAAAAATACAAATGTTTCTTTTATTGTTTTAATTTTATTTTTTATTATCGGTATAAATATCTTTTTTTTATTATTGAATAATTTCATGTTTTCAGTATGTAGCAAGTCGATTGATAAAAAGGGCCATCTTGTATAATCAATGGCAGTGTTTGAAAGCATGGAAAGAGAAAACATAGCGAAACGTTCCTGACAAAGAAACAAGAAATACCAATAAACGTGCAATGAACATTGCGTGTCACATATTATTGGATAAAAATATGAGAATGGAACTTATCGATAGTGTGAACATTAAAAATCAATTTACAAAATGATAACAAAGCATATTTGAATCATTTGCGATAAAATATACATTTTAATCATACGAATCAATTTTATATATACACAATTTAATATTTATTTTTATTTTTATTTAGTTTTATTTTAAGTTATGTTTTTTACATGTAAAATTGATTAAAAATAAAAAATGGGTTATAATAAAATAATATAATATTGAATAATATTTATAAAATTGGCATCATGTTTTTTATAAATATTATATATAATATAAGAAATAAAAATATAATTATATTTATATAAAAACTAATCTTCATCCATAATATACACACACACACATAAATTATGAATAAAAAAAATGTTTTTTATATTAAAAAATATGACACAATTTTGAATCTGGAAATAATTTAATTGTATTCCCATTTCATTTTCAAGTCTATTTTGTTACTCTAAAGAACTTTGAAAATCATCAGAAAATTATTTATTATTTATTTATTATTATATAATTATATATTTATTATCGTTTTACTTTTTTATTTAATTCACATGACACATATTATATATTTGAAAAATTTTCGAATACCTGCAAATATAATGATATAACAGAAATATGGTTTGATCAAACAATTTTCACATTTTCTTTATTTTATTTCTTTCTTAATTTATTCTTTTAATTTATTCTTAATAAATCTTTTGCACGAATCTTCTTGTTTATCTTTCATAAATTCATATTAAAAGAAACGAGTTAAATATTCGTGAAAAATTTTCAATATAATATTATATTTTTTCAACTTAATATTTTTACTTATTCTCATATTTTCATGTTTTAAATTTTTCTGCATTGCTTTCTATTTTTTTTCTCTCTCTCTCTTCTAGAAATAGAAAAAGAAAAAACTTTGGAAATTTGAAATTTCATACACATCTAATGTACACTTTAAATATTCAAAAGCTAAAATTTATATCTAATTTATCTTTGATCTTATATTCCATATTATTTAAAAATCTTAGTCCATATCAGCAAGACATTTGAAGAATTTCAAATCATAGAAAATCAATGAATTAAACATCACAAAAATTGTAATAGAAAGAAAAATTTTAAACTCAAAAACCAGTTAATCATGTTGAAAAAGAGAAAATATAAAAAAAACTACTTATATAGAATATATAAAAAATTATTTTTATCATCTACAAATGTTTATGATGAATGGATTAATTACTTGATTAATCGGTTACTGAAGTATGACAGATCAGAGCCATTTAATGTCACTGCAATGTATTACTGAAAACGAAAAAAACTTTTGCTGAGATGAATAAATAGGGAAATAAGAAAGAAAAAAATATATTATTACATTAATTATTTTTGTTGATATCAATTGAAATAATTGTAACATTAATTCATATTAAATTTTAAAAGTCTTTTAAAAGGAAGAATAAAATGAAAGAATAAAATCTAGAATAAAAAATGAAAATTTTTAATTAAATAAAAATAAGATTAAAAGGCTTATTTTGACATTATAGAAACAAAAAAGAAGTTATTAAGTCTAAATTGTAACTATTTTAATAATCAATATCAAATATCTAATATTTTTATAAAAACAATTTCATCATTCAAATCATTTAAAAATTTATTAATAATAAACATCCAAAACAAGAAAAATAATTACAACTATTAATTTCAATCATTTTTTATAATTTTCAGTATCAAATGCAAATATCTAATAAATAAACTCCTTGTGATGAGATGTATTTCTACTTTCTTCTCAAGAAAATAAAAGATTTTTTTTATCTTTAGGAAAGAAAAACGTGTGAATTTAATTTTTTAGATTTTTCTCTTTATCTATATTCTCTCTTCTTGAAAAAAAACTCCCAATCTATTGCAATATGCTTTACTCTCTCGATGTCAAATAAAAAAAAGAAAGGGATCTCATCAGCTGACCAAACCAACTTCGAAACGAACTTTCTTTGAATTAATCTCTTACTTTTTTTTTATAAATCATGCAATCTGTGCAAACTATCAGGATTTACTTTATTCGAGAACAATATATTGTTTTATATTCTACTCTTCTGAAAGATAAGAAAGGTAAAGAAATAAGCAAGAGAAGTAATTCTCTTTTCAACTATTTATTGTTCTAAAATTAAATGTTACCAAATCATAAATTGTCTTTTTTTTTTAAAGTATGACACCTATGTTAATGTATCTTTAACATTTGATTGAATATTTTACATTTTCATAAAGAATTAATAATGAACATTGAATAGAAAATTAGTATTATAATAAGTATTATATTCGATTTATCACGTTTTTTCTCAATTAATTTATACTAAATTATTCTAAATTAGTCTAATCAGATAAAGATTTATAGAATTTATATATGTTTTCTTTTTTTTTTTTTAGATAAATCTATTCCAGACTTAAGATCTAATTTCGATTAACACAAAATCTATTATCAATCAAGAACGGGTGACAAAACAAGAAAATAATGCTTATCTTACCTCGTTTATCCCGTCGTCGCGATCACCCTGCTTTTCGTCCACGACACAAGGAATCACAGTTCACAGCGAAGTGGTGCGAAAGTACACTAATCCAGGATGATCATCGAAGCTGACTGGGTAACCCCGTGTAACTCGCCAATTTTGTTTCTCACGTAGTAAGAGAACGCGAGTAAACGATTGTAAAATGGAATAACAAGATACACTCTTTCTGCTTCTACGCGTATGTGTTCGATATGACTGTCTACAATTTGCACAATATGACTTGTATCTCTTCTGGTCATCCACTAAATCCACTGGCTCTTCTTTTTCTTCACCATTCAGTCGAACATGCTCTAATTTAAACAGGTTCAGATCAGGTGATCCTTGATTACAAGAAAATGATATGTTTTTTTTTTTTTTATAGTTCTTGCGAATCGCTCAAGCAGATATCCTCCCTTTTTTATAGAATGTTCCTATTCTTTCACTTTCTCTCTCTCTCTCTCTCTCTCTCTCTCTCTCTCTCTCTCTCTCTCTCTGGTTTTTTCAAAATATGCGGTAAACAGTATTGACTTACTGGCTTAGTTACAAAGTGAGAAAAAACGCAGTTGTTGCTTTCTAAACTAACGAAAATTCCGGCACACACAACTCTCTCTCGCTCTCGCGCTCGCGCTCACACGGCTCCCGGTGCTGCTGGCCAGAGTCACATTTTAGTGCGATACACACGGGTGGCGGTGCTCCGTGGAGCTACGTTCTCTCTCGGCTTGATTCTCTCTCTGTTCGCTTTAGCTACTCTCTGTCCCACCCCTATACTCCTGATCCCACCATCTATCT
Source organism: Apis florea (assembly GCF_048593485.1). Lineage (NCBI taxonomy): Eukaryota > Metazoa > Arthropoda > Insecta > Hymenoptera > Apidae > Apis > Apis florea. Next base: position 410,304 of record NW_028256543.1, on the reverse strand, counting down.
CCCCACTCTTGAGCAACCCCTCGACGAAATACCCTGATCAAGGTGGTGGTGGTGAAAATGATGTTGCAGTGATGGGTATGAGTTACATTAGTTACTCTGGATTCATTAATCCATTTATAAGGATATTGATTCTAATGATCTTATTTTCAATTTGCTCCATTGATTTTGATAATTTTGCTATTGTTATTTATTTAACTATTGGATCAATATTACATTGATTATTTAACTTGTTCTATTAATTTAACTGATTTGGTTGATTCAATTTCATAAATCCTTGAACTTTATTTCATTAAGATTCTTTAATTTGAATTTAATCTGAATTGAATCTATCATTATTATAATTATAAAACAATACTTTAATCATACATTTAAGTTTTTCAATTATTTCTCAAATTGAAAATAATTGTTTTGTAATTGTAGCGTAGTTTAATTCCATTAGTAGCACCCCTTTAAAAATACCTTATCAAATGCTACATCACTGCTTTACCATGCTTTACCATGTTTCTCCTTCTTAGACCAATAAAACTTGGTAGTGTACTATACCCGGGAGTGCCCTGTACCTTAAAATATTCTATAAATCTTTTCTACAAATAAATAGCAATCTGTGAAATCATTCTTTTATCTTTTTAAGAAGACTAAAAATAAAATTTATTCTATTATTGGTTCATAATAATATCTTTTAATTACTACTATTATTTAAAACATAATATTTTACATATAACTTATAAATCATTTTATAAATAATTAATTGATAAACTCATTTTAATAGGGAATCACTTTGAAAGAAATAAGTCCAAAAAAGTTTATAATTATTAAAATTAAAAAAAATATTTTTATCATTTTAAAAAAAATATAATAAAATATAATAATATATATAATAATATAATATAATAAAATATAAAATAAAAAAATATAATCAAGAAGCAAACAAACTAATATTTACAATTTTCATTTTTCGAAAAAAAAATGTTAATCTAATTTTAAACGTTAGCATATATTAATATTAATTTATTAATAATTGATAAAAATCATTATTCTAAACACAGTTTATTAAAAATAATTTATATAAAGTACAAGTAATATAATGATAACATGAAATTCAAAATACGACATGTTTTCGCTATACCCAAAAGAGGACAATTTATTTTTGTTGAATAAGTCTCCTGTCATATCGTGGCTTCGAAAATACTTAACTTCATATAGTACATATAATATGAAATACATATATATAATTTAGATAGAATTATATATTTAAATTTATAAATTCATATATCTTTATTTTGTGTGTGTGTGTGTGTGTGTGTGTATATATAATTTTTTGATTTGATTTATTTTGATTGTAAGATTAATTAAAATTAATCGATGATCACAAGAACTTTATAAAAAAATATCATGATTTTTTGGTAAAATTAGATTTTCAGATAATGAAACTAAAGGAGAAAATATGAAATTATATTGCAATTTAAACAAATTTTATATTATCCAATATTTGAAATATATAATTTAAAAGAATAGATAGAAAACAAAAATTATTTTGACCACATTTTGAAACCAAATATTTCCTAGGGACTTTGGATATCTTTGTTTAGTTGCTTTGAATAAAAATAATTGAATGAAAATGTAAGATTTTAAATTAACTTCTCCATGCAAATGAATTAAAATTTGCATTAATGAAATAACTAAAATTAAAATAACTATAACATAAAAATTATATTTTATTATTTTGTTTTTGTTTGAAAATTTTTTTTTCAAATGAAATTATATTAAATATTAGAATTGAATATAGTTAATTTTTAATTAAATATATTTTTTGTAAATTTTTATAAAAAAGTCTTTTAAATTCTTTTAAATTCGTTGAAAACAGAATATGAAAAAAAAACATTACTTGTCATCGAGTTTTTAACCTGATAAATAAATTTATTTATTAAATTATTAAGTTGCAAAATCGAATATTCTGAAAACTATACAAGATAAAATTCATTTTACATCTTTTAGCGTTGTAACATTTTCAATAGTGTTGTAAAGAACAATAAATAAAATAAATAAAATAATAGAATCATCTATTTTAAAATTAAAAGAAAAAGAATATTATTCATAAATTCATATTAAAAATTAAAATTTATTTGAATCTTCTCATATTTACAATTTATTTTTACAAATTAAAAAAAAATTAAATTTTTAAATATTTAAAAATATAGATTATTTAAATTCATTTTGTTTCTAATGATAATAAATTTTTAATAAAAAATCAAAAAATATATTTATATATAAAAATAAAAAGAAAATTTAGTAATTGATTCTTATAGATTCATTTGAAAATTTTTTTTTATTTTATAACAAAATTATCTAAACTAACATATATCATATCATGATACAATAATAGTGAATTTGTAAAGTGCAAGCATTCAAACAAAAGAATTTTAATAAATATATAAATAAATAATATTTATTAAAATTAGAAGATAGAATAATTAGAAAATTTAGGTTATAATAAATATAAATTTGCACAATTGCAAATCGTGTAAAAAAATTCTTATGCACGCGATTATTACATATATTATTACATGTAAATCATTTGCGCGAATTTGTATTCGTAGTAATCATAATCTCAAATGATATAAAAATAAAAAAAAAGTCGAAAAAATCTTATTAAACTACTCATAACTACGTCCCTGATTCTATCCCTAATGCCCCTACGATTGTCCCTACCTTCATCCATTCTCCCCACTACACAGCTAAAGGATTCTCCTATTGACGTTCCGCCTCCTCCATGGCTTCCCTTCCACTCCTCGCAATCCTTTCCAACACACCCACGCGTACTATCCCTTTTGCGTACTGCAAACCACGTTCTGACGTAATATTGTTACGTCAAAACGATATCGTACGCCGGCGCATGTAAGTAAATCCACCAATGTACTTGTTCATATTATTTATTTTAAATGTCTAAAATACGAAAATAATTTTAAAAATTTTATAATAAAATCTTTATTGCTAATGAGTATGAATAAAAGAATCTTTATTTGTATAATGATATTTGAAAATGTACTTCTTTTGCAAATAATATCGATTTTACTGTCAAATGTGAAATTTCAACTTTCAGTATTTTGCGAATTATAAAAAGGCGCGAAAAATGTTACTCATATGATATGAATTTCATTGAGTTGGAGGCGCCACTATCATCCTTTTAAAAAAAGATTATCCTAATTTTCATGATATAAAAATAATTAAATTAATGATTGTACTTGGTACAAACATTATATTTATATAAACTACTTCATTTTTTTATATTTTCTATTATACTTATTCACAATGATATTTTATTTAATTATTATCTAATTATTATCTAAATTTATTTAATTATTATGATAAGAATTGCAATCTTTTTATTTTTTATTTAATAATTACTAAAAAGAAAATTAATTATTATATAATAATTTATGAAAATATGAAATTTTAAATAATAGATATATAATAGATATATAATAATAAAATTTTTCTAAAATATAATACGAAACATGATAAGAAAAAATAAATATTGAAAAATATTTTTTAGTGTTATTTATATAAAACAATGATTTAGAAAAATTTGAATACGTTACTAATATCGATTTTTAAAAATGGTTACGATCTCTGTATAGATCTCCATATTTTTCCGATCATTGATTCTTAAATTCACAAAAATCGAATTTCTAAGTTCTTTATATTCTCAGTGTAAAAATAATCATAATCACTGTTATTTAAATGTATAATTTAATTTATAAAAATATTAATTTTATTAATAAAATGAAAATATAAATTAATAATATATTTTATTAATTACATGTTTATCATTACAATTCATAAACAACATATAACAAAAATAGCAGTGAATATATATATAAATAACATGTTACGTGCAATAATAAACAGAAGATTGATCTGTTCTGCATTTTTTCCATTTAATTCTTCATCTGATGATGATTCTAATGGAAAATTAACAAAATTATTTAGAAGAAAAGAAGCATTTATAAACAAATATGAAGGTTATTTTTTTGACGAGTAAGAATAATTATTTAATTCATATTTATTATTTCTTACTCTTTTTAATCAAATTAGTATATTGTTTATTCTAAACAGAAAAGGATATCCAACCAAAGAACTACAATCAGTCTATAATACAACGTCCTTGGGTTTTATAACAGGATTTCTTTTGGGTGGAATAAATAAAGCAAAAGATGTTCCAGAAATTCACAGAAGAGAAAATCAAGCTACCTTATATGAACATAAATTTTATGCCCATCGTGAAGTACAAAATAAAGTAGCCTTTGCTTTAACAAAAGGAGGTATTTCATTTGGCATAAAACTTGGATTCTTTTGTTTCTTGTTCTCGTAAGAGTTATATTTACAATTTTTTCTTTTTATTGTAATATTATAAATATAAATTAAAATAATGTTTTTCATTAGGAGTGTATCAGCATTCTTACTTATATATAGAGAAAAATTTGATGTATTAAATACTATGTTTAGTGGTGCTGTAGCAGGTTTTATATATAAAATGAATATGGGTTTGAAAGGAGCATTTGCAGGAACATTATTAGGAACAATAATGGGTGCTATATATGGTTGTATCACATCATTCATTTTATTCATAACTCAAACTGATATGAATAATCTTTATGAAGCAGGATCAAAACTAATGAATGCAAGACGAAAGTAAGTTTTTGCAAATACAATATAATACTTAAATTTTAAATTAAAAAGTTCTATTTGTTCCAAATATTAATAAATAAAATTAATTTCTGTATTTTAGTAAAATAAAAGAAAATGCAAGGAACATAATACAGGAAGAAGAATTAAAACTAAAAGAATTGCATGAATATAGTCAGAAAACACATCATATACTTGGAAAAAAACAGCAAAAAGAGTAATTTCAAAAATAAAAATTTAGTAACAAATTAATATATTGGAATAATATATATATCTATTAATTTTAATAATTATTTATATAATTACATCATAAATTATTATTTAATAATTCTTTGTATAGACAATGATAAATAGACTCAAACCAGAATAGATCAGAATAATTCTTCTCCATAAAAAAAAGAACAAACTTTCTAATTTCATATTGATATAAATTCATCTATGTTTTCTTTCTAACTTATTATCTTGTAAAAAATATATAAAAACGTCCTAATATAATCAATCATAATCATAAACAATTTTTATTTACATTCTAATAATACTCTCAATTAAATTGTAAATGAATAAAATATTGAGTTACAGAATAGGCCTGATTAAATAAAGTAAATAAAATCTATTTGTTTTCTTTTGAAATTAAAAAAATTATATATAAATTTTTTAAATTATAAAACAAATAAAACTATTTAATAAAAGAAAAATGCAAGATAAAACACAACACATTCATTTTTTAATAAGAACACAATCTGTGTTTGTATATATCTCTATATGTGTGATGCATATATATTTTTAGTGTAACTCAACAAATTTGAAATAATTTGAATATAATTTTTTTAAATCTCTTGTTCCGAAGTTCCTAAATCTTGAACCTTGGTTAAACGTTTTGCGCCTCTGTTTGGTGGACCCTTAGGTTTCGCGAATTTTGGCTGATGTAAATTGATTTTTGGATGTAATTCCTCTTGTAAAAATCCTTCAGTTAGGTTTCTTCCATCATCTATTTCAAGCTATATAATCAAAATATTTTAAAACAATTATTATAATGCATTAAAAAAGTAAAAACATAATTCATTTTTTAATAAAAAAAAATGATAAAAAAAATCATAGAAAATAATAGTAGAAATAGAACTTTATAGGCCTATTCTGTAAGCTGAATGCCTTACATATATCATAAAATCTTAATTATAATTACATACCCATCCAATGACTGATTCACTGTGCACTCCTTAGAAACCTATTAAATTCTGTGTGGATAAATCATAATAAATAAAAAAATATTATCTTATTAAAAATTAAAACACAACAAACTATAAGATTAGATTGCATAATGCTTTATTATTTAGTGTGTTTAGTATTGGCAAGATATACAATTTATTTCATCATAATGAATCTACAATTATGCTAACAGTTGAAAATAAAATTATACTAAGAACTTACAGAATAGGCCTGGTACAATATTATAAATTGAAATATTCCCAGGCAATAATATGCATTATTTCTTAATATAGAACACATTATTTATTAATAATTTTTTGAGCACTTTGCAAAAAACTTTTTTTTTTCTTGTAATTATATTTCTTATAAGACATAGAAATTATGCCAAATTCTGTATTTTTTTCTTCAACGTGTAATAATAAAAAAATATTGAGAATAAATTTAAATTGAAAAAATTTTTACACAATTATAAAGAAATAAAACAATAATAAATTATAGACATATCGATTTCGAGAATTTAATGTTTATAAAAAATTTTAATTTTTATATTAATGTAAATATATATATATATATAATATAGTATCAAGTAAAAAAAATTTGGTTTCTGAATTTAAATATCAAAAATTTGGTATATTTTTTATCATTTTTCTCATTAAAATTAGGCCAAAATTTTTTGATAAGTTATACATTTGTATTTTGGACGAAAATTTTTATAAAATTTATAAAAAGCTACGAGAGTTAAAAAAATACAGATCACAAAAAATAGAATGCCTCTTGAATATTTTGTCTGTTTACTATTAGTTATAGTCCCATTTGCTATACATATATATTAAATTAAAGGAATGTTTTATAAAAAATCTAAAAATATTTTAAAAGATAATAACTAATGTATAAATCACATATATACATAATATTTATTAATTGATTTAAATTATTAATTTGCAAATTACAAATGATATATATATTTTTTATTTGAAACATATTTTATTACACCTTACATCTTTTATTTAAAATAAAAAGTTAAAAATAATTGCAAGGTGTATATAAGATGTTTTAAAATATTTATCTATATAAACATTATCATTTTTTGTGATTGTACAACCAATGGGACATACCAAGATCAGTCTTTATACATATATTTGTGAAATCTAATGTTTTGTATCATTTACAGTAGTATAGTATAGAACATGATATAATATATAATATGTGTGTGTGTGTATATATATATATATATATATATATATATATATATATATATATAAAATTTAATATGTATATAAAGTAATTAGTATTATCACTAGCTTGTGTTCAAAAATGATAATCATGTGCAAAGAAAATATATCCACAATTAATGCGGTAATTTGCACATTTATCACTCTCTTTCATCTACTATATTTTTTTATTTATATTTCACAGAGAAGTTAGGTAAGTGGCATCGGCTAATTAGAGCACATGGAATTTTCCCTAACTCTCTAATAATCACATAGTTATGCAAGTTTTACCACAGATATTTGTTTTAAACACTCTACTTCTATTATCACTAATTCTCATATGAGTTTGAATGAATTTGAAAGTCAAGCCTTCAAGTTTCACTTAATAAAATTAGTAATATATGAAAAATGACTTACTTAATAATACAATATCACTTTTTACTAGACTAGGAACTAATTCATACAGTCAACTCACTGGGTTTATTTTTCACATTTGTAATAGATATTAAAAATAGTATAAAAATTATATAAACTATAAAACAAATAAATTAAAGGAACTATATGAAGAAAAAAATAATTTTTCGAGACTTTTCATTAAATATTGGAATATAATTATAATAAAATATTGGAAAAAAATGTAAAAGTACAATAGAAGGCTTCACTTTCAATGCCAAGCAATTAAATCCTCACTTTATGATTTTTTTTCTTATGGTATTTTTTGTATGAATGAACAATTATCTATTATTCATTAACATTATTACAGTTTTGGATCAACAAGAATTGCATTTTGTGAAATCATATGCATTGCAAGTTTCTCACAATTATCAAAAAGATATTTTGTTAAGATCTTAACATGACAATCTTGTTCTTTAAAATTTAGAAAAATACATTGTTTGGTCTACTCTGAATTGCTACATAGATATATGTATCACTTTGACCAATTATTATTAAATATTAATAAATATATTACTAATTAATAAAAGATTTATCTTTATAAAAATGCACACATTAACTTCAGAGTAATTATACTATATAACTATGTTGTGCTAATATTGAAGTTATTAGAAATCAATTACATCATTTTACACTACATAACATATTCAATTGGTTAATATCATATTATCACAAATTCAGAATTTATGAGGGAAAGTATTCAATGTTTAAAACATTTGAAATATTTTATAAACATTTAAGAAACATTAAAAAATGGCAAGTAAAGAATGTAGAATCGGTTAACTCAAGATACAAGATCTCTTCTGTTTTGATTTTTTCTCTGGTATAGATTGAGGAGAAGCATAGAGCGTTGATGGAGTTGCAGAAGTTATTGCAGCTGTTTCTTTTATGATTGGAGGGTCTTCCAACATGTCTGCCAATTCCTCACCACTATTTACTTCCAACTAGGATTCATTAAATTATTACAAAAAAAAAAAAAAAAAAAAAAAAAGAAAGAAAAACAAAAAGAAAATAAAAAAAGAAAAAGAAAAATTTTAATCTCAACATTAATCCATGAAAAGAGATAAAATCTAAAAGTAAAATAACTACACAATGCAACTAAAAGAATAAAATACCTGCTAAAATTGATAGATAGTATATATATTTTAATTTAAAATAAAATATATTTCTTAAATAATAAAAATATAATATATAATTAAAAATTTATTTATTTAAAAAGCACAGATTCAGATTCTAATACAAATTACCAGTTTTAAATGATCCTGTTAAGACATTCATGCAAAAAAGAAACCAATAGAAAGAAAATAAATTGAAAGATATTATCTTTATTATGAAATTTTATCTATCTACTTACCTTTTTTGTTATAATCACTCCAAGTGATTGAATAAGTTCTAGAAGTGGTGCTTTACATGATGAATATAGCATTCTTTCCTTAATACTGCAACTATATCCAGGCATACTATATATAAATACTGTAACATCATAAATAAAAATATATTATTGATTGAAATACTAACACTTTTATTTTTAAAACATACCTATACATTCCATGTAATCTCCTTCATGTGTGTGCTTAAAATTATAAAGATGATATCTAGCAGAATCAGATGGAACTTTTGTTGGTAGTTTATCCAATGAAACTTCACAAGCCATTACTAAATGTATTTTTTCTTCTTCTAAATCAATTTTTAACTGAACATATTCATGTATACCTTTACCAAGTTCTGTAATTGCTTGTTTTGCCTCATCTGTCACAGGGAAAGCAACTCCACTTAATGTTTGATGTCTTGTTTCTACACTGTAATCTGTAGTAACTGTATTTTTTCTAAGTTCTGCTAATTCTTCTTCTGCTGTAGTTAATGGTGCTGGTGCAGCATTATTTCTTTTATATTTATGATAACCTTCTAATGTTATATCTTCTGGTACTGTACCATGTAATTCTTCTTTTATAGAAGCGGTTCCAAATTCTTGTTTTAAAGTTGCTTTAGTTGATGCATATAGCATCTTTTGTCTAACTGGTGCAGTATCAGGTGACCAAGAAATAAATAACCAATCATAACCAGAATCAGGAGATTTAGTATCTAATCGATAAAGAATATATGCAGGTTGATTTTCAATGATTAATGGCTTGATCATCTTATCATAATCATCTTGCCATTTGTTCACTGGTTTCGAGAAAGCAGCAGGTGTTAGTTCTTCTATGAAACAAAAAAATTTCTTTCATTTATGATATTCATATAATATCGTATACTTTACAAATCTATATAAAAAACTTACCATTTTCGATAGAAACTTTCAAAACTCGTATTTTTCCATCTCGACATTTGGTAAATAACTTTTTAAGTGCATCATTTGCTGAAATAGGCAAAGTTAATATATAAAAATATATAAAAACATTGAGGTTAAAAACCTAAATTTATTTAACCTAATTATAAAAATTTCTATGGATTTGCTATATAAAAATAATATTATATTACAATAAATACCTCTGATTCCTGTTTGATGTGACATGGTTTGTGGAAAAATCAATTTTCACTAAAAATATGGTAAAAAATTAGTTTTACTTCCTCTGAAATTAATTCCTTTTGAGATTAATTGCGAATGAAAATACACTAGCACAAACAGAGCGTATAAATGACTAGAATACGAAAAAAAAAAATTATACGATATCCGAAATCAAGAAAAATCACCAGCAAAACCTATTTACAGAAAAATTTTTCGGGAGGATCCTAGCAACAGACGATCGAATGTCACGCCAGTCCTAGTGGATGCTGACGAACGATCTGTCAAGAATGTTCTAAATGGAATTTCAGTTTATAATTCCCTTAAAAAAAAAAAATCACAAATAATTACGTTTTAATTGTAAAATTTATTATAATAATATCTATTATAATTATTAAAATGAACAAAAATTGTCAAAATTGCACTTTGTTTTTACTTTTTATTTGCATAAATCTACTATATTCATTCTTTAATTCTATTTTCTAATTTTTTAATTTTAATTATATTAATTATTTATATACAATTTATTTTGATTATTTCATTATTTTAAATATTCTAGCTAATAAAAAAAATATTTGTTTTAATTTTTTATATTATTTAATTTATTTTAAAATTATTATTTTTGTATATAATATCATTTGTGTTTGAAATGTATATGTAATTCGTATGTTTCATGAGTAACTTAAGATGGCGTGCTATCATTGTGTCAAATGTGTGTTATGATTTTCTAAATGTGTTAAAAAATACGTGTAATTTGACAGGTTTCACTTATATCGAAGTTCATTATTAAGAAAAAAATTTTAATACAGTGAAATTCCGATTATTGTTATGGAAACTGAAAGACGATCAGATTTGTACGAAGAATGGAAAAGACGGGTAAATAAAATTTTATAATACAAATTTTAGCACAAATATTACAATTCATTTTGAATAAAATAAAATTATATTATAATAATTAAATTTATTTCTTCCATTTAAAAGGAAATATTAAAATCAATATTAAAATCAATATTTATAATATTAAAAATAATTTTTTTCAATTATTATTAATTAAAATAAATAAAAAATAAATAAATATTAATTTTCAATGATCCATTTGTTGATTTGTTAAATAACATTAAATTTTTTCATTGTAATTCAATCTTAATAATTTAAATTTTTATAAGAATTTGAAATAATAATAAATAATGTTTTAGGCTTTTCTTGGTCCACTTCCCCAAGGATTTTTAAGATTGGAAGAACGTAATGTACAATTACAACAAGAAGCAGCAGACCAACAAGCTGCACTTGCACTTCATCAATTGCAAATGCAGAATATGCCTACTATGCATGAACCTCATGTTGGCAGACTTAGTATAACAATTGTTCAGGTAATTTTATAATTTTCATATATATCCTTAAGTTAATTTTTAATATACATCTTTAAGTTTTATAAAATAGTAATGTATGTTTTATAATAACATTTTATTCGTAATTTCAAAAAGATACTTCCTATAGGCTAAACTTGTAAAAAATTATGGAATGACAAGAATGGATCCTTATGTGAGATTAAGAGTAGGTCATGCTGTATATGAAACACATACATGTTCAAATGGAGCAAAAAATCCACATTGGAACAAAGTTATTCAATGGTGTGTATTTCAAATAATTTATATACTAAAATTTATTATTGTTAAAACTATTTAATTATTGTATAAACTATTAATAATTTATATCTATTTGTTATTATTATTCAGCTATTTGCCACCAGGAGTCTCACAAATATATATAGAAATTTATGATGAATGTTCTTTTGTAATGGATGAATTAATTGCATGGGGTCACATAGATATCCCATCACAAGTTCTTCAAAAAGGAGAGACACATGAAGATTGGTTCATGCTTAGTGGAAAGCAAGGAGACAATCAAGAAGGAATGATAAATTTAGTTTTTAGTTATACGGTAAAAATAATGAATAATAATTCAAAAATAAAATAATAATAATAATTAAAAAATATATTTTAATCATAATTAAAATTTTATTTAATATATTTTAATAGACTAAGTGTCAGTCTTATATGAGTGCACCTCCAATTATGATGGTTCCTTCTTCAACAATGTTTGGTATGACACGATATGCACCAGTAAATGTTTACACAGCACCAGCTACAGCTACTGTATCATCTGTTATTCCCAGTTCTATGCCAAATGCTGAAGTTGAATTAAAACAAGTAATGTAAAAAAATTATTATTTATACTTTTTTCTTGTAATATAACAAATTAGTAATCATATAATATAGATTTCAGAGATGTTTCCAAATGTGGATAAAGAAGTAATTAAATCAGTTTATGATGCAAATAATGGAAAAAAGGATGTAACTATAAATTCATTACTCCAAATGTGTGAATAAGTAATTTTATATACAAATTGCTATTTAATTCCAAAAGCCATGTTTATGTTTTCTGCTATGTTGTATTTCTTTTGAACTGTAATATATTTGCAAGTTATTTTCATGCATTTTATTGGTATATTAATGTTTAACAATTTTAATATAAGAAAATCCATATAATATATTGGATAAGAAAATATATTTTTTAAAAATCTTTTATACATTTATTGATTTTGTTTATATTTATTGTTTTTGTTATACATAAAATTTTGTTTTTTGTATTCTATATGCATAATATAGAATAATTATCATTATTTATATATACAAATAATTTTATTTTTATTAAAAAATTTGTATTCATATCATATGACAGTATGAACAAATAAAAATATGTAAATTTGTATATTATGTTTAGAAATATAAAAATATTATATTCATGCACATTTAAGCAGAATATATTGACAAATATAATCTAATTTTTATTAAAATGCAATATTCGTAAAAATGAAATATCAATTTTCGGTTCTGCTATGCTATTGAAAATTTGTAATTTTTTTATAAAATGTAAAATATAATAATAAATCTATAAATTGTTATATGCTTCAATGAATTATTAAAATTATTTTATCCTCATGTATAAAAATTTTATTTAATGATATAATTATATTATTTGTGATAAAAATGAATCATTCTCAACTTATGAAAATATTAATTTTTTTTTATAATTCTTTTATCTTTGTTTTATAATAATATTATACACCAATAATTTTTTAAAATATTTATTAACTCCACAAATTAATTCGTCCATATATAAAAATATGTACTTTGCCAATATGGTAAATACTTTTTTACTGGCTCTGTTACAAATCTTGCCAGAGGTATTTTATTAGAAAGTGCAGTTAAGATTGCATATATTCTAATACGACTATATTTATCATAAAATGGAGATTTTAATATATAAAGAAGTAAAGTAAGTCTTCGTCTGAAGAATTCTTTTTCTTCTTCTTTACTAAATGATATATTTTTCATCTGATTATTAATTATTTTTAAACTGCAAAAAAAATGAATTTTTATATTATAAAACAAATAAATTATTTTCAATAAATTTTATAATAAATATTACCTGATTAAATCAATGGCAAATGATAACAACCATGGAGACCAATGTTTTTTTCCAGTAAAAGATATACATCCCAAATGTAATAATGGTTTAATAATATAAAGAGTCTAAAAATAAAATACAAAATAGTCAATAAATATATTTTAAAATATTATTATATTCGTTTGATTTTTACCTCAGCTAATATTAAATTTTTTTCTGATGTAGAGCACATATTCAAATTATCATTATTGTTAACATTAGAAGATAATGGCTCCCATGTATGTATACGTAGAGAATTAATACCTTTTATACTTCTAACAACAGTACCAGATCGTTTTAATATAAAACTTTCTCTTGATTTTTCATTATGTGAATCATTAATCTTTTCTCTATTAAGTGGCTGTATTGGAGGACTTCTCGTTATTCGTTCTTTATATAAATGAACTAATAGAAGTCTTAATACAGTTCTATAAAATATTCATAATATGAATACAAATTTTTATAAAAATATTAATATATAAAATTTTAAATAACTTACTTAAATATTTGAATGATAGTTATTATAAACCATTTTCCAATTTGTCCCCATAACTTTTTCGCAGAAATCTCAAAAAGAGCTTCTGTGTATTCTACTACAGTCAGCCAAATTTTTATTTTCGATTCAAACTTAGAAAATTTTAAATGTATACATTTCTCACTATACATTAATAAATCATTGAAAAATACTATTAAATTCGAAACTGAATACAATAATTCTGATATAAAGGAAGAATTATTAAATTGACCTAGAAATAATTTATTTTATAAATGTCAGAAAAACAATTGCTCTTTTATAAAATTTTTCTTACCAGCTGTGAAATAAGGCAAATATTGAATCGTATTTTCTATGTCAGATAATAATTGAGGATTTTCTATAATCCATTTTCTGTATGGTTTAATGATTTTTAATGCAGAAGAATGTACAGTGTTTAACACCATTTTGATCTATTAAATAATGTAACAAAACATTTGCAAGTAATCACGATAATAATCTTCTACTATTAATATAGTCTATAGTCTATAATCTATAGTCTATAGTTTATATCTATAGTGTATAATTTATAGTTCATAATTTAAATATATTTTTTTTCAATATAAACAAAATATCATTACTTTTTTAAATGAATTTATTTTCTTATGCTTTATTATTACAGATCTGTTTTTAAAAAATATTCAAATGATCGATATATATTATCAAGATATTTCAAGATTTTTAATATTATTATTCTTAATTATAAAAGTGATCATATATATTATATATTAATAATATATAATATATATTAATAATAAAATATATATATAAAACAAATAATATATATATAAAACAAATTTATATATTATCAATGTTGAGAACTTTGAAATATTGACAATATATATTGCTCATTTGAACACTCTATTAAATATACAATATATTATACATATAGAATAATAGATTATATTATATATATTATACAAAATAGAATAATAAATATATTAAAAAAGTAAATATTTTATAGAGAATTATTAAAATTTATTTTTTATATTAATAATAATAATTTTTATATTAAAATTGAATAATATAAATTTAAATTAAAATTAAATAATATAAAATTCTATAAAATTCTTAGTATTCTTTCATGTTTTAATAATTTTAAATCTATATTAAATTCATTTATCAAAATAATAATTTTAATTTAATAATAATTTTACAAATAATTAAACAAGTAATTTTTATTTTCAAAAAATTATAAAATTAATTTTTATACTTATACATATTTATAAATTATTGATGAAGATAAAAAAATAAAACATTTTTTATTTTTAATTAAATATATTTTTTTATAATTAAATACTCTTTAATAGATTTTTTGAATTTGTTTTCTTTTTATAATGAATATAATTCGTTACAAACTATACTCAAGTTTAATTTATAAACTATAAATTACGAAGTCTAATTCCATTCTATTATAATTATAGTTCATTAACTTTTTCATTCTACTAACATTGTATTTATATTTTAGTATTTTTTTGAATCATGAATGAATATGGAATAATTACAACACCAGAATACTTTCAAAATGAAAAAAAACATGAAGAATATCAATATTTAAATTTGATCAAAAAAATCATCAAAGATGGAACAAGAAAAGATGATCGTACTGGCGTGGGAACGTTGTCCATTTTCGGAACCCAGATGAGATTTAATTTACGAAATAGTAAGAAAATTAAATATATTTACATTAATTTAATAAATTATCAATTTCAAATATCATTTAAAAATTTACAGCACATATAATTTTTTCATATATTTTCTTTTATATTTTATAATTTTTTTATATATATTTTCTTTTATATCTTTTTAAATTTTTCACAAAATAAATATCTAGGAAATTAAATACAACAATAAAATATATTAATATAATTATTATAGATATATTTCCATTATTAACTACAAAACGCGTATTTTGGAAAGGTGTAGTGGAAGAATTATTATGGTTCATTAATGGATCCACAAATGCTAAAAAATTAAGCGAAAAGGATGTTCATATTTGGGATGCGAATAGTTCACGTGAGTTCTTAGATTCTTGTGGTTTTACAGATAGGGAAGAAGGAGATTTAGGTCCTATTTATGGATTTCAATGGAGACATTTTGGTGCAACATATAAAGATATGTACAAAGATTATAATGGAGAAGGTAAAACAATAATTTAATATTACTAAATTTAATTATACAAATTTAATTATCTACAAATACATTGAAAGATTTGTTTATACAGGTATTGATCAATTAAAAGAAGTTATAGATAAGATACGATATTCTCCCAATGATAGAAGAATTATAATGACAGCATGGAATCCAATTGATATTCCAAAAATGGCTTTACCTCCTTGTCATTGTTTTGTTCAATTTTATGTAAGCAATGAAGAATTATCATGCCAACTTTATCAAAGAAGTGCGGATATGGGTCTTGGTGTACCATTTAATATTGCATCTTATTCTTTATTAATTTATATGCTGGCACATATTACAAACTTGAAGGTAAATTTATAAGAAGAAAAAAATTACAAAATTTTTAAGAAAATTGTATTTTTTTTTTAGCCAGGTGAATTTGTACATACAATGGGCGATTGTCATGTATATCTTAATCATATATCCGCACTTGAAGAACAAATCAAACGTGTACCAAAACCATTTCCATGTTTAAAAATCACTAGAAATGTTAAAGATATAAATGATTTTACAGCAAATGATTTTGAATTAATTGGATATGACCCGCACGCAAAAATCTCTATGCCAATGGCTGTTTAAAAACGAAATTAATAAACAAAACGAATAACAAAACTGAATGATCTACTGACACAATCTATATAAACTTTTCATCTAGAAGTATTATTTCATTATTAAGAAAATACATGTTCAACTGACATTTAATCAGTGAATGAATATATAATTCATATACTATTATAATATATATTTTTTTTAATCATATATTTTATTTTCTAATAAAAAATTTTATTTCCTTTTTCTTTTTTAATAAACTTGTATCTTAATAATTGTATTTATATACATACATATATATATGTATATATATTTATATGTATATATTTTTAATTATTTATATCAATTTTTTTCAGTACCAGTTTTAAAAGTGATCCATACATGTCTGTTACAATTTTAACAATTAAGTTTTAGCACATTTTGAATTGCAAAAACAATTGAATAAAAGAAATTTTTTGATGTAACTGACAAGTATGGACGATAAAAGGCCTTATATAAGCAACTTTCAAAATTTAATAAAAGTATCATCTATACAATATATTAGTCCAGTACTTTCTTAAATCATGTATGTAAATATTTGAAATATTTTCTCGCGTAATTATAGCGGGAAATAAGAACGTTTCTATGTACTTTAAAGCAGCACTTTAAACAAATATGTTATTTTCAATTTACTTCATTAAAAATAATCGAAGACATTTAAAAAAAGGGGAAATAATTAAGAAAAGTTTCTGGACATTAGGGGCTAGCACATCTTTGTATCATTAGATGATGAAGTACTTAATTGATGTAATTGCTGAGTAATAGCCAGAGTACCACTTTCACTTACTGTAATAGTTACCCAAATAACATCTAAATAAAAAAGTAATTAATAATATTAAAAATTAATATAATTAAAGTAATAATAATATATATTAATAATATTAAAAATTAATATAATTAAAGTAATAATAATATATATTAATAATATTATAATTGAAGTATAGTAATAATATTATAAATATCCAATAATAATAAGATAAATGAATTCACCTCCAAAAAAGGTTTCTGTAGATTTTATCATCATCCTCCATTTACTTTTAAATGTACCACAATATGGAGGACTTTGAAGATCCATACTTATTACTGTTATTTCTGCAGGACTTAAAGATGGAACTGGTACCCTTGTACATGCACCCATTTGTACTCCTCCAATATATTGTAAGCAAACTCCTTCAGGCCATGTTTCCGTACCACTATTTTGTATGTGCCAAGATTTTTGAAAATTAGTGAGTGGTGGTATTGATTCTCCTTCACCAATAGTGCTATCACATATCAGTGTCATACAAGGAAATTTATTTTGAACTGGAGATTCAAAATCAAAATAACTACATATAGCTGCTTGGAGATTCCTGTAATTGTATGTTATATATATGTAAATTTGTAACAATTTTTACATTATACATACAATTTTATGTTAACAAAATATCTTCAGTAGTTTAACAAATATATATTCAAAACTCATTGCTTTTTCCTCTTTTATTATTTAAAATTTATTATATTTGATTTATATATTTTATCATAATTTTCCTAAATAAATAACATTCTAACTAAATAGTCTTATTATAAAATATACATTAATAATATACAATAATTAAAAAAAAACAAAATATTATATTTATAATTATAAGCATCAATAAGATAAATAAATAACTTTCGACAAGATAGTACTACCTAGATTATAAATATGGCGATGGTAGGGTTAGGTCGCAAAATTAAATTTGATTAACACAAAACAGTACGCGTATCTCACCAATTATTCATATCCAGAAAGAACGCAGCAGTAGTTTCATTTAGCTGGCTACCAGCCAGCAACTTCTGCAGCTGTTTCACCAGATCATCCTTGTCGGTGGTGCCTAGACAACTAAACTGGTGAATCAAATGCTGGTCCACGTTGTCCATGTTCATGATGCGTTTTCTCCCTCGTTCAATACTCCATGTAACACAACTGTCATACACGTACGGGACCGTGAGACGCGTTCTGTTATCGTTTGATCTTTAACAGCAAATTTTAAATGTCATTCTTCATGACGTTCATCCGTGCGCAGTAGGTGCATGCATCTATACTGTACACTCTATACAAGAAATGTAATAATTATGAATATGTACAGTCCGTAGATGGTAGAATTCACATCTAATAATTTTCGTCCCTTTGTAATGCGATATCACCTTGACCTTGAGTGCTACTAGTCAGCGAGTTTTTAAGATAGATAAATAAATACGCAAAACGATTCTATCTTTCATGAAATCAGTCGTTCGTTATATAAATGCAACATTAAATTACACGAATTTTAATTATTATTAATTTTTTTGTTTTTTAAAAAATGCATTCTATGTAATAAAATTATAGAATTATTTTAAATTAGAAGATTTAAAATTTTAATTTTTGAAATTATCAATAATTATATCAATAATTATAACGAATTAAAATTTCGATAAATAATTATTAATTAACAGTTTAATATTTAAAAATAAGATAGATAGAAAATAAAAAAATTTTTATCTTCTATGTTGCACATACATATAATAATTATAAAATAGAATATAACAAATGGAGACAAAAAATGCGGGAATTTTAAATTATATTTTCTTTAAACAAATAATTTTTATAATATATTGAAAAAAATAAAAACATATATATTAGATGAGATAATTTAAAAAATAAATTTTATTGATTTTCTATGCATCTATGTTATCATTTCTATATTTATTAATATTATATTTCTATGTATTCAATACTTTTTTCTGATTAAAGATTATGCAAATATATTTTTTTAATTTACATATATATTTTTCACTATTATTATGTATGAATAATGGAAAATCAAATTTATATTTTCTTTCCTATAAAATAATTCTAACTGATATATAAATTATTTGAAATATTGCCACAAAATAATATAAAAATTGAACGCATAATAGAAATTTTCTATGCAATTATATTTCTTTTATGCAAGTGCTCTTGAGTACTTTTCTGTTACCGCACTACGCATGCGTCTATGTCCCTTCCATTCCGACCAAAACTTGGAGATGCGCACGCATTACACCGCGTAACAGTTGAAATACGAAAGAGAAGACAGTCGTGGTCCGAAGTTGATCATGTAGATATTCCAAAAACGTCCGATCGCAAGGTGAATTCACGTACAAAGTGAACGAAAAGAAATCGGTGTCGATTGAAAACAAGAATGTGGTCTGCAATGAAACATCTTTGAATTGCGTAAACCAGTGGCTACATTCTTTAGTCGCGAGTTCTTTTACCGATAATCCAAAGTTCTTTTTTTAAAGAAAAGCGAACTCAGACATCGATGAAACGTTCAAAATTCTTGAGAAATTATTTTTTTGTAGACATTAAGGCATCGTGATGAAAGTTGGAACTTATTGTACGATTAATAGTTCCGTTTCGACGATCGTGGAATAATCGGTTTGAACTCGACGAAATCGAGACACTGAAAAAATCGAGGTAAGTATATGAATTCTTATATATGACATTACAATCAATTGGAGTAAATTTGATTATTTGATATTTTTTATATTTGATATTATTTCATATTATTTTTATATTTTTATACAAATTTTTATGAATATTGAAAAATAAAACTATGAAAAAAATTTTTTAAAATTCATTATTCGAGTTTGAAATTATTTTAATTTACTTTATTATCGATTTATATTTTTTATTTTTTACTTTTTTTTATTTATATTCTTTTCCTTTAAATTCTTCATTTCTATTTTAGAAAATTTTAATTATATGCTTAATGGTATTTTAATTAAATATTATAATTAAATGATAATTTACAAAAAATTATGAAAAGATTTTTTTTATTTATTTCATGTCTTTTTATTATTAATTATATTATTTTATTCATATTGTAAAATTATCGAAAAATTATAAAAAATTATAAAAAATTATAAAAAAATTATAAAAAATTAATAAATTAAATATAAAAGAAATTAAAATAAAATAAAAATCTTAAGAATGAAATTTTACAATGAAATTTTAACATAATTAATAAAATAAAAAATAAAATAAAATTGGGATTTATTATTTTTTTAGTAATTAAATTTATATTTATAATAGTCTAGTAATTTATATTTATATAAATATTCAAAGTAAAAAAAAAAAATGCAAAAAAATAATTTTAAATATACTTAGAATTTTAATAATACTATAATAATTATATTATATAAGATGATTTTTTTCCATAATACAAATAAAAATGATCAAAATATTATTTTCAAAATTTATTAATTTTATAGATGTATTTATATGAATACATCTTAACAGAAAATATTATTCTATTATTATGTTAATTATTTTGGAAATTTTCATAATATATATCTTGATGAATTTTTGAATTTATATATATATATATATAAACTTCATTTATATGAAATTAGGAGAAACACAGTTTATATAATAGAAATTTTCTAATTCCTTCTTTGAGTATGTATGATTTCTTGTTTTAATAATAAAAGTTTAGATAAGTAGATTTAATTGACGGGATTTCAATTAATCGATCATTTTATTTCAATAGAGTTCTAATAGAGTGAAAAGAAAAAACCTGTCGAGAGATAAGTAGGTTCATGAACACAAACTGAAGTTGTTTATATAATAAAAATCCTTTTAATTTTTTCTTTTTGTTTATGATTTTTCGTTTTATTAATAAAATTTCGCATATAAATAGATTTTATTAAATATTTGTTCATAAATATATAAAAATATATAAAATATATAATAGTGTTTGAATATGTAAAAATTTAGCGATTATAATTTTTAACATTCAATAAATAAATTATTTTATTGAAGAAATGAACTTGAATAATTCGTATTTTTAATCATATATATTATATTATAAAAATATTAAACAAATATATTTAGATAATGAAAATATAACTTGAAAAGAATTAAATTTATAAAATGAAATTTTATTGTAAATAAAGTTTAAGATTAGTTAAATTTTATGATACAAATATTAACTATTTTCTATGTTTTAATTAATATAATTAAATTAAATATTTAATTAATATTTAATTTATTTATATTTAATTGTTAAAATAAAACTTCTTTTTTAACAGCATGATCGGGCCATCTTCTGGCATCGGTGGTGTCTCAGAACACGAGTTATCAGATAATCAATCCCGTAGCGGAAAGAAACGCATTTTCGAAGATCTGGACATCGAGAACTTTTGCGAAGAAATTCAAAACGGTCATAAACGATACCAATATCAAGAAATCGAGGCTCCGATGGAAATGGTTGCCTCTAATCAAGTGATAAACGACACTGCAACCCTATTCTCACCGTTATCAGCTCAAGAAGCCGTGGATGAATGTTCAGTCGGTCGATTGGAAGTCCTTCTCGTGGATGGCACTAATTGTACCTGGACAACCGTCTCAGAATTGGAATCGCAGCAAAGTATCGCTGATATTACGGCTTCACCATCTACATCTACCTCGTCGTCGGAAAATAGACAAGAACAAGTGATACAGGAGGTTCAAATTGAGGAAACAAGTTATCCCATTGATTGTGATTATTGGGAACCAGTTGTTACAGTCCAATCATCCAATATACAACAGAATAAACCCATGATGCTTTCTGGTAATAATCAGCAGCAACAGTTTGATGATCAAGAGACTGGAAATCTTTCCTGGTTATTGGATTTTAAGTTAGATCCTTTTATCGAAGCTGCAGACGAAAAGTCCACTGTATCTTTATCCAAAGATATTCACAATGGTGCGAACTTGTTCAACAAGTTTTTTTAACGAATCCTTTAAACATTATTTTATTTTTTACAAAATTCTTAATAAAATTGATTATTGATTTGGATTATTATAAAATATAAAATATAGAAAAAATAGTATATGAACATTAAACATAAAGGGTTAATTCTATTTCTAGAATTATTTGTTATATGATTTTGAGAAATTGTTTACTTTTCTTATTTAGGAAACAAAGCAAGAATGAATGGACGTTCTTATGGATCTGCCTACATTAACGATGCTAAAAAGAATTACAACGAGAATGGATCGTTGCATCAGGAATCAAATCATAATTATTCTAGCCTCGACAATAGAAATTTCGCGTCTTCCCGGTGTAATGGCCCAAAGAAACCGCCTTTCACATATACAGAGCTGATTGAACACGCTTTGCGAGAAAGGGGAGAGCTTACGGTATCAGCTATTTATCAGTGGATCTCGTAAGTACTTTGAAACAATGTTATGATGACGTGAATTGTAGTACTTTATATTACAAACTTTTAAAATTTAATATGAGATTAAATTGCATATTATGATATATAAAAAAAAATATTAAGTTGATCATTAATGTTTATTATTATCGAAATTTTTTTTTTGATATCATGAATTTATTAAATTATTAATTAATTTTCTTAAATTGTTTGTAAATAGTATATTATATTGAATTTATGTTATATCAATTTATTACATATATACCATTATTTTATATCAACATATATATAATATAATATATATATTATATTAGTATGTTGTAATAAATTCATTGACGTAAAACACATTGGTAAAAAATTAAAAGACAGACATTCACATACTTATCTAGCTTCAAAATAAAATTTAAAATAGAAAGTTCACATTCCAAATAGTATCACTTATTTTATTCAATATAATATAATTTGAAAGAATATATATAATAAATATATATATAATAATTTAAATATTTGAAAAATCATAATCAATTACTATTTCGTTTTTAACGTAAATGAAATTCAACTCTAGAATATATTATAGAATATATTATAAAATATAGAGAATTGATCAATTAAAATAATAAATATTATTTAATTAAATTAATTAAATTAAGAAAAGAAATTAAAATGAAATGAAATAAATTAATAAATATTGTATTGCAAAATATCTGCAGAATTTAAATAACGATTTATTATAAATCTTTTTTATAAATAACAAATTTTATAAATATTTTATTAAAAATAGATAAAAGAGTGGTATACATATAAATTTCAGTTAATTTTATAGAATTTTCAGTTAATTTTTCTATCCTTATAAGGAAAAAATAAAAATTTATTTTAAATATTTTGAGGAAAGTAAAAATAAGTTCAATTCCATTATCTGTATTTTATCTATATGTATTTCACGAACCCACGATCGAACAGGTGAAAGCATGGAGGTAGTAAAATGCGCACGTTCGTGTTATTAGGAGAGGGAGAGGGTTGGAACAAGTGAAAGAACCGGTACCAACTGGTACCATCATGTAGCGAGGGCAGCGGTGCCAAGGGGTACCATCTAAGAACACGAGTCTTCCCGACAGACCACCCCCGCATCAACATAGAATACAGTTCTCATAAATTTACAAAAACGTTTCGTTTTGTATATTCCTTACGATTCTGAGAAAAACGATGTACAAAATGTACACATTTATATTTAAAATGAATTACTTGCATAAAGAAATTCAATTCCGATAATTATTAAAAATTAGAATGTATTTAAATATTATTAATTCGCAAAATAATTCGTATAAATTAAATATAATATAATATAAAGTTCGCAAAATATGAATTTATTTGATTATTAATTTATTTAACTATTTTTTTATATTTGAGCATATGTTTAGTAATAATAGTAAATATTTAATAATAATAAAAATAGAACATAAAAAAAACTTAATATTTTCTTCTCTCTTTTTTCTTACCTTTTCTCTATTATATTACAATGTATATTAGACAATTTATATTTATATAATTTAAAAAAATACTCAACTATTATATTTTTTTAATTCCAAACTAAAATATAATAACAATATAATAATAAAAATGAATTAAAATTATGGGACTGAATTATTTTTGTTGCATGATTATTATAGTTATTAGAACAGAAAAAAAAATTATTATTAAATTTATGAAGCGTTCTTTTCTTTTCCAAAAAATTAATTGAGGAGTAATACTCATAACGAATATATGTATAACGTTGTGATATTGCATAAAAAAAAATTATTCTCGTAGGAATATACATTTATCGACATTGGATAGGAATCATTTAAACATTTTTTATTATTCAAATTTATTTATTATTCTAAGAATTAACTAATAAAATTATAACTAATAAAATTAATAATAATTAACTAATAAAATTATAATTTTCCTATAATCCATTAGCTTTCTCTATCAATTTTTTTGTCTACTTATATCATAAAAAATTAATGAAATATAAAATTTAATTAAATATGAATTTAAATATATTTTTAAATATATTTTTAGAGAACATTTTCCGTACTACAAAAGTAATGACGATCGTTGGAAAAACTCTGTTCGACACAATCTGTCCATAAATCCACACTTCAGGAAAGGATCAAAAGCACCACATGGAGCTGGACACTTATGGGCTATTGCAAATCGTTCTGGAGATTCCAGACCCAGACAAACCATTAATAATTCTATCATTAATTCTTCTACGAAACAAATAAACAAGAACAGTATAGAGATTGAAAATCTGAGGAAAAATGTTAGGTAATCAATTGCTGCTCTCATATTATTTGAAAAATTATTTTATTATTTGTATTTACTTATATGAATATATTTTCAGTCAAATGAATTCAATAGATGAAGTAGAAGCAGCAACTGCCAGCATTACACAACAATCTAATGAAGAAGAGACTGAGAACATGGTAAATTCTGTAACATTAGAGCATTGTGCTGAAGAAATTCTTAGTGGTATTAAAAAAGAAGTAGAAGTACAATATCTTGTTCCCATGATGGTGTCCAATAATGAATCGACCCATCCCAATCAACAAACGCAAGAGCTTCATTATCCTGTGAAAGAGAGTGGTAATCTAATTAATTAAATAAGAGATTAAAATTATATAACTAAATTCAACTTTTAATAAAATATTTTTAGATTTTCTCAATCCAGTATCAAAAGAAGTAGTCGCAGAAGAATGCGGACTAATAAGTGAAGGATATCTAGTTACAGATTTAAATCCTACTGCTTTAGGTCTAAACATGATTGAACCAGAAATCATCACACCTGAAAATCTTTTTGGGGAGGAATTAAGTTTTCAGTTTTATGAATTATCATCTCCATCACAAATTCAGTCTGCCTGACATATGGAGAAAAATAAACTGCGATTTATTGTTATTGACGAACTGCATGTGCAAAATATTCAGGATTGCAATCAAGTGGAAAATGAAGAAGACATTTACAGTGTTATTGATGAAAAAGAATTTCAAGAAGAATTTCAAGAGTCAATGATCGAAAGCTGATTTTTCTAATAATGTTATGACGAGATTTATATAGAAACCAAA
Organism: Apis florea; assembly: GCF_048593485.1. Taxonomy (NCBI): domain Eukaryota; kingdom Metazoa; phylum Arthropoda; class Insecta; order Hymenoptera; family Apidae; genus Apis; species Apis florea. Next base: position 384,149 of record NW_028256543.1, on the reverse strand, counting down.
ATAAAAAGGTTATTAAACTTTTTCAAGATTCTCAAAACATATGCGTGAATAAAGCTAAATGAAAAGCTGCATATTATTACTCCATTGTGCCTGGATATATGTCTTAAGGAGTCATTTAATACTACACATTAGTATAGTTTTCTTTTAACCCTTACAAAATAATATGTACCGTTTTTTGTATTAGCAAAAGTAAATACAATATTTACTCTATGAGCTGTAAATATTATTATTCTTTTAAATTCCGATTACTTTGGAAGTTTTATATACTGAAAAGATTTAACTAACAATGGATGTTTGTAAAGCGTTCATTTTACTATGTAGAAATTATTTTACAATACAATACGTTTTCATCAAACTGTCTATTTCGTAAATTTTTAATTATTGTTTTTAGAATCAGCTTCATTTTTATTTTCAGTTTCAAGATTTTCATTTTGCTGTTGTGCTTGAATTAATCGTTCTGCTAATCTTTTTTGTCTCTCCAACATCTTTGCTTTCTTAAGTTCCTTCTTTTTCTTTTTCTCATCTTTTTCTGCTAAAGTTATTGCTTCTGTTAATGAATGTTCGGAAATAGTTCCTTCAGCTATCAATTGACGTCTGATTTCTTCAATTTTACGTTCCTTTCGTTTTTTAGCTTCTAATTCTGCTGCTTCTTTTTCAGCAATTTTTATTTTTATTTGTGTTATCAATTTTTTCATATCTGACATTTTATTAGCTATTTGTGCTTGTCTACAAACATATAAAATAATATACATTTAAATCTTTTATTAATCAATCTAATTATTTTATTAACATACCTAGCTTTTAAAATCTCTTCTTTCTTTTTCTTTTCTTCTTTAATCTTTTGTAATCTTTCTTGGATACTTAAAGAAAAGGCAATTTTTTCATATTCTTTTTGTTCTTCTACTTCTTCAGGTATAGGCCATGCCAATCCTGCAGGTACTTCTAAAGCTGCCATTCCATATCTTCCTAATATTCGTTTCTTGTACTTGATTGTATTATGATACCATTCTATAGGTTCATTGTAAGGTTTTTGTTCAAACAATCTATTTCTATCAGCAAATGATAATCTTGATTTATTTCTTTTTTTTTCTAACTCAAAATTATCTTTTGTTTCTTCTAAATAGACTGGTTTTTCTTCAGAGGATTCAAGAATCTTATTTGAACAATAATATCTTATATTGATATTTTGAAATTTTAAACTCAATGATACATTGAAGATTATTTTTTTTAAAGACATTTTCTGCATTTCCTTCTATTTATTCATAATATTTATTATATTTTTTTATAATAATGCAGAATTATCATTAGCTATAAAATTAAAAATATAAAATATTAAGGTTAATTATTATTTCACTAAATATTATATTATGCAAAACATAAAATATTCTTTCAATTTATTTAAATTATAAATTATAATATTTTAAAAGATGATTAAAGACATTTCTATGTAATATTTTTTATTAAAATAAATAAACCTACCTTAAGTATAATTCACTACTAATTTTATATTATATACAAATATAAAATAAGGTTATGTATATATCTTAATAATTACAATAGATTATAGTGTGATATGAACGACATAAACGTGTACACATGAAAACAAATTTAATAATTTGACGTTATATAACATAATAATAAATAAACATTTTAAGTATTAAATAATAATAGTTTTTCTTAATATTATAAATAAAAAAAATTTAATATTTTACTTTATAGTAATTTGTTAGAAAGAATAAACGATATAATGGGTCGGTTAGCAGAGGTACAGTATTCATTAATATAATTAATAAAATTAAATCTGTATTTATATTATTTTTTGCAATGTAAGAAATAAAAATTAAATAGAAATTTCATTTATAGGTAGCTAGTGAACAGTCATCCGAAAAATGTAAAACTTTTGTATTTATGGGTGAAGGTTATACTTTAGGAAATTCATTAGTCTCCGTAATTTCACAAAAGTATATTTATATATTAATTAAAATATAATTTTATTAGCAATATAAGTTTCTAATTATTAATTATTTTGTATATAGTCCTAATGTAGAGTTTTGTGCTTGTTTCGTTAATCATCCAGCTGAAGGAAACATATATTTGAGAATTCAAGCAAAAAAAGGAAAAGCAATAGACATATTAAAAAAAGGATTAGAAGATTTTGAAAAAATTTGTGATCATACTTTAGAAAGTTTTAATAATGCTTATGATCAATTTAAGACTTCCAAAAATACATCTATAGATAGCACATAAATTTTGTTTAAATAAAAATAAAATAAATTATAATATAATTGTGCTTAATATATTACCTATAAAATACCTATATAATTCCCTATATGAATATATAATATTAATTAAAAAATGAGGAATAGGAAATAAAAAGGGGAAATAATTTCAATTGGATACTTTGCATGGAGGTTTATTGCTTAAACAACCTCAGCAGGTCTCTGTCCACCCACAACTCTGTGATTCTTAGATAAATAATCTGCGAATTCTTGATATGGTGCTTTTCTTAGTGCTTGATCATGCCAAAGATCTGGTGTTAAATATGCATAAGTCTTGGCAATAGCTGCATAAGTAGCCTTAGCAAAATTGCCAAGAGTACATGTGGATCCTCTAGCTGAAGTGTAGCAATCCTCGATACCAGCCATTTGTAATAGTTTTTTAGGCACAGGTGCTGAGACAATACCTGTACCTCTTGGTGCTGGAATTAGACGCACCTGAACTGATCCACACTTGCCAGTAACTTTACAGGGTACTGTATGAGGATCACCAATTTTATTTCCCCAATAACCACGGCGTACTGGCACAACTGAAAGTTTAGCCAAAATGATAGCACCACGGATAGCAGTGGCTACTTCCTTAGAACATTTTACACCTAAACCAATATGACCTTTGTAATCACCAATAGCTACAAAAGCCTATAAAATAAAAATCAATTATTAGTTAAATTTTTATTGGATTAATAATTTTATATATAATATTTATTTAAATATAATATTACCTTGAAACGTGTACGTTGACCAGCTCTAGTTTGCTTTTGTACAGGCATGATTTTCAATACTTCATCTTTCAATTCAACCCCAAGAAATTTATCAATAATTTCATATTCTTTGATTGGTAAAGAAAAAAGATAAATATGTTCCAAGGATTCAATTTTTCCATCTCTAACAAGACGTCCAAGTTTAGTCACTGGAATCCATTCTTTACTATCTTCTTTACCACGTCCACGTCCACGACCTCGTCCTCTACCTCCACGACCTCTACCTCTCGGACCTCCACGATCACCTCCTCCACGAGAACCAAATCCTCCACGAAAACCTCCACGCGCGGCTGGAGCAGTGTCCGCCATTCTGATCAAAATTAACAAAAAAAGTTTCATAGTTATTAAAAAACTATAAAATTGTATTTAATAAAATTATTTTTCATTTAATATTTAAAAAACACATAACTTTTTTAAAAAAATAATTAATTATTTGATAGAAAATGAAAATATCTAACAAAGATATTTTTTAACCTCAAAACACGTGCCTTTGATATTTATTAGACATATTTAAACATTAAATAAAAAATATGATTTTCATAATATTTATTCAATAGATAAAATCTTAAATAATTATAAGAGCACATCAAATATACTTTATGAATATTTTAATAATAAAATTTTAAAAAATGACTATACTATACTTACATCACTTCTTTCTTCTGATTATGATTACGGAAGAAAGACTGATCAATTCTCTCGAAGTTAGCATGTTAAAGATGTCGATATATCTCGATTTAGTTTCACATCCGTTATTTAAACTTCAATTACATATTAATAAAACACGAACTATTAGTTTTTATTCAACTTATTCCCTAATTAACGTTTTACTTTCTTTTGCCCTTTTTTAATTCCTTAACAAATTATTTCACAGATGTAAAATAATATAAAGTAGGAATGGACATAAATTTTGTTATCATGCTTTATATTTAATGATATTTAATTAGATAAAATGATTAAATAATTGGTATTTTCACTATCAAAACACTATTTTATTACAATCTTGCTTGGTAGATAAAAGTAAGTGGAAAAAATAATTTTAAATTATGGCAAAATATAACAATAGTTATAAAATATATTAGTAATTTGAAATGAATTTTTATTAATATTAATTTTTATTAATTTTAATCAGCAATTACCTAACCATCATGATATATATTATTAAATAATAAGATAAAATTATAGAAATGAAATAAGAAATATAAATTTAATAAATAATAATATTTAAATAATAATATTTTTTTTATAACAAAAAATGAAATAATTAATTATAAGTTATGGTAATAGAACCAGTAGGATGTCACTTGTGGATTGTGAAATCTCATGACGAGTTTGAGTCAGACTTCATCCGAGGAGGCAGTTTTATTCGCTCGCGGTTATAAATTCTTAAAAAAGCTGGGTGAAGGTGCTTACGCAAAGGTTAATTAACCATCTCATAAATCATATTATAAAATGATACGGTAACCAATTCATAAAAAAGATGATAAAATTCAAATTCTTTTTCATCTCAGTCGGTAAAGTCGTTTTCTATATTTAAATTTGAATCCTATTATGAAATAAAATTCTTCAATTTTTCTTCAATTAATATTACATAAAATTCATCGCGTTATTTCGCGTAGGTATATCTGGCGGAGTATAAACCAGAATCTGATCCAGACAAAAATAGTACCTTGGCATGTAAGGTTATAGATACAGGAGTAGCACCTAAGGATTTTGTACGAAAATTTCTTCCTCGAGAACTTGATATCTTAGTAAAATTGAATCATCCTCATGTAGTGCATGTTCATAGCATATTTCAAAGACGTACTAAGTATTATATATTTATGCGTTATGCTGAAAATGGTGATCTCCTAGAATTCATTTTGAAGAATGGTGCGGTTGCAGAAGGACAGGCGCGCGTATGGTTTCGTCAACTTGCGCTTGGTACCATAATATATCTCTAAATGACAATGAAAACTCTATATAACAATGAAAGCTAAAAATATATTTTTGAATATATTATAATGAAAATTATATTTATCAAATTTCATTTAAATTAATTTGATAAATATAAATATTTTAATTTCATATGATTTATGAAATTTTAATGATTCTTTATTTAAAAATATAATAATTTATTTCAATAAAAATAAATATGTAATATTATTCTATATATTTCAAGAAAGTATAATTTATATTTTGAATTATATATAATTTTATATAATTTAATAAATTTTTATTGATAATTTTATTTTTTTTTTTTTAGGTCTTCAATATTTACATGAAATGGAGATCGCTCACAGAGATATGAAATGTGAAAATGTTCTTTTAACATCGAATCTTAATGTAAAACTTGCTGATTTCGGATTTGCTCGTTACGTAATAGATAATCGAGGTAAGCGTGTTATGAGCGATACCTATTGCGGTTCTTTATCCTATGCCGCTCCGGAGATCCTTCGTGCATCTCCATATAATCCAAAGATCGCAGATCTTTGGTCCCTCGGAGTCATCTTGTATATTCTATTGAATAAATCGATGCCATTCGATGATACTGATATCAAACGATTGTATGAGCAACAAACAAACCGTAAATGGAAGTTTCGCAGTAAGATTGCAGAAACTTTGAGCGATCAAGTGAAGAAATTGGTAGCTCGTCTCCTAGAACCTGATGTCTCAAAACGATGGAAGATGGATCAGGTCATCAACAGCGAGTGGATCGCTATGGATCCTAGACTTTTAATTCTTACACCCGCTGAACAAGCAGCTCTTAATAACGCAATGCAAGAGAAAAAAAAGTTCGAAGAGAAATTTTCTGCGAAAGATCCAGTGAGAATATTAATAATAATAATAATATAAATATAAATTTGCATAAACATTTCTAGTTTTAAATCAATAATTTTTAATTTTGTTTTTTTATTTAATTAATTAAATTATGTAATGTATTAAAAAATATTCATTTCATAGAAACTATTTAAAGTGGAAGAAAAGAAAAAGACAAATGCAGATCCCAAGGCAAAACCTGAAGATGTTACCGTAATTAAGAAAGCGGCAAGAGTTTGTATTTTAATTCAATTTATTAATGTTTTTTTTTAATATAAAAAATATATTTAATTTTTTTATGTTTCTCAGATGACGATGTCCACCACTGTTGCTACTGGACCGTATTTTGCTAATAAACGTAATAATAATAATAATTAGTTGAAGAATGTTTAAAAAACAATTTGGATTCTTTTATAAATTTCTATAAAATTGAAATTATTGGAAATTTATTACAGTTGATATCTGATAATTTAAAACAACACATTATTGTTGTAAAAACTTTTCTACAATTATGGGATTTAATACTTTTATACAATTTTGAAAAATTATTGAAAAATATTTTATTACATTCTAGGCTAAATAATGATAATTATACATTAATTACTAAATATTAAACTTCCAAATTATTATTAAAATATTCAGAATTAACGAAATAACTTATCATACTTCTTCACATAATGATAATTATTAATATATTACATTATTTATAAATATATTAAATATCAAAATTATCATCAAAATATTTAATGATTAACATAAGTTTTTGTTAAAATTTTTCAATTGTGTTTAGTTACAATGAATTAATTTAACAATCAATTTCATACATATCGAGCTTTCATCAAAATTGTTTCATTTTTTGAAATACACTTTACATAATAATTGAATCTATCAACAACAGTCTTTATTTTTCCTTTGAGGGGAATTTCAATGATATTACGAGGATTAGCTAATCCTTCAAGATCCCATATACCATTTGATAATAGTAACAAAAGTTGATCATTTGGAGATCTATTTATTGAAAATACGTCCGTAACAGGCAAAATATATTGTTGTATATCTCCCCATGGTTGATAAAGTAATACCAGAGTTTGTGAGATCAATCGCAAAATAATCCATAATCCAAATCCATGCCACTTTTGTTCTACAAACGCATCCATTATGTTAGGAAAATATAAATCTGAAATTTTAATTAAATATATTACATTGTTATCATTTTTCATTATTTTTATTATTTTTAGATTATTAATAACAATCTGTAAAGCATTTATATACTATGCACGCATTCAATTGTAATTTAAAATAATGTTATATTTATTTCGAGAGAATATTTTAAATTGTACATTTTTTGTATGTAAATGAATAAATTACACAATTTTCCTCTTTTTCTAAAAAACTAGTATTAATTTTATATAGTATTATTTATGACATTTTACATTATTTTATTTTAAAAAATAAAAGCTTAAAATTTAAAGAAATTCAAACATAAAAAACAATATTTATTTATTATATATTGATATATAAATTATATAAATTATAATTATATAAATATTATATAAATTATATATCATATATTATAAGATTATATAAATTAATCTTTATATTTTTTTAAGAGCATTGATATAAAAATTAAATCAATATATTTTTCAATAACAAATCAAAAATTATAAATATTCAAAGATAATTCGAAAATAAAATTAAGTTATGGATATTTAAATAGTGATTCAATCGAATGAGAGTTAAAATTATTTTTATAAGATACACATTTTGATAAATTAAAATTAAATAAGTATATAAACCTTTTAAATGAACAAAATTATTTCCTATATTAATAAATGAATATATGGATATAGAATTAAATTTTACAAGAACAATGAATTCTTTTTCGTCCATCATTATTGACTTTAATAATATAAAATTGCCGATATTTGTTTGAAAAATTAATTCCTTTGCATATTTACTGATACAATATGAAGAAAACTTTTTGGAATTACATTGTATTGCATTATATTGAATGATCATAGATTTATTAAAAGCATCGATAGTGTCATTTATAATTTCTAATTTATTTATGTAAATTGCTCGACCTGTAAATTGACAACCAAATATTAAAATATCCAAGATCAAAGATTTTTTTTAATAAAAAAAAAAAAAATGAATAAAATGAAAAAATACTTCGTAAAGCTATATTAATTATTTCTGCTGTCCTTATAAATCTTTTCATCCTTTTAATAATGGTTTGGGCATTTGAGTAATTTTTGTCAAAAATTTTCATTTCTGACTTTTCATAAACACCTTTGATTGTAAGATTTCCAATAATATTTAAACTATTATGTAACTCAATTCCTGTTCTTATTATTTGAAGAGGATTATTTTTTTTTAATTGATGATATACTAATTTAGTTAAATTTACATCATTTATTAAGCCATTAATAATAAATTCAGATGCATTGATAAAACCTTGAATTATTTTTTGGCTATAGATTATTTGATTTGTGGATTTTCTTAATACCTCTTCTATAGCACAGCCCATTATAGTTCCAGACATTCTATATAATCAAATATTAATTTTTATTAAGCTAATAATTAATGATAAGTAAATTAAATTTATTCATTACTTTATATTGTTGAATGTAACGATACTAAATTTTTTTCGTCCTTCGATGATTATATCCTTTTTTGTTTGCATTAAAGCATTAGCTGTCCATTTATTAAAATTGTAACCATTTAAATTCTCAACTATCAAAGCTAAAACTTTTTTTTTTCCAGTTACAATATTTTCTTTAGAATTATGTCTCATAACATCACTTTTAAGATATAGATTATTAATTGTTTGCTTTATATGCAAGTTTCCTGTAAGTATCTTGTAAGTATAATATTTATTATAATTATTTAAAAATTAGTAAAAAAAAGATATTTAATTTTTTATATAAAAAATTAAATATCTTTTTTTTACTAATTTAATTATTATTACCTGAAATTTTTAATTTATTGAATATCCACTTTGTCTTTACTTCTTGATCTTTATTTTTTAACAAAGAACTTTCAAATATATTATTGAAATCTGATAATGAAGATTTTATAATTGAAATATTTGAACTTACAATGTTAGAAATTTTGATATCATTAAAAGATGCAGGAAATTCTATTTCCTGTAACTTTGTTTTACTTAGAATAGATTTTAAAATATTGTTCCACATTTTGAAGCTTAATGTATTTGTTAAATTCTAAAAATTAATCATTATTTTATTAAATATTTAATATTTTATATTCAATTTAATAATTTAATATAAAATTATTAATTATATTAAATTTAATTATTTTATATTATTGTATTATTAAGATAAAATATATATTAATTTTATTGCTTACATTTAAAACAACATATTTTTTTATCATTATATCATTAAAATGCATATTTTTTCCATGAAGTATTGTTGTAGTATTTGTTACCATCCAAATTTCTGAAGATAATTTTTTTAATTTGATATCATTTATACTTTTTATGATTGGTTCATAACAAAATTTTACAGATCCCATAATGGAAATATCAACTAGAGTTTTGTTTCCAATGATTTTAAAAACATATGGTAAATTTATTGTATTTGCTTTTAAGCTTCCAGAAATTCTTTTTTTATAAAGATTAAGATCTTTTTTTATGTTTATCAAATTGAATGGAAGATGAGAAACATATATATCATTTGTACTGATACCATTACCTAAAATAGAATTATAATAACTAAATAACTAAAATAATAATAAATAATAAATGTATAAAAATAAATATGAAATAATGAATAAAAAAGAAAGCTCATAACTTACGAAATGTTATATTTTGCACAGATACCATATCATTAAATTTTATAGTATTTGATAAGAAATTGCTGAAATTTATTCCATTAATGTTATTTACACGAATATTTTGTTCAAATATTATATTTTTTATTATTTTAGGCAATTCTATATAAAATTGAAAAGGTGATTGAAGAATATTTGTTATCAAGTTTAATGTATTTATTGAAGTATTAAGAAAATTAGGTTCAATCCATATATCTATAAGTCTTTTCAAATCTGTATAATTAAACAATAAATTATTAGTATAAAAATCATAATAATAAGCTATTGATAATATTAAATTATAATATTGAACATAAAAATAATATTAATATATTAATAAATATAATATAATAATAATATTATATTTTATGTACAATATATTTAATATAATAGTATATAAAAAATTATTTTTGTTTTTTTTATTATTTACCTGTTAAATTTAAATTATTCAATTGTAATGCAAATATATTTTTTGCAATGACATTATGACAGTATTTCTTTTCAGATAAAACAGGGTTGAAAGAAACTGTTAAATTATCAATAGAATATAGACCTATATTTCCAAAAACATGCGAACTGATTAATTTTTGTACAGTAATATTATTCCCTGTTAAAAATAAAGTTTTAATTTTTGATGCAAAAATAAAAGTGGCACATAATTTTGAGTCCTTTAAGAATAAATCCTTATTCCTTTAAATGAGAAAATGTTATTTAAGTATATTTATTTTATGTTACTAAATTTTTAATTATAATTTTAATTATAATTATAAATATTAAATAAACATACAGTGCAAATTTTAAATTGTCATAAGAAAACTTTGTTATCTGTACATTATGAAAAATATGCTTCTTTCCTGATATAACACTAATATTTTGAAAATTCACAGTAATCCATTTCTTAGGGCTTTGCAGTGTAATATTGTTCCATTTCTAAATTAAAATTCAATTATTTTTAATTATTATTATAAAAATATATTATAAAAATCTTATTAATAAAAATTTATATTATTTTTTTCACCATTTTTTCACTTGAAAGAATTAAAGATATTGGTACATTATCATATAAAGTTATTGCATTTGCTAAAATATTTTTGATTGATCCTATTTTGGTAATTAAATCTATAGATTTCAAATTCTCAATTTTAACATTTTCTAAACTGAAGTTATTATATAAATTCATGGATTCAGTAATATCTATTACAGGTCCTAATCTTATTGATCCTTTTCCAGTTTGTTTTCCATTTAAAGAAATATTATTCTTTATTTTTAATTGAGGTGTTTTAATGAAATTAATAACTGTGAATAAATTATTTAATGGTAATAAAATTGCACCAGTTGTTAAGTTTAATTGTTTAACTTTTATTTTTTTTAATCTTATTTCTTGATTTGTAAAATAAGTAGCAATATTTAGTGGCATAGAAACATTTATTGCTTTCATATTAATAAAAATATGCTTTCCTAAAATATATATATCATAAATTATTTTTAACATATATTTTTTATTTTATAATTTATAGTATTTTTTTAATTATTAAAAAAATATATTACCAAAGACTTCTTGATCATTAATTATTTTCAAAGCATTTTTTTGTAAATAATTTAAAGATATTCCATTAATCAACTTGTGAATAATAATATCTTTTATTGCAAGACTTAAAAGTGGACATTTCCAATTTTTTATTTCTTTAATATTTAATTCTTTAAAATTCAATAGTTGGTTTTTATCTTTTGACATTATTAACTTGAACAGAAAATTATGATTTTCTTTTACATATAATCGATTGAATTTACAATTTGTTTTACATTTTATTTGAACTTTTTTTGCATGCAATGAAGCAATAATTAAATTTTTAGAATGCCACTTATTAATAATAATCTTTTGTGCTTGAAATTTATTGATCAATCTATTGTACTGTTTTGATACATTTTTCAATGTTTCAAAGTTATATTCATTTATCTGTAAACAAAAATATTAGATTGGTATTATTTTATTTAAGTTCAAATGATCTTACATTGTGAACTTGAAGTTGATCAATATGACCCTTCAAAATTTTAATGGGACTCTTAAAATTTGGAATTTCTTTTGCTATTTTTTGAAGTTTGTTCTTGATATTGAAATTCCATATTCTTATATCTTCTTGTAAATCTTTGTAAGATTTTTTTTTAATCCAAAGTAATTGTTTTAATGTCCATTTATTATTTTTATTTTTAATTAATAATAATTCTTTTCCATATAATATTATTGGATTATATTGAATAATTCCAAATAATTTTGTATTTATTTTTATAAATTTCCAACCATCATATTGATAAGCTATTATAGTGTCTTTATGTAAAGTTAAAATTACAATAGCTTTATTTGAAATAATTGGTACAATAATCTTGCTAAAAGAAATTTGTTGAAATGGTACAAAACGATTGTGTAATTCTTTATAAATAATAATAGAAGATTTCATTGATAAAGTTAAAAAATATTCCATGAAATGCTGTTTATTTAATTGAAAATAAGAGACATCCTGACTTGATGGTAACCTTTGTATGATTAAAAATTTATTAGATTTTAAAAAATATTTAAAAATCAATGTGGTGGATCCAGTTACTGCTAAATACATGAATCCTTTACTTTGAAAAGGAATTATTTTTTTTGTACTAATATTAATGATTTGCATTAGATCAAAATAATTATTAAACCAAGTATAAATTGAAATATTTGAATGAGAAACAATGGCTAAGCGTAATTGATTCATTCCATTCCATATCGATAAATGCGTCGTATTATTTAATTCAAGATCCTGAATTTGTTGCAGGTAATATTTGTTTAAAATTTTAGTGAAACTTAAGATAAGTACTGGTCCATTTTGATTTTGAATTATAAAAAGGGCTCCATAAGTACAACTGTTTACAATTATTTGTGTTCCATTTCGTACAAAATAATCATTAATGTTGTAAAAACTTCCATTCTAAAATTAATTTAAATAATTTAAGTAAGAATACTCAATATTTTCATGTTGATTATAAAAATAATAAAGTTAATATATAATAATAATGTAATAATTACATTTATTTGATATAAAGATAATTTGGAAGTATCCAAAATTACAACAAACCACATTGTTTCAAATTCATATTGAAAAGAAAAGAAATTTATATCTTGAACATCTTCAAAATTTAATTTATTGATGTCTTGAAATCCATTAAGTATATTAATACCATCTGTAAAGGTAATAATTTAAAATTAAATTCGATTTAATACGAATGATTATTATCGATTTAACAATTTAATAATCGATTTACTTGTTTACATACATGTGTTTGGTATCAACTGATTCCCATAACCTTTTGAACCTATTTCATTTTTATTTTATTTTATTGTCGTAATAATACTAAATATTATGGTCAATTACTGTTCTTATTATTATTAATTTTTCTTTTAGATTATAAACTTCTATATATATATGTTTCAACGTGCAATATGTCCACGTACGAAGAAATAAGTGAAAATTTAACAGCTCAAGTTTATGAATTGGAAGCATTACAATCTGTTTATCCAAAAGAATTAGTAATTGGCGATCATGGAGTATTGGCTCATATTAATGAGTTCATTAAGAATCCTATGAACGAAGTGCCTCAAAAATTGGAATATTCGATTGAAATTTCATTAAATGATGTAAGATTAAAAAAATATTGTAATCATTATAATATATCAATATCTATATTAGAAACGAAGAATTTGCTCATTCACAGGGATCAATAGAATTATTAATTAGTTTATCATCTAACTATCCCAAAGAAAAACCAGAGATTTATGCAAGAAGTTCCTTTCTCAGTCGAAGCCAACAATTGCTTTTGAACCAATCATTAAATGATATTCTTAAGCAGCAAAAGGAGAATGAACCTTGCATTTATATATTAATATCATGGCTACAGGATAATGGTGAAAATTATCTTACAGAATCTAATAAAAATAAAGATAAAGAACTCAATAATAAAAACAAGAATAAAGAACATGAGAAATCTACAAATTTTTCCAGATATTGGATTTATAGTCATCATATATATAGTAAATTTAAAAGAAAGAAAGTAATTGATTTAGCACAAGAAAATTGCCTTACAGGTTTTTGTTTGGCAGGAAAACCTGGAGTAATTTGTTTAGAAGGTGCTTTAGAAGATTGTGTCTATTGTTGGCAAAAGGTATCAATTTTTTTAGTTTAATAAATTTTCTATTTCATATTTTCATGATTTTAAAAATTTTAGATAAAATCAATGAATTGGCAGAAAATATTATTACAATTAGAAGAGAGAGAAGAAGATTGTAAAAACATTGATGAAATGCGTAAATTCAGCAATTTTCAAGAGATATCATTTAATAGTTCAGGACGTCATAATGATATGGGTCAATTATTAAAATATTTAATGGAACATACATTGCAATATGCATTTAAAGAATTGTTTGGTATTAGTAGTAAATCTACTCAACTACAAGATTAATAAATAAATATTATTATGTAAATAAATACATATTTATAAAAGAAATACACATACTTGTTATTTCTAAAACTAAAATTTCTAAATATATATATGCTTACCTCTTTCAGAATATAATTCTCTTTTATAACGGAAAGAAATTATTTTCGATGCATTTTTAATGTGTTCCATAATTTTTTTGTTAATTTTAGACAATGTATTATTATTAAAATCTTTTGATGCTAAAAATAAAATTCCCAAATATAATACACAAATAATGTTTTAACTTTATATTATTATTAAGAAGTTTATACCATAGTCTAATTTCAATTTTTCAAAGAAATTGGAAGTATATTTAAATGCAGTATTTATAAAGTAATTTTCTTTTGTATGTCTATCACATGTTGTAATATTAATTAATATTAAAATAAACAAGAATTTCAACATCTTCTATTCAAATTCTTACTTAGAGTATTGATTCATAACTAGAAATCATAGATAAAAGGAAAGTCTTTAAGTATATATACTTAAGTATATTTAGGTACATAAAGACAAACATTGTATGTTTATATTTTTTTCATTCTTCATAATAGAATTAATTTGAATTTAAATACATGTACAAATATATAATATATAATTTTATATAGATTTTTATTCATCTAATTTTTAATGAATATTTTATTAATATTCAAGAAATAAAATAACAATATATGAGATGATAATTAAAAATCAAATTTGTAATAGTAAGAAATTAATAGTATTTATTTTTTTATCTAACTGTAGCATAACGCAAAAATTCATTTGTAAGAAATTGACCTGCAATATAGGAAGCAGGTGGTCCAAGAATATCTTGTGTTGGACTATAAACTTTAATTTGCCTCATATGTGTATCCCGCCCATTTTGGTGGTTGCTTATTACAGCTATTTGTATCATAAATGTCCTAATAGGTCTGTCATTTATATCTTTTATAGGAATAATAACCCAGCCACTTGGTTCATTCAGATCCATGACTTCTATTTCTTGAAGATCATTAAAGTTTGTGCCTGCTCTGATGCTTATTCTAAAAATATGATACAGCAATAATTAAGTAAAAATTTGTTATTTGTAACTGTAATAAGAGATGCAAATTTCTTACCTACTAGGAGTATAACTTTCATCTAGCTTATAATCTGTATATATACATATATCACGAATTGTTGTTTTTCTTTTGAATTGAATGTTTACCAAATGTGGAAGTTGTCCATCAGACTGCCAATAAGTTTCCGTGATATCATCGCGCAATTGATCTACACCAAAACCAGGTTTACAACTAGATAAACTCCAAATTGCATGATTTCCAACTTCTCGTACACGACCTGCTAGTTCTTCTTGTATAGGATCTATCTCTCCTAAAAAAATAAAATTATTAGAACAAATAATTAATTATAGATAATTATATTATATGAAAATCATATGTTCATATTACCAGTTTTGTTGCTCATTGTTAATTTTAAAATTTAGATAATTAATTAAAAAGTTTTAATAATCTAAAATTAAATTAAGTAATTTTTTATTAAAGTAAATATTAAAATACATAAATATAGTAATATTTATTTCGAAACTTATAAAATAATCTTTAAAAATATAATGTTTTTTCCTTTGCTGCCATCTATGATATATAAAAAATTTTAAATATAAAGAAATAATTAATAATTAATATTAATATTAATATTATTTTTTCATATAAAACATATAACAACTTTCATAATCATTGACTAAATTGTATTAATGTCAAAAGAAGTATTTTGTTTTATATTGTCTAATGAAAGCGCATGAAAGAGAAACACTGCAGTAATAGAACAGTGGTACTCAATTTATAATTCATCAAATGGTCAGGAATAAACAATTGAAAAAGAACGGAACGAAATGGATCAAATAAAGATTCCAAAGGTATCAAAATGAATATATGTCTTATATATAGCAAAATTGTTTCATGAATAAATTTTAAATCATAATTTCAAATATTTATTAATATATTATTCATCAATATGTTTTACTAGCCGCTACATTGATATCAATGAAAAAAAAATTGTTTATATAATTATATAAAAATAATCAAAAAATTTTTTACATTTATTTTTAATAAATAAAATTCCTAAAGTATATATTTATTGAAATCTTTGAAAGATGATTAATGTCAGAACAATATATAATGCTGCTATGACATCTGTCATTATAAATGCAAATTTTATGATTTCAGGTAGAAAACGTCAGAATTTTAGATAAATATAGTAACAATCATTCTATTGGTACTCTTTACTTAACAGTAACACATCTTATATTTACAGAACGAAATGGGAAAAAAAAAATTTGGGTATGATAATAAATGAGTTATATTAAATTTTAATTGTAATTATTTAATGTAATTATATATTTATTTTTTTCATTTTTCATTTTCATTTTCAATTAATGTGAATATTCTTAATATTTTTTATTTTAGATATTATATACTCATATTGCAAATATAGAAAAACAACCATTAACTACAACAGGTTGTCCATTGTGCATTAAATGCAAACATTTTTATATTGTAACATTTGTCATTCCAAAAGAGCGAGATTGCCATGATATATATCTTACCTTATCAAAGTTATCTTGTCCAGGTAATATATATTTTTTTACTTAAAAAATTTGTTTAATATCATAAATTTTTTTTTCAGTAAGTATAGAAGATCTTTATTGTTTTCATTATCAGGCAAATAAGGACACCTTACCACAGCATGCAGGATGGAATTTTTTTAATGTGCAAAGTGAATTTCAAAGACAAGGTGTTCCAAATGAAGAATGGTCTCTAACATATTTAAACACAAATTATGAAGTATATTAATTTCTATAATTAATATATATTTAATATATATATATATATAATATATATATATATATATATATATATATGAGATTTATAAATATGTTTTATTCATTTAATTTTTAGCTCTGCGATACTTATCCAAAATATTTATATGTACCTAGTACATGTGCCAATAGCATCTTAATAGGTAGTGCAAAGTTTAGAAGTAGAGGAAGATTACCAGTTTTAACATATTTACATTCCAATAAGGTATATATTAAATGAAAACTTTACAAAAAAATTAACAGATTAAATAAATGATATATTTTATAGGCTGTTATTTGTCGATGTAGCCAACCTTTATCAGGATTTAGTGCACGATGTCCTGAGGATGAACAAATGATGTACAATATTTTGCGTACAAATAATAATTCTAAATACATGTATGTTGTAGATACACGACCACGAGTAAGTTTGTTAAATATCCATTAAAATATTTTTATAATTAAAAATTATTTCAATAAGCTATTGTAAAATTTGTTTCAGTTGTATAACTTCAATTTCAACTTAAATTTCTAAGAAAAGTTAATTTTTTATTTTATCTATTTAGATCAATGCCTTTGCTAATAGAGCTACGGGAAAAGGATACGAAAATGAGAACTTTTATGATAATATAAAATTTCACTTTTTTGGTATTGAAAACATTCATGTAATGAGAACGAGCTTAAATAAATTAATAGATTGTAAGCATATGTATAAATATTTCAAAATTTTTATGCGAATTATAATTTTTTATTATTTTGATATTTTTAATTATTATCTAGTACAAAGAATGACATCAATGACTACATTTTTAAATAATTTGGAAAGCAGTGGATGGTTAAAACATATACGATCTATTTTAGAAACTGCTTGGTTTATTGCTAGAGCAGTTTCAAATGGAGTTAGTGTGGTAGTACATTGCAGTGATGGTTGGGATCGCACTGCTCAAGTATGTTCATTAAGTGCTCTATTATTGGATCCATATTATAGGACAATTCAAGGTTTTCAAGTAAGATATAATTCATTGATATAAATTAATGTAATTAAATTTATGGTGTATATAATTAATTTCTCAAAAATAGAAATACATATTTTATTTTATTTCTAGGCTTTGATAGAAAAAGATTGGTTAGCTTTTGGACATAAATTTAGTGATCGTTGTGGTCATATTAACTGTGATAATAAAGAATTAGCACCAATTTTTACACAGTTTATTGATGCAACTTATCAATTGTTGCTGCAATATCCTCATAAATTTCAATTTAATGAATTTTTCTTAATAACTCTCCATGATCATGTACATAGTTGTCAACATGGTACTTTTATAGCAAACTCAGAAAAAGAAAGACAAATTCTAAGGTATTATTTTTAATAATTTAAATAATAATTTATAATAATTTATTCATTATATCATTTAATTTTTATTTAATTATTTTTAGACTATCCGAAAGAACATACTCTCTATGGGGATACATAGCAAATAATATGCATGAATATATAAATCCTTTATACAAATGTAATCGATTCAATGAAGATACTAGTTTTGTTCTTCAACCTAAACTAGCACCACAATGCATCACGTAATATATAATTTTATTATGTTTACATATTTAGACACTATAAATTAAAAATTGCATAAAAAAGTAATTTTCAGTTTATGGCGAGGATTATACTTCAGATTTGAGAATGGTATTCATCCAAGAGAAACATACGAAGATTATCTTTTAATAATGCATGATCATACCAGTTGTTTGGAAGATCATGTTAAACTTCTTTTGAAGGTATAAAGTTAGTTATTTTTATTTTTTTATTAGATTTCTAATATTACTATCACAATGTTAAACAGAGAGTCAATTCCTTAAATTCAATATTGAATTTAAATAATATCCAAAAAAGAGGGATACAAGCGAAATTAAAATTCGATAATAAATATATGAAAGATCCATTATCTGAAACTATCATAGAGAATACAAATCATGAAGAAAGATCAATGTGTAAGTTAAAAATTAATCAATTACAAAATGAACTAAAAACAGTTGCCTTAGACTGGAAGTTATTTAGAAATATGGAAGAATGTACATGCTCTACAACATTTGACGCATTTAATAGGAAGGTATTTAAATATTTAAATAGGAAAGATATTTAAATATATATTTAAGAATTTTATTTAGAATTAGTAATTTATATTTTCTCTCTTTTTCTTTCTCTTCTTCAGCATCACTGTTGGTCATGTGGAGAAATATTATGTACAAGATGCATGGGTGCACATACTATTCTTGCTGGACACCATTCACAACGCGCAGTACCTACTTGTAAGTTATGTACGCAGAATTCTAATATTCCTTCTACTAGTCCTTAAATTGATTCCTTTAAATATTTATTTAAATTTGTAATCTGTACCTAAAATATATATTAAATATGACAATTAAAAAATATATTAAAAGATAGGAATAATTAATAGTAATATTAATTATAAAATCACTCTGATGGAAATTGTGTATCAAAAAATTGTATATCACATATTTTTATTTTATATAATTATTTAGATAATATTAGTACAATAATTTAATACAAAGTAAAATATATTCATTTTAAACAAAAAAATATGCACATAAGAAATTATAATTTTATTTTAATAATTCAACATGAGATTGTATCATAACAACTATTCTTCTAAATATTGTTTTTAAAATTAGAGATAAAAATAAACAACTTTTTAAAATTAAAATTAAAAATAAAAAATTTTAATTTAATTTTATATTTCACATTTATTTATAATAATTTAATCTTTTTCTTTCATTGTTAATTTTTAATAATTTTTTAATAAAAAAAATTTATTGAATAAAAGAAAAGAGAAATTTTTACAATTTATTCATTATTTTTAAATAATTCCAAAACTTAATAATTATAGTACAATATGATATAATACATCAAATTATTTCATTCACATTATACAGTTTATTAACATAATAGTAAAGGAATGAAACATTCTTTAAGAAAAATCATTACATTGAGTAATATTATAAATTTCTATGAAAAACAGTAATTGATAATATTAACAAATTCTTATGGATTACATATTAAAAATTGTTAAACATGGCATGATTCATGTACTTTCTTAACTAACTTTTAACTGACATTTTGAAATTATTAATAGCTGAATAAACAATAAAAATTAGGCTATTTAATTTTAAAGTATTTAATATAATTTTGTATTTTATATTTTATAATAAATATAATTTTTATTATATGAAGAGCAACATTAAAATTTAAAATTAAGTATATTATTGTTATCTATGACTGAATGATATCAAAAGAAGGTTAAGAAAGAATACATGATCTGTGCTTTGTTATTGTACAGAAATTATTAATAAATGTATTCTATTATTTCATTTTTTTTAATGTACAATAACAAAAATTACATTGCTACATATTATAATAGCATAAATTACATCAAATATCATTCTTACAAACTTTTTGCTTTTTTTTTTTTAAGTATTTGTATCATTCATACACGTGAGTAACATGCTTCAATGTGACAATTACTTTGCTAAAAAAATATGACTTAATAAAAAATTACACACATGAGAATCAAAAAAATACCTAAATAATTTTTAGATAAAAATCTGGATTCTAGTGAATTATATTATATGTAATTAGATACTGAAAAAATTCTAATGTTCACAATGGCAAGTGTTCAAGTGGAATGTAAGTGTACATAAATACCTTAGTAGTACGAATTCATTTCATTTAATTTTAATTCATTCTATTCTTTATTTGGTTTTCTTCGCCGTGGTCCATCACCACCTATTTCTGGTTTATTCTGAAAGCAATTCAAAATTAAAATAAATTTCTTAAATTATCTTATTTTTTTATCTATTATATAATGAAAAAAAAATTTAACTAACATTTTCTTCACTTTCTATAATTTCTTCATTTTCATTCAGTTTTTCAGTTTCTTCTTCTACTTCAGTATTAGGTGGCAGATTTTCTGTTTCTTCTTGTTTCAATACTACTTGTTCATTTGTCGCTAAAGGTTGTTTATCATCATCTTTTAAATCGTATTTATCCTAAAAAAATTAATGATTTTTATATTTTATAAAAATATGAAATATTAAAAAAAAATTATTTTTAAATATTTTCAAAAAATAAAAAATAAATTTTAGTAAACTATTCTAATTAGCATAATATGAATGTTTTATATAATTACTATATATAGTTGGATGGATATATATAGTTAAAAACTAATGACTTTTTTATACCTGAGAAGCAAAGCAGCAACAATATATTACTAGCAATATGGGCAAGCCAGGAGCTATTATATATATACCCCATATCCAAGGATGTTCTGCAGTAAATGTACCAATCTGACGCCATATACTCCACTATATAAAATAATTATAAAATTACAAGTCATATGTAAGATTCATAAGCAAATTTTATCCAAGTACCATATTTACAATTTGATTTTTTAAAAATTAATCAATTTAAAAATTTTTTTTCTTAATTTTTCATACTATATGCTACTTTATATAATATATAACTAAACATTTATAATATATATAATTTTAATACTATGAAAAAGATTCATATGGATATGTTATGAGAAGGATAGAGCATTATAAAAGCTATCATGTTACACTTTCATTCCAATCTTAGAAAAAGTGAATGATGTGTAAATCTGAAATCACAAAATATACCTCATGGATTTGCTTTAGTAGATACCAAATATATAATATAACTGGTATTGCACAATATATAAAATACAATGCCCACCAGCCTGGTTTATAATTTGTTGCTTTCAATATTCGACCCCATAAAGTTACCTGTATAGTATAGCGTACATGTATCGCATTTCATATAAATAATGATCTTTTTAATTTCATTATCAGTTCTTGATAAACTTAAGTTGAATAAAAATTAAATTAATTACTAATTTGATTAATAAAAAAAAATCACTTACACTTTCCTCTGCAATTCGGACGCGACGAACTTCAAATGTGTTATCAGCCCAATATTTTGCTACTTCTTCATCATGAGTAATAACAATATTGTCAAAGAGGATGTCTGTAGACATTGACCAAAGTTCAAAACCTACAGCAAACTATAAATTTAATATATTTATATTTAATACATAGAAGTTTCTATATTTAAAATTATTGGAAATATTATATGGAAATAGTATATGAAAACATACGATAGGCATCATTTGGAATGGATGTTCATCATTAAAATAATTAGGATTATGTATTAATTTTGGCTTCCATTTGCCTTTATAATTTGGATTATTAATCAAAGGTGGTGACCATTTGCCTTTATAGCGAGGATTTTTTTTCATTTTTTGTTTATATAATCCACATCCAGGTGCATCAGCACACTTTGGATTTGGAATTTCTGGAGGTTCCCATTCTCCATCCATTTCAACATCCCAATCATCAGGTTTTATAGAATCAGGATTAGGTATCATTGGTGGTTCATCTTCAAGCCATCCTTCAGGCATAATATCATCTTCATCAACAATTTGTGCTGGAGCATCTTCATCCCAATCATCTGGTTTAATAGCTGATAGATCAGGAATTTTTTCTTTGTCATCCCAGTCTTCTGGTTGAACATCAGTTGGATCTTCTATTTCCAAAGGTGGATTAACTGGTGGAGTAAAATCATCCAGCAAGGATCCAGAATTTATTATTTTATTATCAATCTTGATTTCAAAACTATTATCTGGCCGAATGATCAAAGTATATAGATGAGGTTGCTTATCTTTGAAAAAATCTTCCAAACGTTCCCTTGGTTTTTTGCAATGCTTCTCCTCTATAGAACCATTCAAAGGATTTTTGTGTCGAAAGATAAAATGTAGCTAAATTAAAGAAAAACAATTTAGAATGCTTTTA
Source organism: Apis florea (assembly GCF_048593485.1). Taxonomy (NCBI): domain Eukaryota; kingdom Metazoa; phylum Arthropoda; class Insecta; order Hymenoptera; family Apidae; genus Apis; species Apis florea. The sequence continues at coordinate 361,254 of NW_028256543.1, read as the reverse complement.
TAAAAATAAATATCTTTTATTTATTACCTTGTGATCATTTCCACATTTATCAGGGCCAAACATTATAGTATAAGGAGTTTTATCATGGAATTTTTTTAAATCTTGATGTTCTGGATGTAAAGTAAGTAGTTTTAAATAAGCTCCTCCACATTCTTGACCATCTTGAAAATTCACTTCATATTGTACAATTAATGGTTTATCATTGAAATAAAATGATGTAAATAATTTAGTAGATATAGCAGCATGTCTGGCTTTACTTTTAAGAACTAGTCCTAGATCTCCCTCTTGGGCATGCTTTTTAGGTTCTTCTATAGACCAAATTCCTATCCAAATAACATATATTATAATCTTGATAAAATATAAATATATATACAATTAAAACCATAAATAAAAAATTAACCATCATATTTTGCTATATCCTCATCTGTAGAATCCTTCTTAGCTTCAGATAAAATCCAATGTTCTTTAAACTTTTCTTCATTATCAAATGTTTCTATTAAATATACAAAACCAGTGATTTCAGGTCTCTTATATACTACTTTTGATGCTACATTTTGATCATTATTATCATCACTTTCATTAGCATTAATACTATTACACAACAAACATAAATAAATAACTAAATTCGCTATAAAACTGGCCATCTCATATTCCTAAAAATAAAAAATGCCGAAATTGATATTGAATGAAAATTATTGATTGTAAAATAAAGCTGAATAAAATTAACTTTCTTACCGAATTTAGACAACGAGCATCGATTTCTTAGTGAACGATACGAAAAGAAAAATTACAATACCTCGTAGATGACTTAATTAAATAATAAATAATAATTAAATTATATGACAAGAATGTTTGCGGCTATGCGTTCCAAAAAGCAGCAACAATGCCAAAAACGAGACGGACAATAGAAAATAGTTCCACCTAATATAATTAATTAAATTATCAAATAAAATCTTGTAGCTAATAGCCGATGAAATAATGAAATAAAAAGGTGAGTCAATTGAACTCTTTTTTAAAATTAAATTTAATTAATTTTCTTATGAATTTTTTTTCACTTAAAGAAAAATTAATCGACCTTTAAGAAAATTTTTTCATTCGTATATCCTCTGACGTGTGATTATTCATGTAATATACCGTTTCCTTTGAACATCGTACTCTAAAATCCCGTTACAGTGATTCCCATTATAAAATATGAAATTTTCTAGAATAAAAAAAATTTTAATATTAATAAACAATAATTTATATTTCTACAAATTGTTTTAAGAAAATTATAAAATTTAAAGGTAAAAAATTTATTATTTATTAATCCAATTTTTGAATACTATGATTTTTTAAATAATTTTTTATATATATATAAAAAATTAATAGATATTAAATAATATTGAATGAAAACCACTGTTAATAATCCCACCTATAATATGAAATATTATATCGAATTCAATGTTATATAATTTATATGAAATAATTATTTGATTGTTTGAAAAATGATGATTATATTTTGTTGTATAAGAATAAATAATATTTTAAATTATGATTAATGATTTAAAATTATAATAAGATAATATAGTAATCTTTATATACATTACTCATGAAAACGTAGCATGAAGTGTATAAAATTTTAAAAATATTATTTATATATTTCTTTAATTAAATGATAAAAGAAGATTCAATATAAAATATAATTTTATTTTTTTTTATTATAAACTTGGGAAAAAGATTATTATTCAAAATTTTCAACATTTTTAATTCATGACATAATTGTAAGATGTCTCTCGGTTTGCTGCATCAACAAAAGTTTCTAAGCCTATATTATTTGTAAGTACACCTATCATTATATTAATTGTTTGTAGGGCTCCTGCATTGGGGTCAACTCTTCCCGATTCGAATGATTTATTCCTTCGCTCTACATATGAAAAAATCCGAAATATTTGCGGTTGAAACGTCGTATAATAATTGAAATATAAATATAATCGTAAACAACTCGGAGATTTGTGTGATCGATAAAAATGTTTATTAATACACTTAGTGTACAAAATAAAACGTCGATCGTATTCAAAACGAAAATTTAATACGAATCCAGTGGACAAGTATTCCGAGGCTAGTGTTTCAAATGTAAATAGAAAAAAATTAGCCAAACTAAACAAAAAACGAAAAGAAAAAAATTAATTACGTGTGACTACGAAATAGATTTCAAGAAATTTTTTATCTCGAGACACGAAACAAAAAAAAGAAAGAAATTAAAAAAAAAGAAAATATTAAAACTGAAATGCTTGACGGAAATTCGTCCATTATAGTGAACATTGTATATTGATTCTATTTTTTTCTTTTTTTGGTCAATGGGCGCCATATAAAGCATTATTTTATGTATACAATAATAAAACTCCCAGTTGGTGGAGACCAAGTATGACACAGTGTTTTGTTTCGTGATTGAACGATCGATGCTACGATGTCTTGGTCCTCGTGTTTCACGATCTGAAAAGGGGTTTGTGGCTTTTCTTTTTTTTTTTTTGTAGATGTTCATCATCTCGTTTGTTAGAATAAAACGTTAAAATAACGTTTAATGTTAGATCTTGCAATTATCTCGCAGTAAGTCTGTAAAAAGTAAAAGTTATTCGCAATAGCACACATATTTGCACGTAAACAAGAAAAGAATTACAAGATGGCATCATCCATGGTGGCTGTTCCCTCTGGAACAGCATCAGTCCCAGCTGGAACTGGTATCTCACAAAATGAAGATGTGGAGAATGGGAATGTGTTTAGTGAACGGAATATAAATACTGTTAATGGATGTAATGAAACTTCCAATCCTGGTGATGCTTTGGAAGAAATAAATTGTGGTACTGGAGAAACTGGTGATCAAGAATGCGCTATTTGCATGAGCAAACTTTGTTCTCCACGAGTGCTTTCTTGTCTTCATGTGTTTTGTGAAGCTTGTTTAGACAAACTTCTGATGGATGAGGCAGGTGATTCAAAGGTTAGCTCAGTTCTGATCTGCCCTCTCTGTCAACAAGAAACTTCCATTAGTTCTAAGGGTGCCGCATCATTGACATGTGATTATGTTCTAACGAATATACTCGACATGTCTGCAATTGAAAATATGGCTGTACTTTGTACCTCATGTAAAGCCAAAGAGAGTGCGGTTGCACGTTGCTCTGATTGTGCCAACTTCTTGTGTCCGAATTGCAACACTGCACATCAATTTATGCGTTGTTTTGAAAGTCACAAGGTAGTGGCATTTGAAGATTTAAAGCAATCCAACGAAGCTATACCAATACATAAACCTATTTTTTGCGAGTATCATCCTGCTGAGAATATGAAATTTTACTGTTATACTTGTCAGGTAATTAAAATGTTTTTTAATTTCTTTATTTTATATTTTAATAATTTTATAATAATTTATTAAAAACTTTCATGAGCCCATACAAAGTATGGATTATAAATAAATTTGGATTTCATCTTATTATTATAATGTTAGTAATGATTGGATATTATAAATTTATAAATGATTAGATAAAATAAATAAATATTATTTCTTCAATTTAGGAACCTATATGTAATGAGTGTTTGCTTATTGAACATAAAGCTCCAGATCATCAATATGAACGATTAGTGGATGCAGAACCACGTCAAAAAGAAGAATTAATAAAGCTTATGAATGAGAGTAAAGCTAGAATTGCAGATTGTGACCAAATGTCTGCCCAATTAGAAAATGCACTTAGTGAACTACAAGCACAACATGATCAAGCTAAAGATTTAATTGTAGAGACATTTCAGAGTTATAAAGCTGTCTTAGAAAAATGTCGAGACAATGCTTTAGTTGAACTTGAAAAATTGCATTCAGATAGGGAATTAGAAATAATGGATACATTTCATAGGTTGGAAGAATGTCTTTACAATGAATGTTATTTATATCTATTAAAAAATTTTTATCAAATTATTTATCACTTTTGCAGTGTGGAAAAAACGGTAGAAAAAATAGAAGATGCTTGTCGTTTTACCTCTCGACTTCTTGAGCATGGTGACGCTGTTGAAATACTTGCGCTTCGTCGTATTGTAGGAACACAGTTACTGAATTTAATAAAAAATACACCAAAACCAAATGTTTCTTTTTCGATTCAATTCCAAACTGATTACAACCAGTTTGAAAAAACAGTGAAGGTTGGTATATATTATATTTCTAGTATATATAGAAGAGACTTTAATAAATAAAAGATATAAACAAAATTATAGGAAGTGTTTGGTAAATTTCATACCGAAAGTACACCAGTGTCAAAATCTACTTCAGAACCAATTACAACCATATCTGGTGTTTCTACAAACCAACAAATTGTTCATACTTCAATGGGCTGTCCACGTTCTATTAGTACAAGGTCTCCCATTTCTCTTCCCACATCAATGCAATCCTCCTTTGAAGGTGAACCTTCGTTTGTTATACCTCCAACATCCAGTCCTCAAAACATTCAACCTTCACCTTCTGTATCCCTTCCTCCAGGTCCTATCCATGGGCTTACCAGTATTCAAGAGTATAATCTACAGCAATTAGCTAGTTTGGCAGAAAAAGTTGAAATGGTTGGAGACACGAATGTAGTTGGTCCTAGTTCAAATCCTAGTCCAACACCACCTTTCACATTAGCAGATTTATTTGCTGGTGATTTGAGTTCTACCAGTCACGCAATTAATAATTTGCAAGCTCTTGCAAAATTAGGAAATACACTTGGTAATCAAGGTAAAATGAAAGATATTACTATTTATTTCTCTTATATAATAAATTAATATAATAATTTTGTAAATTTTGTGTATTTTCAGATCTTGGCAATCCTACTATTAATGGTGGTAGTGGATTAGTACTTGGTAGAGGTCCTTCACCAGCTATTGTAGACACACCAAATCTAAGTTTAGCTGCTAATAGTCTTTTAAATGGAGGATTTCAATCATTATCCTCGTCTACTTCTCCAATACTTTCACAGGGTGCTGGTAAGATTTTTTTAATTTGATTAATTTTTTTTAATTATTTTAAATAAATATCAATATATTTTAAATCGATTGAAACAACACAATTACAGATGATTTAAGAGGAGATTCTATGCATAACATGCCCGTAGTAGTAGGAAACACAGTTGGCAATGTAACAGGTTCCGGATCTGGAAATTATGCCCATCCACGTTCGAATAACACGAAATTAACTCCTATGCACATTAGATGTAAATTTGGGCAATTGGGTCCCAGTAAAGGTCAATTTAGTTCACCTCATGGATTCTGTTTAAGTGCTGACGAAGACATTATTGTTGCCGATACTAATAATCACAGAATTCAAGTATAAAATTGTTTTGATATTTCAAAATATTTAATTTGATATTTAATTTAAAAAATTAATTAATTTAAAGTCTTTATTTATTTTAATATAAAATTTGTTTTCAGATATTTGAAAAAACTGGTATTTTCAAATTCCAATTTGGTGTTCCTGGTAAAGAAGAAGGACAGTTATGGTATCCTAGAAAAGTCGCTGTGATGAGAAACAGTGGGAAATTCGTTGTTTGTGATCGAGGAAACGAACGATCGAGAATGCAGATATTTACAAAAAGTGGTCATTTTATTAAAAAAATAGCAATTCGTTACATCGATATTGTAGCTGGTTTAGCTGTGACAAGCGAGGGTCATATTTTGGCTGTTGATAGTGTATCACCAACAGTGTTTGTAATCAGTGATACAGGAGATTTATTAAGATGGTTTGATTGTAGTGAATATATGAGAGAACCAAGTGATATTGCAATTAGTGGTAAATAATTTTTAAGTTTTAGAAATTTACATTATAATATATATATATATATATATATATATATATATATATATATTACATATATTATAAACTTATGAAAAATTTTCTTTTATATTCATAGGTAAAGAATATTTTGTTTGTGACTTCAAGGGGCATTGTGTTGTAGTGTTTAATGAGGAAGGTAAATTTTTGCGTCGCATTGGCTGTGACAATGTAACAAATTTCCCAAATGGGATCGATATTAGCGATGCAGGAGATATATTAATAGGAGATTCGCATGGAAATCGTTTTCATGTAGCTGTTTTTTCAAGAGATGGTTCTTTAATTTCTGAATTTGAATGTCCATATGTCAAGGTAAAAGTTTTAATAAATGTTTCTTCAAATGGATTTATAATATCAATTTGTCGATATTAAGTTATATATTTTACATGAATATTAAAATATATAGTTATATATTTATAAGAATATTATTATATAGTTGACGGAATTTTCTCAGGTCTCTCGATGTTGTGGCTTGAAAATAACTTCAGAAGGATATATTGTAACTTTGGCTAAAAATAATCATCATGTCCTTGTATTAAATACTCTTTACATATCATGAAGTGAAGAAGATCAAATAAGTATATCGTAACTTTCTTCGGCAAATGGAATTTCTTTGGTGAATATTGCTCTACTTCTAACAAAGAAAAAATTGATTAAAAAAGAAAGAAGAAAACATCTAATATATTCATGGCGTCGAACTCTTTGAGATTTGGGCCTATCCAAATAATAGAATTATAAACAAGTGCAGCATGCAGCTTTAATAGTTTATATATATATATATATATATATATATATATATATATATATATATATACACATATAGAATATATACAATATAGTATATATATATATAAAGAAAAAAAAACAAAAAAAAAAACCAAAACATAAAAAGAAAAATGGAAAAACGATATAAATGCGTCCCTGTTTTATGAAAGTAACAATGTTTGAACGAAGAAACAAGCAGAAAAGGTAAACGTACGTCTCCGACCAAAAAACAGTATAAATAGTAATATAGTAAAATTGCATTTGGTAAACTGCCAAGATAAATTAATATGAAGCGGAAAAAAAAAGAAAAAAAAACGAAGTTAAAGAAAGGGAAGTAGAAAAAGAAGAATTGGATTGTTTTGACCGGAAATGGAAAAGAAGATACAAGAAAAGCTGCAGGAGGTGAAAGGAAGTTGCAGAACAATAGCTTTCCATCACAATCGGTTGCATCATGTACGACTTCGTCAGTATTTTAGGTATGTTTACAAATCAAATTATTCTAGTCTCTAATGAGCACTGTTTTACATGCCGATTTTTCAATTTGTGCTCGAAGCAACGTGTATCTCTAATCTATTTCATCGTGAAACCAAAATGTTATATATGTATATCGACATGTATAATGACATGAAAAAAAAAGGAGAAATTGAAAAGATTTTTTCTTCCGTACGTTACTTCGAGACCTACTCGTAGATACACTAAGTTTCTAAGATTTCGTTAAGAAGCATTAAGTAATCCAATAAGTATATTGAGAAACGAAAAGTTATGATCATTAAAAAAAATAATGATAATATACATAATACAAATTCCTGTGCTTGATGCGGGAAACAAATGTTGCATGCTGCGACACATGGTAGTACTTCCTGCTCTTATCATATCATATCTCTATAAAAAAAACGAAGAAAAAAAAGACGAACAAAAACACACACTATATTCCTCGTTACGATAAATTTGAAGCTTAAACAAAAAGAAAAAGAACAAAAAATTAAAAAAAAAGGGAAAATATGAACTACATTCTTGGTAATTTTTTTCTGTGCGTTTAAAAATTAGTAGTTCCAAAAGAGTAAAAAAGAAAAAAAAAGAATTTTATGAGGTAAAGTTAATATGGAAAAATTAAAATTACAAATAGGTTGAAAATCAAACATTTAATGTCTTTTAAAACGAGGAATGGAATACGATATATTATATTTGAGAAAAAAATTGAAAACGGTTAATCTAGATTTGCCACTGATAATAGATTCCATTTGTGCATTATTAAAAGAAACAAAAAAAGAAAAAAAAGGTAATAGACGAAGCACATAATGGTTACAATATTTACTCAGGATGCTTTATTATGGTCCACCACATATGCGTGTGTGAATTATTGGTTCGTGGTGCTAGTGAATAAAAATATATCCATACCATGTAAATGTATTTGTTATAAAAATTACAAAATCGTTCCGACATTTAACAATGTTTGTAGAGCGATCATGTAATATATTATACAAGGTTCGTAACTAAAAATTATACCACCGAAATCATAGGAACAATATCTTTATCTATGTATAAAAAGATTTAAAAAAATATGAAAAGAACATCATACAGTTTGCTAAACAACTTCTATTTATGTATATAATTAATATGATCCGTAAAGAAAGATAAAAATCCACGTAAAACACATTCATATATATATATATAAATACACATATTTTTTAGGGTTGTTTACATGATCAGCCTTAAGACTTAATTAATAAAATAAAAATAAATGAAATGTGTATACAACATATATATATATATTATATATATATATATATATAATTATATATATATATATAATATTAAGCAAATCACTATATACTGTTGTAATTACCTACAATAACAATTAAATGTAAATAATGATCTTGCCATACCAAATATTAAAAAGCACATCCATATATGTATATATATTAATATATATTTATATATATATTGATATACATTGATATATATATATATATATTTCTATTTGGATAGCTTGGACGAATTTTTTTTATGTTTTTTTTTGTTTTTTTTTGTTTTTTTTTTTGTTTTTTTTGTTTTTTTTTTTTTTTTTTTTTTTGCAAAAAAATTGGTTATGCTAAATAGAATTGGTTTAAAAGAATGAATGGCTATTTAATAAGGAAATGGGAGATATGTCTAAAAACACAGAATAATACAGAACCGCAGAAACGATAATAGAAGATTACTCAAAATAAAACAAGAAAAAAAAAATAAATTTGCGCATAACATTTGTAGTAAATTGCACGAAGCCTACGTACGTACACCTAAGCTAATCAGTCGTAATCATCTTTTATTACTAGAAGTTTTAATTTTATATATATTAAAAAAAAAAAAATGTAATTCTGAAGTATTTAATAGTCATGGTTAGCAGAGTTATATAAATAATGCCTGTGATAATAGTATCGTCAGGATAAGTTGTGTCCTTACAGAGTCTCTGATGTTGTTGCTAGGTAAATATAATTAGAGATACCAAAACAAAATACTATTAGCAAGACGCATTGTGGAAGGTGTATTTTTGTTTGATGCACAATAACACCTGATACAAAGCCATCAAATGGTCTCTAATGGTATGTTGAATATAAGAAAGAAAAAAATATTGAGAGAGAATGAGAGGGAGAGTAAAAAGAAATGTTGCAAACACTTTTGCCAGTCGTATTTAAAGACAAAGAAGAAGAAAAAAAATGAATTTATAGTATAATGAATGGATGACCATTAATGAGAGGGTCTTTTACCTCACAAAATTATTATATTACGCTCACCTTATATATACTTGAATATTTTAGTATAGATTTACTCTATTTACATATTTTTATCTGTGGAAGACTACTTGGCTAATTTAGGCCACTGTTGAAATTCACCCCTTATTTGCCTTGATGTTTAAATTACAATAATAATATAAAAGGAAAAAATGAAACGAGAATTACTTGTTACGTAAATGGTAATTGTGATAGATTTTTTGATGATTTTTACAATCTCAAAAGTCTTATTATCCTAATATGTATAGAATTATGATAGTCATTCTCTACATTACATAAAGAAACTCTGCTTACTTGTTAAAAAAATAATTAATAATTATTAAATAACAAAAAAATAATGAATATATCATCTTATTGTAAGCAGTTTACAAGAAACAAAAGAAATATATACTATCAGTCTATTAAAATAAACGTATTCAGATATGTTCTACGTATTATACTTTTAACTGATCTAATGTTTTTATCGCTATTAAAAAATATATATATAAAAAGTTTCCAAGGCCTTTTTAGGTGCCACCTAAAAAAAGAAAAAAATACTTTAATATGATTTCGGTTTTTCTAATTGTTCTTTGTATTCGTTTACGTGCTGTGAGTAACTTAAGACAAAAAATAGAAAAAAAGAAGAATTCATGAAAAGATGTCCATTGTTTTTATATTTTATTTTATAACAATAATTGACCAAATTTATTTAATTTAATGAACGATGAAAATTTCTAATATATTATAATATCTATCCAATTATATTTGTATAATTGGCGGAATTATTTATCGATGGAAGAAATATTTATTTTATAAGAATAATTTCGCAATTTAAAAGTAGTGCCCTTCTGAATTGTACTTTAAAATTTTTTAATGAGGAAAATTTTATTTACCAGTAGTCAATTTTATTTTCTTCATTTCAACTTTTCAATTTATTTCTTGATATTTGCAAATATGATTGCAGTTTTCGTTATTATTTAATAATGAATGTTGATATTACATAAAAATAATTTAAAATCTTTTGAATATGTTGCTGCAGTTATAAGATTGTATCGCGAACATATATACAAAGTAATGCCAGCGTAAAAGATGACGAAGAACAAAAAAATTGTATCATTTAACTGTCACAATTAAAAGAAAAAAATTTTATAAAGAAATAGAGAAGGAAGTAACTGACACGAAAATAATATATAAAATATGTTCCTGATTTTGAAGATCGTATCACATTTAAACAATACAATAAAAATAAAATACACTCGCGTGTTTTTTGCGGATATTGCAAAAGGGAGGCATCTATACATACATAATGTATAATATATACATATATACATTAATAATAAGATTTAAAATGAAAAAATAAAAATGTAACATTAATTGAATTTTAGCCTACGGTTAATCATAGTCTTCCTAGAGTTTTGGAAAAAAAGAAAGAAAAAGAAAAGTTTTCTTTTTTGCGATATTTAATTTTTTTTCCTATTTACGGTCATGGCTATTTGAAAGTTGAGCTATAGTCTATTACTATAGCTATAAAAGAGCGTAATAAAATGAAAATTGTTATCCGCCACGGTATTTAATGCTAATAAAAATTGGCATATAGATCTGCTAAAATATTTTATCGAATATGACTTATATGCATTGCAAAAATTAACTTCAAAAAATGAATAGAAAATAGAAAAAAAGAGAAATAAAGAGAATCGTACATGCATATTTTTTTTTTTTTTGAAATGTTATTTGGCATATATTTGTATAAAAATTTAAATATGGCAGATATTAAAAGAAAAAAGAGAGAAGATAAAATATAAGAGCAAAGTTCAAAATAAAAAAGAACTATATTTTATTATTATTATTATTATTATAGTTTATTACATGAAATAAACTGCGTTTCTTTATTGTTTTTTTTCTCTTTATTTTTTCTTCTTTTTAAAATAACTTTTTTTTTTCATTGCTTTACTCATTTCTTGTAGATTTTTTTTTTATCTCAGTCGAGGCATTAATATGGGTTTTTCTGTCTGTTTGTTAAAGAACATATTTATATGTATATACCTATATCGAGTCGTGTTGATTTTTTCACTTTATTCAAATTTTGGGTGCGTGCGTTTTACCATTTCATATAACGATTATTATTATTATTATTATTATTATTATTATTATTATTATTATTATTATTATTATTATTATTATTATTATTATTATTGTTATTATTATTATTATTATTATTATTATTATTATTATTATTATTATTATTATTATTATTATTGTCATTATAAAACAGGGACACCATTTCCGGTTTTTCATTTTTTTATTATTTATGACGTCTCATGTGCGGTTTTTTCCTGTTTTTTTTCTTTTCCGCATGACTTTAATGTTTTTATTATTATTATTATTATTATTATTATTATTATTATTATTATTATTAATTTAATATTATTATTATTATTATTGCTATTATTATTACTCTTTTGTATTTTTGTTTTCTTTTTCCCCTCTTTGATTTTTTCGATCATTGTTACTCCTAGTCCCGTGATTTGTTTCATTTTTTAATTAACAAATTTTCTTTGCGTATTATCTTTTCATTTTTTAAATCATTCAGCTCTTTATTTTCAATTCTAGGCCCTAATACTCAGATCAAAATATCGACAGGCATAAGATTTTCTCTGTCTCGTTGCCTCTCGAACTTATCATTTGTTTCTCGCCATTTTTTTAATTCTCTTGGCTAGATTTCGGAATTTTATTTTTATTAATTAATTCGCACAAAGCGTTTTTAAAATTTCTTATTATTATTATTATTATTCTTATCATTGCTAATTTTATTCTTATTATGATTATTATTAATATTTTTTAACTATGAATTTCTTTGGTAGACGTAGATTAATTTAAGAGTAATCATTAAGATCTCACATTTTCCTTTTTTTTTTTAAGACAATGTGTAGATTTCAAGACAATACATTGAAAAACAAAATGCTCGATTTATAATCACGAAATAATACAAGTGCCAAATGGCTATTTTCTTTAAAAAAATTTTGTCCATTTTTTCTTTATATTAATCACTGTCTTTTATTATTATTATTATTATTATTATTATTATTATTATTATTATTATTATTATTATTATTATTATTATTATTATTTTATTTATGAAGTTCAATTTTTTCAATCGAGAGGAAACGAGATTTTGATTTTTCTTCATATAGAAGTGGTAATGAAAGGAAAAAATAATAAATTCATGATTTAAATTTTGCGCCAATTTTGATTATGTAAAGTTTCATAAACATTTTCTTGATTTTTATTTTTTTTTAAATCCATCACAAATTTTTTAATTCGCTAACGTAGTAAAATTCTTTAGTGCCAAAAAAGATTAAAATAAGAAGGAAATTAAAAAAAAATAGAAAAAGAATGAAATAATATAAGAAAAAAACGAAGCACAGATTGCATAATTTAATGAACGGAACGAAGAGGAAAATAATCATCTCGATCGCTATCATTTTTTTTTTGTTTTTATTTTTCATTGATATTTATCATTTAATAATGATTCGTTTATTGAGTTCCGTTTATATGCAAACGTAAATAAAAGAAAAGAAAAGAATATATGGAGTATCAGTGGTTGTAAAGTTAAGAAAGAAAAAAAAAAAGAAAATATGAAAAAAGGAGCAAAGAAAGGAGAAAAGAAAGAAAAGAAAAAAGAAATTTTATATATGTATATATATAAATATAAAATATTATTATACATATATTTATGTATATACATATATAATATAATTTCTCTTATATATATACTAAAACTATATATATACACACATTATATGAAAAAATAACAAAAGAAAAGAATATTAAATGATTATAAAAAATCCTTGCTTAGTCAGTTAAAGTACAAATGTTTAAATGTATTCTACGATTAGGTGATAAGTATAAACTGAAAGAAGTAAGCATGCGTGCGTGTGTGAAAGGGGCGAGAAACTGTGTGGAAGAGTAAAGATATATAACGCGTAGCTGCGTATAAAACTTGGTTTCATTCCTTGATAAGCCTCTGATATAGCTTTATTTATATTCGCATTAGTTACTTGACATTTTATAATACTTAAAAAAAGATGAGACGGGCTGATAGAAAAGACGAAGTAAAAAGAAAATGTGACATGACTTTTTTTTTCTTCGTTTCTTTTCCACTCATTATATATACATATATATATATATATATATATATATATATATATATATATATATATATATATAATATATATACATATATGTACGCGCGCGCGCGCGCACACCACATACACACACTATATATATATACATATACAAAACCATGTTTATTTTGATATTAAAAATAATGACACACACGTTCCTTCTTTTTTTTTTTTCTTGAAAAATCTTTTCTTTGACATATCAAATTGACCACAAATGGACACATTAAGAAACCATTGCATTCCATCGGCGTCATTGCGCGCTTTTCAATGTTCCCATGATCTCTCTGAGTGTTTTTTCACTTTTTCAACGATGAATCGAAACCTCAGTGTTTTAATAACGAGATACCTCTTGTTTGAAGCGACATCTAGCATATTAGACTAGGAGACAATTGAAAAACGTCCATGAAGCAAACTAGAAAAAAAAAAGTTCTTCTATGGAAAAATATTGTACATTCGTTAACAGCGAAAAATTATATATTCGAATAAGATCATTCTTGATTTATCTGGCTCGGCGTTCCTTGAACTGAAACTGCGTTTCTTTCGTTTTACCATTTTCATGCTTTTTCGAGCCAAAAATCATAAAAATCTTGAAGAAAACTGAATTAAATGTAAACAACAAAAGAGTTCGAGTGAAGATGTTATTTCAATCAATGAATTAAGAAACTGTAGAAGAATAATACGCTCTTTCAATGTGCAATGTTACAATAACATATTATTTATAGTTTATAATTTATTATCTATAAGTTGTAATATTAGAATAGTAGCTAGTAATGTTTTATTGCAATTAACAACTTTCATTTAAATGTTTCTTTATTCATTGTTTCAACTTCGGTTAGGGAATATATTTTTAACAGAAATTATTTTTAAGTACATTTTATCTGATATAAAATATTTCTATCTTAATTTTGTTTGTAATTATTTGTATTTCTTCAGAACTTGTTCATTGATCATCAAATCTTGTACCTGGAAATGGTATTTCTGAAAAAAAAAAAAAAAAATATTCTAGTCATAAAGGGTTCAAAAAGCTTAAATTTTTCATTTAAACTAATAATAGATTATCAGAACTTGTACAGTCTTTCTTGCTATCGCGGAGGACATTAGAGGATTTGTTTATTTGTAGAAAAATTTGACAAATTCACGAATAGATCTGTCTTGGATCTGAATTGTTTACAAGCTTCTACGAACAATTTCATAATAAAAAAAAAAAAGTTTTCATATAAAAGAAAAACAAATCAAAATTTCTTCTAAATAGTGAGAGAAATAAGGTGACAATTATTGTTGACTATTATCCATTGCAAAATAATAAAACAAAAAAATGAAAAAGAACGCCGAGCCATCAATATATGGAACTACTATATATTGAAATTAAATAAAAAAATATCTTTGAAGGTAAGATTTATCTGACATGATACCTATTCAGATATTGCGAGTATGTTTTAAACAGGAGAGTAAAGCCAAAACAAAAACAAAAAAAAAAAGAAAGAGATACATATTATAAGTGAAAAAAAAAATGGAAATGATGAAAAAGAAAGAAATAAATTCAATACAGTTCGTTATGCGTAAACCATGTTTTCCTAAGACCTCCATTGGTATTTTTTATTAGACTATTCGCAAAAATGGGATGGATTTTAAGAGAGAAAAAATGTTCCGACATATTGCTTAAATAATTCAAAACTATGTAATCTATATAAAAAGGATAGTATAAGACGAGAGAAAAATGCTAAAGATGCAATATGAAAAAAAAGCGTGTATTCCAAATATATTTTTTATATATGCTAATGGGATGCCAAGGAGCATGGTCACGTTATAAACGTTTAAAAAAAGAACAATACTGTATTATTTAGCGCGAATTACGCGTACAGTTATATGTAAAAAAAATTTGCACATTATTGCATAGGCATATTATCGATTATGTAATCGATTGTCGGTCTCCCTTTCCTATTCAGCCTTTAGATAAAATATATATGTATATATACGTATATGTGTATAAATACGTATATTGAATTCACACATATATGTATATCTGTTTCTCTAATTAAGTCCTTCAAACGAGAAAGAAAAAAGAAAAAAAAGAGTGATATCTTTGATGATTCTAATTTTAATCCCTCCTTGCATCTTCATCCGAATTTCCCCAAAGTTTGTTAAACCTAGTCTTATATATATATATATATACATATACATATATATATATATATATGCACACACACGCGCGCGCGCGCGCGCGCATACACGTCATATAAGTGTTACTATATATATATATATATATGTATATATATATATATATGTATGTACGTATATATTATGCACAATATGCATATGTACGCATATATATATATTTATATATATATATATATATATAAAATGCGAGGTCTCTCTTCTCGTTTAAATGGGGATTTTCGCTTATTATTATATTATTATTACTACTATTATATTATTATTAATATTTTTTCTCTTTCTTTTTTTCCTTTTTTCTTCTCTACGTCAGTACCTACTAAATTTTTGGTTTCATTTTTATATGAAATATTCAAATTTATGGTATTATACGTATACACATCTATATACACTTTTACAAACAATAATAAAATAAAAAAAAAATAAAACGAAAAAATATTTTAATCTACGTACTATATTAATATTATGTATTTAAAGATATGTGAAGAACATTTGCTACTTATATATTTGTCAGATGTAAGCGTGCGCTATGTTTGGAAAAGTATCTTCACGGGCGAAACTGGGGAAGGAGAGCAGATTATTGTTGCTATTGCTCTAAAAATTTTTTAGTTTTTTGTAATGATGTTGAATATAATTATTGAATTGACGTTTTTTCATTTCGAAATCGCATGATTGATATTATTTTTAAAGAAAGTCTTTAAAAATAAACTTTTTATACCTTGTCAATTCCCCCAACTTCGTTGCGTCCCGTGCGGAACACATTTCCAAACAAAAGAGAAAAAAAAAGTTACTCAACTAATGCAGTTCTTTGAAACATGTAGGAAACATATGTTCTTGTCTGCGTATAGGCTGCAAAATGCAATAATAAATATATTGTGATGCTCACAAAAGCACATAACATAAAATTATAATGTTTAAAATATTTCATGTGATTTTGGAAACTGTTATATTTTTTATTTCCTGCCAATTGTTTAATTTGTAATGTTGTTCTTTGTTCTTTTTTCAATAAAGTAAGCAAACCAACTTTATTGACGTTTTGTATTTTTTTGTAATCATCACATTTTTGAAATTTTTTTTAGCAATTTTAGCTTTCATCGACTGGATTTTTTGGATTATGCGAAAATGGATGATTATAGATACCAAATATGAATGTAAAATACATTTCATATAAGTACTTTTATTTTATGCTTACATACAATTTTATATACAAATATTTCAGCTTTCAATCAGAATCAGAATCTCGATGGTTATATTGTTGTTTTGGTAGTTCTTCTTGCAATTCCAGGACGTGTTCAATTGGTTTTGGCTTTCCATCATCTCCAATTCTACAAGGCTGCACTACACCTTCCCTGATATAATAAAATTGATTTTAAATTTATACGAAATATAAATTAATTATCATATCTTTTAATAAATAATTATATGAACCTTGTTAATTTATCAACAAGACCAATGAGTTGTAAGGCTTCATATTCTTTTTGTTCCTCACTCATTCCTTCTAAAGGATTAGGTTTTGGATGCTCAAAACAGCCAGTTACTGGATTAATTCTTTAATATAAACGCAAATTTTATTAAAATTATAACATAATTATTAGAATTTTAATTAAAGACAAATACTTACTGTTCCTTGTGCTTCAAGTATTCTTCAGTTTCACTATCTTCTGATTCAGAAGAATAAGCAGACCGCATTTTTTTATTCGATCCCAATAATCCTTTGTTTGCAAACATTCCAGCAGCATTTCCATATCCCGTATATTTTACCATACGAGTAACTAAAAACAATAATAATTTACAAACAAATAATTTTATTTTAAAAATAGATTTTTTAAAAGGTTTTTATATTTTATTAAATATCTGCAGTCTTACCATTTTCTTTACAGAGTATGAACAAAAACTCGGCAACGAGATCTCGTAACTCTGTCAAAGGAGAAGTTAATAATTTACACAACTTTGCCCTCAAAGTAGTTCCTTCTTCTGGGCGATGCATTACATCTTTTAGAGGAGGTAAAATCTAAAAAAACAAAAAAAAATTTGTGCAATAAATTTAAATATTTTTAAAGAATTCTCAAATATTTTCAAATAAAAAGAATTAATAACCTGTAGCCTGGTATATTTTCGAATTAATCTCTCTGCTTTAATCATTCTGATAAAAGCAGTAACAATTGGACTCAGATTCCCTATTAAGTCATCCTTGCAATTTAGTCTTCTATCTAAAAATTTTAATAAAACAAATACTGCACTCATATCCATATTTTGGAACACTTGCTTGTGTTTCTCTTTGGTAGGAGATATTATTTCTGAATAACAATTATATGGCATCACAGTTAATAAATTTGCAATGTTGCTGAAATAAAAATTAATAAAATAATAATAAGATAATGTATATATTTGATATTTTAAAAGATAATAAATACCTTTGAAGATCATTGTCTTTTTTGGATTTGAATAATAATAATTTATTCAAAATTGAAATTAAATTTTTACTTTTTTCTCCTGTTGTATTGTCTGAATTTATATATAAATTAAATAATGCTTTTAAAATTTCACACACTAATATAGCATTATCTTCTTTGATAAAATGTAATTTATCTTGTTCACATTGAATGCATATATTTTTCAACATTTTTATGAAACATTCATCTCCATTCAATTCTGTTTTAACAATTTGTCTAGTGGAAATGTTTAAAGCAGTAATTAAAAATACAATTCTTGTATCAAATAACATAATTTCATATGGAATTTTTTCATTGTATTTTCTTATACGATCAATTAGACATGGTAAACAATGTGTTTTTGGTAATAATTCTTGAACCTTTATACTATTGAATATTAAATTACATAGTAATTTAAGAGCTTCAATATTAACTACAAAATAAATAAGAATTAAAGAAATTATATTTATAAATTATAAGTCATATTTATTATAATATTTTATGCATAAATATATTATTCTTACCATTGCTATAGGTGCGTAGATTTATATTTACGTCCCTTAGAGCTGCATTATCTAATATAATACCTAATCTTTCGTCTGTGATTAATTCGTTTAACTTTGTTTTGTCTCTGCTACGTTAATGGAGAAAAACAACAGAATTACTTAATAATAATAGCAAAAGCTAGGTCTACATTTAAAGCAATAACACAAAGTGGTGTCAGAAAAGTTCTAATGCTTTGCTAAAAATAAAAATGTATTTATTCAATAAAGTTTTTTTTTATAAACTCAATAAGTCAAAATATAAAATTACACAATGATAGCTCATATAAATATACATAGTCACATTATAATATTACCTAAGTATTCGCAAAGTGGATAAACAATTATAATGAAGAGATGATTGTGAATTGTCTGATAGACATCGAAACAATGTTTCCCATAATTTTTCACGTAATTGATCGTTATTTAGTTCTTCAAATACTGTTCGATTTTCATACTAGAATAGCAAAAAATCAATTTGTATTATGAATTTTTTATAAAAATCTTTAAAGCTTTTAAACTTACATTTTTCTGAAAGACAATAATATTTTTTGAAAATTCGTCGCCTGAATCTGAAATTATTTTTTGCACTAACACATCCATGTTAGTATTAACATAATATAGAACTGAAAAGTTGATACTTGAAATAACACAGGGGCAAAGGGAATATTCCACTTTACTTAACGATACACAGTGCTATATGATCTTATATCTGTTTATAAACATAAGATTTTTAATCAATAGGCGTGTCTATTTTTATGATTATATTAATTTTTTAATTTTACACAGTATATTTCTGAAAATTCAGAAAGAATTAAATTGAAAATTTAAACACTGTTTTACACATAAATTAAGTCATCATAATAAAGTAACCTAAATAAGTAAGCGCCATCTAGAAGTAGTAATACCATCTACTAGTAATAATAAAAAATATCTAAAATCAAACTTAAGTTAATTAGATTTTGTTCATAATTATATTCTTCTCATTTTTGAGAATTTAAATTTAAATTTTATTTGTATAATTTTTTATATAAATAATTTAAATATTTGTATTAAGCAATAGAAAGAACTTTAACTTTTGAGTTAATAATTGGTTCAATACTATTTGAATATTTCGTTAAAGTAAAAATTAATCATCAAATCATGATTTTGTCAAGTAAGTTTTTTATAATTTGATTTTTACGAAACTAAGTTGGATTGTAGAACTATAAATAAAGATTTTTAATTTCTTGATATTGATTTGTTTAAACTTATAAAATTAAAAATTTAACTTGAATCTCAATTAGATAATCTCAAATATAATTAAAACAAAGGAAATAAATATAATAATATTTAAGATATATCTTTTTATTAAAAAATTGTAATGTGTGAGTTATAAAATATTCTAATATCAAATCATACATACTAGAGTATTAATATATTGTATTTAATTAATATATATCATTTTCAGAGAATTATTTCTGGATATCAAAATAACTATAGGTTATATATAATTGATATATAAAAATATCGGTTGAGCCTTATTTATTAAATTATAAGCTTTATTATTATTTAAATTATTTAAATTGCTTATTAATGCAAATTTATAATTTAATAAATAAATCTTAAATAACATTTTTATATATCAATCTTTGTGTTTGTTTTGATTTTTAGAATCAACATTCTAAAAAATATTTCACGAATGTATTAACATGTTGTATAATAAATATTATTTTTCACTAATGCACTTTAATTGTTTATGATATTCTCATTAATATTATTTATATAATATCATTAATAATTTATATATATAATTCACTTTATAATTGAAATTTTTAATAATTATACCAATTCTATTGACTACTAAATTAAAGCTAGTGAAGTTTAAAATTTACAACGTTCTTTCAAAAAAAAATAATCTGATCTTTCTCACGGAAGTTACTTATACTTCCCTTAAGGTGGCAGAACCCTTATTACTCACAATCCACGATGCCTCTGGCAACATTTTATTGAAGATTGACCCTGTAACACATATAAGGTCCGTTTCTAGTGGAATTGAAGACTCGATGGAAGGGCGTGGAACTTAAGAAGAAACAGGTTTCTATTCGCGGAGGTTTCTATTTACTGGCCGTCGACTCTGTGGTCGATGCTCCGATAATCTGGTTCAACGACTTTCTTCTCCGCATACAGAACAAGTTATGGATATTTCTTTGACCTCCTTGTATGTGCGCGCGCGCGTGCGGATTACATCACATTCTTGTAATCGCATGCTCCAAGTTTTTTCGCCGGGAGAGACGCCATAATGCATAAAAACATTTCCAGAGAAATGCTAGTATTAGAGAAGTTATACATAAAATTGCTAATTATATATTATAATTATAAATTATAAAACTTCCACTAAAATTCTAATTACTTTATTTTATATTTTTTCATATTTATAATATAAAATAATGTAAATAAAATAAAATAATATATAAAATATAATATAAAATGTATAGATAAGATTTTATAATTTACATGATTTTGTATAGGAATTTTTATTGATTTTTTATTAATTGCTAGAAGAATGATTTCTATTGAATATAAGTATGTATATAATCTAGAAATCTATAAAATAGATTTCTGATTATCAAAAATTGAAAAATGAAAAATCATTGTTTAAACAAATTCTCTTTCATTATGTACTATTTTTATCATTTCGTACATTTACACTTTTCTCTACGTCACAAAGGATTTTTCGTCACTTAGATTATTCTGAGATTATTTTTGATTGTGATTTGTAACGAAAATAACGGTTGAAGACAAAGATTAAAGGAAAAAAAAAAACAAAGAAAGAAAGAGATAATACTTGAATCGCATTAAATGTGCACATTATATGTAATGAAGAAAAGAGCAACGATATAACAGGTGTCTTACACAGAAAACATATTGATATTGTCAAGCTCCAAGGACATACCGCCATAAAAATTCATTCTATTCTGGCAGGCATAAAAAAGGGCTTGGTAGAGGAACAATGACCTTGAAGAGTAGGGTTGTCCAACGGGTGAGAATAGTGCGTTCATAGATGCGTAAATTATGCTTCATTTTCTAAATAAAACGTAGTATTTTTGTTTTTTTTTCTTTTTTGTTAAAAAGATATTGAATTACTGCTTTTTGATGAAATTTATTTAAATTTAAAATAATGGAAATTTATTTTTATTATTTAATTGTAAATTATAATTAAATTATAGATTATAATTAAATTATTAATTTAATGAAATAATTAAATATAGTTTTATATTTTAATGATGATGAATGATGGATTATAAACAATAATTTTAACATAAAAGTGATTATAAAGTTATTATTTACTGTAAATAAATAATTTACAAAATTTATAAAGTTAAAAGTTTATAAAAAGAAAATTTAAAATTGCATATAATATAAAAAATACATATGGATAGATATTGCTGTATGAAGTGATTCTTGAATATTTTAATTAGTAAAAGTCAGATTTTAGAGTTAGTTTTTCTGAAATTATACGAAAGTCGAGAGGGCAAGAAAATATATATGTATGCACATGTGTTACGTATAGTAAGCCTGCGGTAGATGCACTTTTGGGAAATCATGCATATACGTGGCAACATCGCACGGCGGGCTCACATTCCACGTGGTCAGGACCGGTTTGCGGGTGTCGACCCACTGACACTCGTCTACCACAGATAAACCTTGGCCCTGCATATAGAGTACACCTTATTTATGTTTCTTTTTATTGCAACTAGAAATATTTTAGTTATTAATTTTATAGAATTGTAATCCATAATTCATAGAATGAGACAATCAAAATAATTATTTGATCATATAATAATAAAATTTTATCAATATACAAGTTATAAATTTTATACATAAATCGTAAAGTTATAAAAATAAAAGTCAATAAAATTAGAATGAAATATTCGCATACAACAAATATTATTACTAGAAGATTAGAAATTTGGAAAAGATAAAATCTAATTATAATTAAATAATATGTACATTATATAAATGTGCAAGAACAATTTGATTCATACATTAACACTTCATATCGATACACATAAAAAGAACTCAGCATGCATTGGAAGGCCATTGACCGGAGGGATTCCTGATCGATGATCGGCTACCTGCTGATACATTGTTCCCTATACAATAGCGAAAGTATTGTCGGTCTGGTAGGAACTCTCTGGCGTCAAGTGCAATTATTCCATGTAACAGTGCACTTTGTTCCTACTATTGAAGATGTGCTTTGCCTTGTGGTATAACCATTCATTATAAGTACCGAGTGCAACGCCTCTCCATTCACTTGTGCGTATAGACCTCTTAGCATAATTCTATGTGTATCTTCTTTTCTCAAAACATAATTACCAAAATTTACATTATCAGAAAAAAAAAATTATTGTAAAATGTTACTTTTTTTAATAATTTTAAAATTATAATAGTAAAATCAAAAAAATTAATAAAGATATGAAAATATAAAAGAATTATTTTATATTTAATACTTTTCTATTAATTGAAATTCGATAAAATTAAGTCATAAATATAATTAAACAAATTTATATAATATCTTTTACAAATTACAATTTTTTTTTGTTTTGCTCAGATGATCCAAGCAAATTTTTAGAATGATTTTCTAAAAAAATTAGGAAGATAAGAAGCACATGTGAAGAAAAACAGGTTTCTCATGGGGATTGAAAGCCGCTTGCATCTATTTTTTTTAGACCAAACTAGCTTAGATCCATATAAAACTTTCATTTTTCTAGCGAATTTAATATATTTGTATGTATTTTTTCTGTATATTTTAAATAAGATTCATATATCTTATCTTATCTTAGAAACTATCTATTTTATTTCTAATAAGTTATATTATTTAATATTATTAATATTATTATAAAATTGAATAGTAAGTATTTATAGAATTATTTTCTGTTTTCTTTCATTTTTACAGTTATTGATAAAATACGCAAGAATACAAAATCAAGAATTCTATACTATCTGTAAAGGCGATAAGCAAACAGTTAATATCCCTCTATCATCGCTTTGCCCAGATAGATAATGTGCAACGTTGCTATATTTATCACTAATATATTCTCTTTATTGTATTTTTCTCTTTTTTTATTTGAGAATCATTAATTTTCCTTTTAAAGGCTTCGTGGAAATATACGCAACAACCCATAGAAGCTTTTCGCTTGTCTTACGTTTTTTTAGTGAAAATCCGGTCGTCCTGAGACAAGAGGGAGCAGGCTGCTGCTAAATCTGGAACCCAACTGGATGTTCTATTAAATAGAACTGTGATACCTTCAAAAAATTTCATGCACAAACCATATTTTATAATTTAATTCACAATATAAAATATCTGAAAATATATAATAAATTTCAAATTTTTAATTTTTAATTAATTCTTTAAATAATACATAAATTAAATTGTGTTATTCTATTAAAATCTGATTTTTTTAAATTAAAAATTGAAAGAAAAATTGTGTCTCTAAATGTAATTTTCTATTTCATTATTATTTAATAATAATAATTAATAATAATAATAATTATCTAAATTAAAATAATTAATAATAATCATTAAATAATATATAAATAAGTACATATAAAACAATATTTTAAATATTTTCTTTCAGATACTGCTCATATTTAAAATGCAATGTAATGCTATATTTCAAATAAATATAAAAATTTAATTTTCAATGTGAAAACAATCTAACTAAGATTGTCATATTTATTTATCGAATATGGAATTTTTTCAATAGCGTAACAGTATACAAGGATTCACCTTAGTAGCTTCGCATTCCCCTTTTTTTCTTCGATCAAAAGTCTCATTCGATGGCGCACTCACACATCTATACCTTCTAATCATATTTGTGTGAAACTGTGCATGCGTGCATGCGAGCACGCAAGAAAATGATTTTCTTTTATCATGGTCTGTTTTTATCATCTCTGCTTCTTCTTTTACTGTACGAACTAATCAAGATAAGATAAGATGGAAATTAAACAACATATTTTCGGCTCGTTTTTAATATGCCACTTCGCGAGCTTTGGTAAACAAAACGACGCAATGATCAATGTGCATTAATGCATGAAAGGAAGAGCGAAAAATGTGGTAAACTTTTTTATACATATTTCATTTTATTTTTTAATTTTTCAATTTATTTTTTATTTATATTCATTATTATAACAATTTTATCTCATTATCGTAATAATTTAAAATTTTTTATAATATTTACAAAAATTGAAAAATTTTTGTAAAATAGGAAAAGAAAAAAATAAAAAATGAAAAACACAATGTCAATTATGATAGAAACAAAAATTATTTGATTTCCGTGATCATGAGAAAAATTTTATAAGATTTTATATTAAAACATAATCATCATAACAAAATTATAGGACATGATAGCAATTTTTGAAAACATATAACATAAGTTTTTATTTCTCATCACATAAAATTAATAAACAGAATAATGATCAAGACAATTCTTAAATTTGTAATATTTATTTAAACTAATTAATCTATTTACATATATATTTTGGAAAAAAATTTTTTACTTCGATTATAACTTATATATATGTATTAGAAAATTTTTAAAATGTGCAGAGTTATATAACTTTTTAAATGCTTTATAAAATTATTTTACATATTAATATTTCGAAAAATTATGTAATGTGATTTTCTAATTATATAATTCTCTAAATCATTTTGAATATTATATCAAAATATTTTCTCTATTATATATTATATATATTATATTATATTCTTCTATTATATTAATATAATAGAAAGGTTCTTAAAAATTTATTTATGAAAAATCAATTTTACAAAAAAATTACAATAAGAATATTAAAAAAAAAAATGATAGAGAAATTATGATTATAATTTTAATAGAATAAAGAAATTGAACCGTTGCTTAAAAACTTAGGATAAAAAGAAAATCTAATGGCCATCGCTATGCTGATACGCAAGTAAAAGACGTGGGTGTACGCACACGGCGCCATATAGTTATATATATATACGTTTATACTTGCAAGTATGCACCAGTTGCATATGTCTGTGTCATACCCCGCAGGATATTGGCCTAAACGTAGCGTGATTGGCCGATCGTGCAACCAGGGACGATGGTGTCTGTGCAAGTCTCCTTGTGCATGCTAGTCAGTGGCGTAACTTTAGCATCTGTGCGTTTTTTTAAGTTGAATGTATATAACTTGAATATTATAACAAATAAATTTAAATTAAATTTAAATTAATTAAATGCTTTCAATAATATTATATTATTGTATATAAAAAAAACAATTTCGTTTAAATAAATTTAAACTAATATGATAATATAATAGATTTAGAATTAGATTAAAATTGCAAGTCATTATCAATAGGCTATCACAATTTATATATTTATATATATTAATATAACTATAATTATTATTCATATAAAAACTATTTAATAATTATATTTAATAATAATTATTATAATAAAATAATATAATTATAATTATCTAAGAAATAGATTTAATTTCTTAAAATTTCTTAAAATTTATAGAATTCGTAGTTAAACTTTCTAAAAATTTCTTCAAATGTTAATTTTCTTAAATTTTCTTATCAATAGACGCAGTTTGATAATCTGCTCATTAAATAAATGCACTAATCGCTTAACTATTTCTTTAAAGATCAAAATTATGTATTTATTTACTCGCAAACGTGTTTTCAGATACCATTCATTTATTGCTAATGTCTTTCATTCATTACTAATAAGGTTTTAAAATTTTAACCAAAATATTTCGCATAAAGAGCTGCCAGTTACGCCACTGGGCACACACAGCAATGGCGATAGTATACGAATACACACGTACGACACCCCTATGCGAGAAGAACCATGGCCATGACCAGCTCGGTTTAGTGCGTCTTCCACTCACGACTCGTCAGTGGTCGCCGAGTAGGCCGTGGGAGAGGATTCTTATTCGTATTATAACTTTATTTTGCTACGAGTGTGCACTTGATACCATTATTATTATCATCATTTGACTATTTAAATCTTAAAAGGAAATAACATAACAATTAAGAATAAACTTCAATGAAGATAACCAAATATTGGATAATAATTCTCAGAGCAACAAAAACGGTGGATAACAATAGAAAATAGATTAAAACGGAAATATAGAAAACGAAGATAAAAGTTTTTGTGAATTGTGTTTTTATAAATGAGACTTTTTAAGATTTGTTTATAAAAAAGGATTGCCAATTTATGAAAATTAAAGAGATGTGAAAAGATTCATTTTAATCAGCAGTTTCGCGCATGTATGCGCCCTCATACGTCATGCGCAGTTACTAGGGGTTGGATTCTCGCGGCAACATTTTTGTAGGCTGGTTTCG
This sequence comes from Apis florea, assembly GCF_048593485.1. Lineage (NCBI taxonomy): Eukaryota > Metazoa > Arthropoda > Insecta > Hymenoptera > Apidae > Apis > Apis florea. The sequence goes on along the minus strand of NW_028256543.1, from coordinate 334,232 downwards.
ACGGAATTGAGTGACGAATACGAGTGCACACACATGTTAACTTAATCATACATCTCCTAGCGTACTCCTCGGCGGCCATTTGAACAGCTTCGTCATAGGCGCCAGCTTTTTTAAAAAGGAGGACCGTCTTGACGAGTAAGTCTTCGCTATTCTATATGATGTTTTAGATTCGTATCAATTTTTTCTTTATTTTTTTTTTTTATTATAGAAATTTATTATAATGTTATACATTGTATTCATAACTATATATGGTATTAGATTACAATATATTATGTGAAAATATAATAAAAAAATAAGAAAAGATTTTCATGTTTGATTTAGATTACGCTATATAATTTATAAATATTAATTAATTAGTAAAATGTAGTAATAATTTATTTTGCTTATTTATTTACAAATTATTTTTTAATTTATATTTATTAAAATTTAATTTATGTATTGGAGAAGAATTGATGTTACTGTTCGAATTTTAAATTTTGTATAAGTATTTTACGCACAGCATGCGTTTTGCACATGCGCATATGCACTTCTATTAAATGAAGATAGTTTCACATGAATGACTCATATCTCATGAAATTATGCTGTATAAATTTCACTTCTAATTAATTTCTAAGATTTAATAGTTAGAAAATGATTAAAAAATACAAATACATAAAACATTCAAATAATTATTTATAAATTTTTGGATTCAAATTTTTACATTTTTATATTTCTATCAAAATTTACCTATTCAAAATCTTAACAAATGTTTTAAAATCGGATATATAAGTCAGAACAGAACGTACATATTTATTAATCTTATTGTTATAATTTATTTTAGGTTCTGTTTTGTTAATTGATCGAAATGGCGAGCACTTCACAACAATATTGTTTGCGCTGGAACAATCATCGCTCTAACTTATTGACGATGTTTGATAAGTTATTGCAAAACGAGGCATTCACCGATGTGACTTTGGCAGTTGATGAAGGTGCATCCGTTAAATGCCACAAAATGGTTTTAGCAGCATGTTCCTCTTATTTTCAAACTCTATTTATTGATTTACCATGCAAGCATCCAATTGTAGTATTAAAAGACGTGAAATACTCTGATATTAAAGCTATCTTAGAGTATATGTATCGAGGCGAAGTAAATGTGGCTCAAGAACAATTAGCTGGTTTATTAAAAGTTGCAGAAGTATTAAAAGTGAAGGGATTGGTTGAAGAAAATAATTCTCAAAGTCATAGAGAAGAAGTGGAAACATCTATGTCTCCTCCGCCAGCCATAAGTACCAGTACAACCAGTAGTGCAGCTCACAGTAGTGGGCATACGTCTCCACCGCATTCTACAGGAACCACGTATAATATTTACGGCAAATCACCAGTTGATCGAAATAGCCGTTTAGTACTACCAATGTGGCCTTTATCAAGACTTCCTATTACTCATTCCAGTTCTAGCCATCAGACAGCATCACATCAACACTCCCCCATTTTAACCGGATCTTATGACAATGGCTTTGAAACTTCCCCATTGAAACGCAAGAAACTTTTGAATATGTTAATAAATAAAGACACACCGATTCTTAGAACGGTTCTCGGTCAAGGTCATGCAGATAGTTCTCAGGGGATTCCTCTGTTACATCCAGATAGTCAAGAGACTCAATTTAGAATTAATAGTAATGGCTCATCAAATGAAAATGATAGACGCAGTAATATAGATATAGTTCATGGAGAATCTGCACATAGTCCTTATACTGATGTTTCTATAATGGATGAAGACGATAAGCAATCATCGCCACAATCATATCCTCCGGATGTTAAACCAGGTAAGAAAAATAGATTTATAAAGAAATTTCAACTTCTATTGAATTACAAAAAGATCATATACAAATATAAAATGTAACGAATTATTTTTTACCGAAGAAATGATCAACTATGTACCAGTTCAAAAGCCAGAGTGGAAACGGTATAAACAATATACAAGAAATGATATCATGTCTGCGATCGAGGCAGTACGCTCGGGAATGAGTGCTTTGCAAGCAGCACGTAAGTATGGAGTACCCTCTCGAACTCTCTATGATAAAGTGAAAAAATTAGGGATTACGACGTCACGACCATTTAAGCGTGGCTCAAATGGTAGTGGCGCGTGTTTCCCTTATGGAATCGGTGGTAATTCAAATGGCAATATCTACAGTGGCGCACTTTCAGAAAACGAAAATGAAAATAGTAGCGTGATTGAGGATGCTGGGCCTATTCTTGATACATGTAAGTCAAGAGATAGTCCCGTGGATCTAAAGATCCTAGATACTACTCGTTGTACATCTAGCCCCTCAGTACATTCCGTAAAAGAACAAAGTAACGAATATCAGGTTGAAGATCTTTCTGTAAATCGTAAGACAGATATTCGTGTGATAATCCCGCCAACATCAGTAATTAAAAGCGAAGAAAATATAGTTTCCAATTTTTGCAGTCACGAGTAACTTAGATATATTCTTTTACTTTTCGTTATTACCAGTGTGTTCATTTGACAACAATTAAACGTACTATTTATCGGTTAATTAAATCACAAGAAAATTTTTATAAAGTTTTTAATAATTTAAGAGTATCGATTTAAAAAAAATTATATACAGGTATTTATAGTGTTCTGTGAATTAAAAATAGAATTTTTATTATTTGAATTATATAGAAGTCAATTCGATCAAGATCAATCATTTGGTTTCTGAAATTTGACTTCTAAATGCTTCATTTAATGATATTTTTTGTTTTATGGAATACGATGCTTTCTGATATAATCGAAAGCCTATGTCAAATGCAATAGATTAATGAAGCGATATAAGTGAAAGAAAAATGCAGTTAAATTAAAGCTAATTAAATCAGTTTAATAAATGACTCAGGGATCAATAGTTGATTCTTGCAACAATAAGCCATAGAATATATATATATATATTCATAAAAATTGCGGTAAAAATCGCCAGTATATGAGGTTTTTAAATCCTCTTCTCGGATTACCTTACACAAGACTGATTTATATGTTATGGATTCAAGAGACTGAGTAATCGATTGAGTTCCAAAATTGTTAAAGTTTAATGCTAAAGATCATAGAATATATTGCTTTCCCGATTTATAATAATATTTTATATATTATAAACTTACAAGTATATAATATTTATTGTTTGAAAGTTATTAAGGAAAAGAAAATCACATTTAATAAAAATATTCATATTCAAATATTTAATGAAATTGATCGTATATATTTTTTCATATTTATAATTAATTATAATTAATATATGATCTTTTGTAAAAATATGCGAAATATTTTCGAAATCGCATTAAACTTTAAACATTTTTGAATCAATGTATGAATATGCATGTTTTTTTTAAATTAATTTTAATCATTGTGATTCAATATTTTCATTTTTTTCGTTTTGCAATCTACCTAGTAGTACTATTTTAGAATCTTAATTGATTTTTTTAGATTATAATGTCGCGTAAGAAAAAAGGAAAAAAGAGTATACATTATTTTGAACATTTTGTTTTTAATTCTTTTTTCTTTTAAGAAAAATTTCCTATTTTTAGCATTAAATGCTATCAATAAAATATTATTATATATACGAAATATATAAAATCTAAGAGAAAACAAAAAGAAAGAAAAAAAGAGGTTAGAGAGTTATACAATTCAAATAATTTCATGTTATTGACTGAAGATATCACTGTTAACTTGTTAGTAATTATAAGATTACATTATCGTTACTGATCAATGGCCCTGGGATACAGCTGCAATATTGCTCAATATTAATGCATAATAATTACACACAATAGAACGAACTACCTCATCGTACAACGAACAATATTGTTCATTATTAACGTTAAGACTGATAGAGCCGAATCTGCGTTACCAATTTGATGAAATCGTGTTTTATTTTACAACGTGTATTTTATGTACGTATACACAACAAAAGAATATATATATAGAGCATATATATATATATATATATATATAAATTATAAAAAATATATTATGAACAGATATAAATTTTAATAGTTTTAAGCATAAAAGTTACAATGTCCTTAAATATGTTAATATAATCAATGGCTGGATATAACAATTTATAAAATAATTATAAATAAGCTAATTATAGACAATTTACTTACTATAAAAAATAGAATTAACTACAATTTTCGATTTTCTCTATAAATTGATATACTTGAATTTTATATCATTTGCTCTTGAGAAACAAATATTTTTTAAAATTTTTATTGAATTATAAAACTAATTATTTATCTGTCCATTTATACTGTCCACTTCTGCCAAATGATATATTTACAAATCATCTATTTAAAATCAATGTTTTATTATAAAATAATTTTTAAATTAATTTAGAAATTTTTTTTTTAATACATCAATTTTTATCAAAACTTATATGATATATGATATATTAATCATATTAAATGAATGATACATAATGTCTATTTTTGGTTTTAAGTTATTAGTTACAATTAAACAACTATGTTTATTAAATAATTGAGTTAATTTAAATCATTTGTGAAAAATTTCATAAATGAAATTTGATCTTTAAATACTAATACAAATTTAAATATATTCACATAAAATATCTTTATTAAATTATTAGTTTGAACATTATATATAATTAGTTTCAAGCATTAGTTTCAATTTGATGTTTCTTGTAACTGCATTTAAAATAAGTTATTAAATGTGTTCAATATGTGCTAAATATTTATCATACAACGGAAAAAAAAGATTTTTATAACATAAAAACAATATAGAGTTTTCATAGTTAATAGTTATAAACTGAAAAGTTATTAAGCTTATATACTTTCTTTTAAAAATTGATACCAGTCACTATAAGATCTCATTTTTAGAAAGTACAAACAGAAAGAATAAAAAATTCTATTCAGTTTTTATACAATGAAATTTGTTCATATTAAAATATAAGAGATTTCTACTATTGTTCTGTTGTTTTTTTTCCATGAAAACTGTTCATTATTTTTAATTGTATTACTATCTGGACAAATTTCACTGTGCCATTATTTGACATAAAAATACTCACCAATTAGTACAAAGAAAAACTGTCTTGAAATTGCTTTATTTAAATGAATTTTGCCTGAATATTTTTTTTTTCTATATATTTTATAATTTTCTTTTATTAGAATTGAAGAATGTAAATGAAATTCAAATAATTATCTCTATAAGTATAAGATTCAGGTGAAACGAGAATTTCATGATGGTTTTATAATAGAATTATAATATTGTACCTGTAATCCAGCGATTTTTAACCTTTTTATCTCATTGCACATAAACAACTAAAATTCCATAATACAAATATAATTCAAAAAATATAGTATATTTTTTTTATTGATAACAAAAACTATACATTTTTTATTAATTTAAAAAAATATTTTTTTTTATTATTGCAATAAAATGAAAATAAAATAACTATTTTTTTCATTATTAAGACAATTTTGTCTAATTTACTTTTAAAAAATTTTTTTGAAATTTCATTTATTTATGATAATTTATATTAAAAATATAATATACTCAAGATTATTTAGAACAATAGTTATTTATTATTTTTTTTGACTTATGTATATGAGATATTTTAAAAAATGTTGGACACAATGGTTGAAAATCGCTGCTGCAAATTAATCACAATGCGATTATGAAATAAAATAATACTATGTTTTGCATTCTGATTGAAATTTCACTTTATAAATTGACTATATTGCAATTCTTATCATTTTTGGAAGAAATGCTGTCATTAAGTTTTTTGTTATTTTGATATAAACAAATGAGTGTTATTATTTTCTATTCATTTCATGTAAAGATAGAATTTTTTATATAGATTTTTTTTTATAAGTAAATAAAATTTGATTTTAATGACCAGGATGCAAAGCATATATATAAAAATGACTGATTACAATAAACATTGAGTGATTAAATATGTTAAAAGCTATTTTCTCATAGATTTAATGATGAGATTTTTTTTTTAAATGACTTTGTTATGAAATATAAACAATAAAAAAATAATTAAACTAACTTTAATGATGTTAAAAAAAATAAAAGAAAATTAATTTACAGTAGCATAGTTAGCCATTTTATACCAATATTATTAAAATTAATTTGACAATGACATTTTGATCATGTGAATACATATTAATTTTTATCTGTTTTTTTCAAAGTCAAGAATTAGAATCCATCCTTTTTTTTTCATTAGATATATTTCACGGAAAGTAATTAAGGAAAATCTTATTCAAATCTATGAGAAAGTAATTTTTTGACAAGTTCAAAAGTTAATACCATATTATGTTATTAATATTATAATCATACTAATAAAAACAAATAAAATTAAAAAATAGATATAAATAAAAGATATATAATGTGCCTAAATAAACAAAGAATAGTTAATTACAATTAAAGAAATATAAAAATTAAAATGAATACTTAGAGTGAAAAATATTTAAAAAATTATACAAATATAAAAATAATATGTTTGAAACAAAAAGAGAAAGTATATAATATTAAAATAGAAGGTGCTCAAAAACATATCAAATAAATTTCAAAATCTATATAAAGAATCCATAAATTAAAAAGAAATATTGAAGTTAGAGTAATAGAAAAAAAAATAGAAAACAAAAATCTTAACAAATTATAAAATTATAAAATTGCGAAATTTTTAAGTAGATCAAACTTAATAAAATGATCTAGCGTTGAAAACTGTGTTTTTATATGTATATAATATAAATCTTAATTATTATGTATTATTGATGCCTTATGAAAATTAAAAATTTTAATATTAATCAGATTAAGATTGTATATAATTATGATTTTAAAAAAATTGCGGAGAAGAGGGAAAAAATTGTCTTTTGTTTATCGTATATAAATTTATTATCGTATTATTTTTTAAGACTGAATTTTTTTTGACATTGGAACTTTTCACAAAAACAAGTATACATATACATATGCATATATACATATGTACACACATACATAAAAATTGCACTTTTAATTAATCATAAGTTTCTATGTTTTAAATTTTCCGTCACATAATACGAAATTTCTGTTATGTGAATCTATGTTATTAAAATTGTATACAAGTTTGTTATGAAATATATTATTGTAAGAAATTCGTAAAGAAACTGTTTATCTTTGTATGCGAATAGATACTAAGTTTCTTCTTTAATAATAAACCGGTGAATTTTTAATAATTGAGAAAATTCTTCAAATTTTCCACAAAAATTCATTTACCTTTTCTTGATTTTCATATATATATATAATATCTTCAATATATAATATATAATGATGCAATATAGTCACAAATTTCAATTAAATCACGAAACAAGCAATCAAACAACAATATATTATAATTACATAAAACAAGATTTTAGTATCTTTAATATCTTATATCTCAATATGTATATTTTTTATTTTATATTATTTTATATCTTATAATAATATTAATCATTATCAAATTCTTACAATCAAGTACATTTTCAAATTCCTCAATTACTAATAATTGTAATCACTCATTTTCAAAAATCATTTCATTATATTTTGATTTACAGTCTTTTTTTTACTTTATCTTAGTTGAAATATTTTACTAGTGAGAAATACAATAAAGAGAAATAGTATAGGACAAAATTAGAAAAAATAAAGAAAAATTACAAAATAATAAAAAAAATCAAAAAGAAAAAGAGAAATTCAAAAAAAAAATAATAATAATAAATAGAAAAAAATAAGAAAAAGATAAGCAAAATCAACAAAACGAGATGAATCATGTATTAAAGAAAAAAGAAAGAAGATTATAAAATTAGAGAAAAGATTATAAAATTACGAAAGAAAGAGATCAGAAAGAAACAAAAGGAATCAGAAAAAGATAGTAAAAATCAGATAGCTATAAGACAAAAATAGATAAAAAAAATAAAAAAAATCATAAAGAAATAGAATTAATTGAAAAGAACAAAAGAAAGATAAAAAGAAATAGAAAAATAGAATTATCAATGCATCGACTTTTATAATTATCAGCAATCAAAAACTATACACTATGTCAGATTTCCTAGGTCAGTATGCATCATTCTAGTTATACCACACAGTACCTCTAATAAGTCTTATTCCAGACTACGCGCACGGAGAGAATAATTATGGGCTTGCGCAGATCGTTCAATGGAGGTGGGGGTAGTTGGCTAAGGAGAAATAAAGCCCCGAGCCCAGCCGGTGAATGCGGCCACGGATTGCGAAATTTTCCTGGTGTTTCGTTCTCCCGGTTAATGATAGGATTTCCATCCGAATCAATTTGCTTCTTCTTGGTAAGCTTTTATAAGCTTTTATATTTGTATTTTCATCCTCGATCTCAATCATACATAAAATAAGTAAACGAATTTAATAAATTTAATTTAAGATATGTTGAAATATGTTTTTTTAGGATTTAACATTTTTCAGAATATATTGGAACATCGACAGTTACTTGCGACGTTTTCCTGGATGTTGAGGCATGCGCCCTAAAAACTCTGGAATTGATGTATTGCAGAGCGCAGGTACAAATGAGATAATTCGCGTGTATGAAATCATGTTCGCATTTCCTATGTGCATTTACATATTTAAAAAAAATTGTTGTGTAACTTCATTTCTTTTATCTTATATTTTTTATTTATTTATTTATTTTTTTTATTATTTTTTTATAGATCTGCATTTATTACCTGCTGTGGATAGTGACATTGAGTTTAAAGTTTACTTTAGAACAAGAAACTACTACCACGAAAAATTGGGATTGCTCTGCAGAATGTATTTGTCTTTCTCCGAAACAGGTAAAGATATTTATAAAATGAAAAATACAATTATATTGTACTTTTAAAAAACAATAAAAATCATAAGAATTATATTAATATTTAAAAAAATTGGTAAAAAACTTATTTTATAAAAAAAAATAATTTTAATTAAAAACTTTACAGAACTATATAATATATACAATAAATTTATATGTTATTATTTTATATTTAAATATTTTAATACAATTTTAAAAAATTAGCATGGATTGATAATTGAAATTCTAAGAAAAAAGAATTATGAGAAATTAATTAGCTACATAAATAAGATATAATTATATAATAATTTATCAATAAAGATTTTTTTTATATTTTTTTTCAATTTTTTTAGCAAAAATATTATTGAATTAATTTTACAGGTTCTCTGCAATACAGGTGGGCTAAAAGACATTCCCACCCAACAGTTACCTCAGACAATAGAGGAACTTTCCTTAACGAAAAACAATTTTCCAATAATAAAAGGAGATGCGTTTGCTGGCTTAAAACTGTTACGGAAACTAACGATGGATGGTAATAATATATCGACAATACGTCCATTCGCATTTCGAGGTTTAAATAAATTGCGCGAACTTTCTATTCAGCATACACCTTTACCATTTATCGAAAAATTTTCGTTCGCAACTTTACAAAACGTATCAGTATTATTATTGGCAAATAATAAAATACGATATATCGAGGGTTATTCATTCGCCGGTACATCCAACATTCGTGTAATACTATTGAGCAATAACCCATTACTCAGAATCCAGAGTCATGCATTTTCAGGTGTAACAAATATAGTTCGCTTAATATTTCCGTCAGGAATAAGAACTATTGAACCAGATGCATTCGATGGCTTACAACATGTTGGACTTTTAAAATTAACTTATATGGACTTGTCTTCCCTGCAATCTTATACATTCCGTGGCTTATCTTATGTGCATTCATTGAATATTCAGGAAAGTGACTTGGGTATCGTTGAAAAGGACGCCTTCACTGGACTTGTTCATGTTGATCGACTGAATATATTAAACAACAAAATCGATCTAATCGAAAAATTGTTTCTACAATATGAAAATAGTATAGAAATGTTGAGATTTCATGGAAATCATGTTTTGGAAGCACCTCGTCATGCCAGAGACATTAATTTAGAAGTGAACTCTATTAGCGCTATCGATAACCATTTTCCTTGTGACTGTCAAGCTCATAATGTATTGGAAAGCGATTTTGTCAATGGCACTATTACCGAGTTTCAGAAAAAAAATTATTGTATCTCTCCAATTGAATACAATGGAAAACCGATGAATTTTGTGGATTTTGGTCTAATTGCCAAATGTTATGATAATGTCGTCCAAGATAATTTGGGTTCTGGAGTTGTTGGAATTTTTACATTGCCAATCACTTTATTCCTCATTCTTTTGTTCTCCATGAATTTCTTCCAATAAATTAAGATCAGCTTTATAAGATTCAGATGCATATCATTGAAATGTAATTAATAATGGGAACAGTTTTAGCTATTTTATGATTTATTTTAAGATATAAAATTTAATATTATTAATTTGTTATTTTTATAAATTATCGAATTTAAAAACGAAAAATGAAGCAACAATTAATTTCTTGAAATTACTAATCTCTTCAATAAAATCATCGATTTTAGCTCGTTAAACATTAATTATTAATAATTAACTTATTGAAGAGATTAGTGATATTTAATATATTTGATATCCTAATATATAATAATATTTTTCAGTACTGAAATGAAAATTTTTGATACTTTTTTTTTTTTTACTTTAAATTATTTTCATATATATAATATAGAGCATTGACATAATATAAATAACTTAAAATTAAAATTTTTTTCAATCTTATTTTATACGAAATAAAGTATATCAATAGCAATTTTAATAGATGTTTAATATTGTTGCACTTCTATCATATGAAATCATTGTAAAGAAACTTTTTCCATTCGATTATTATACTCGTACAATTTTAAGCATACTATGAGCTTTAACTAGCCCATATATTTGAGCTAGCAAAATTGCATTCATTTCAAATTTATTCTATAAATTATAGAAGCGAATTCACAAATAAACGATTTGTTTATTAAATTATTTTTAACCTATCCCTTAAATTATTTTTAATCTAGTCTGAAGATTTATTACAGAAGTATCTTTAAAAAATACATTATCAACAATTTTGATTGTAGATTATTTTTTTTAAATTTAAACCAATATCAATTTAAATATTTTACAATTTTCCTATTATCTCACTTACTCATATATAAGAAATTTGTTTCCTAATCGTTTTTGAAATATTTGTTAATATTAAGATAATATATATAATATGTTTATTTCCAATATGTTAATTATATTAAGGAAATTTTGTTAAATGTTTTATATAATTTTTTATTATATCTTTGATTATATAAAAATGATCAGAATTAAATAATTTATATCAACGATAATGAAAGTATGTAGAATATAATAATATAAGTAATCAATTTATATAAGAATTCTTTGGCAAAAAGTAAAATTTGCAAGTAAAATCATTTTGAAAGGAATTAATATAATAGCGCTATGTTCTTTTTTTTACGAGAATTTAATTCTTATTGGAAAAATATTTCTTTTAAATTTGTAGATTTGATTTTTTTGTAAATTTTAGATGTCTTTTTTTATAAAATTTTTTTATTATTAATTTTAAGGAATTAATTAAAAATTTTTCAAATCTTTGAACATTAATTTGCCATGTGAATTTTATATAGTCTTTTTTATGTAAAAAAAATATTCTAATAAAAAAATCTAATTTTATCATTTTACGATTTAAATCATGTTTTTATAAGTATTTTCTTTAATTAATTATTTAAATTTTTAGATCATGTAATTATTAATATATTTTTTATCGAAATTTTAGTTAGATAAAAAAATCTGTACATATTTAAATACAACAAAGAAAAAAAGTTCTTTAAATGTAAAATCTGCATTTTAGTTAGCATAATTACCGAGGACCAAACTAACATATATTTTTTACTATTCATTATATAACGTATAACGAAAATAAATTCTGTAACTTTTTCTTATATTTAGAATAATCTAATAAATATTATAAACAATAATTTATAATATTAATAAATAATAAAATGATCTATCATTTAATAAATGATAGAAAAAATTAACAATAATTATTATATAAAAACAATATAAAATAGTAAAATAAATATTTTAATGTAAATTTGATATAAAAAATCGAAATAATTTTTTTTTATGTTCGCTTTTTATTTAATCACAAAATTAATTTTTTATAAACTATAAATATAAGCACTTCATTTTGGTATAGACTTCACATTAGGTGGAATTATTCTTTGTAAATTTTCTATTTCCATCTTGTATTGTATATATGGAGCAATTTCCCATTCTATTCGAGTTTGTAAATCAATTGGTGTTATTCCTAAATCTTCCAAAGTTGGTAAAGCAGAATCTATTTTATCACTGATATGATGCTAAATGAAATTTAATGAATATATTTTCTATTTCTAAAATCAATGCATAATGATTTAAATGAATTAAAAATTTCAAATACACTTACACATTCTAATACTTCCCATAACATGTCTGTTGTAGGATGTACTGCATATATATATTCTCTAAGAGTAGTTTTTAACCAAGCATATGGATTATATTTCATGTCAACTATCTTTATGTTATTTTCGAAATATTTGAATTTTACATCAAACATCCATTTAACTAACTCATTTAATTTGTACTGTTTTGGTCTAAAATAAATATTTTAAATTTTTATCTTATGTATATAAAAAGTTTTAATAACATAACAATGTATAATACATACCCAACAAATTGGTAAGTTTTTCCGGCAGTATCAGAATTTCTTACGATCGCTACAATACCTGAAATTACATCATGAATAGATACTGGATGTTTTTCAGTTTTTTCTCCTTTATTCCATAGAGGTAATCTAAAAAATAAACATATCATTAATATTGTGATTTATATTTTTATATAATTTATAAACAATTATGTACTCATTTAAGATTAGCCTGTTTTGATCCATATAATGACTTATAAATTTATCCTTGTGTCCATATATAACTGATGGTCGAATTATAGTAGCTTCTGGAAATTCTTCTTTCACAGCAAGTTCTCCTTTCCATTTTGTTTTTAATATCTTTGAACTTTCTTTCAATATGATTGGCTAAAAAGAAAATAAGATTTGCATCATTATTAAAAGTCATTATTTTAAATAATATATCAAATCATTAGACATTAAAATTTATATAATAAAGTCATAAAAATAAGTGCTCAAAATTTTAATAAAAACAAAACAATTCTGAATATCACTTAATTAAATTTATGATCTTGATATATTTTTTCCATTAAGTATATTATTTTTTCCATTAAGATAATTAAATTAACTTACTGTAGGTTTTTCTTCCACATTCAAACATGACATATGAATGAAACGTTCTACATTACACTGCTTAGCAAGTTTAGCTAATGTTCTTGCTCCTTCTACATGTACATCTTCAAAACTAAAATTTCTTGTCTCATAATTTGAACCAATTAAGTTAATAACAACATTAGAATATTTTATGGTTCTGATTATAGATTCCTCATCTCTAAGATCAAATGGATGATAAAGAACTTGTCCAAGATCTCCACCTACTTTTAATTCTCGAATATGATAGTGATCGCATCTATGTGGAAGAATAAGCTGTAAAAAAATATTTAGCATAAATATAATTTCAATCTATAATTCAAAATACTAATAATATTTATATCTTGCCTGGGTTCCAATCTTTCCCAATCTAATACATAATGAAGATCCAATAAAACCACTACATCCAAATACTGTGCAAACTATGCCATTAAATGAGCTACGGCCACCAGTACCTCTTTTTAAGCTGGCTGTAGTAGGATTTTTAATAATTCTTGGTTCTGATGAGTAATTATTTTGTATCGCATAACTGACAGAATATATATTTTGATTTCCTATATATTGATTTAAATTAATATTGTTACATAATTATAATAAATACAGATGTATTTATAATATATATTATAAATAAATAATATATATTTTAGCATTGCAACAATTATATTATTATTATCGAAATATCATTGTAAATAAAATGATAAACAATTGAAATTAACAAACTTACTTGTCGTACGTATGACTTTAGGAATCCAAGCCGCCATGTTTATCATTTGCTATCTTGTAAATAATAGAGAGGTAAAAATACTTATATATATTCGTTTTATATAGGTTAATTTACGTAGATTAATAAATACTTTCAAACAAAAAATATTGTGAATATTCTATAAAAATTAAAAAGTCCAACAAAAATATTATATTTAAAAATGTTAATATAATTAAAAATAAAAATAATTGATATAGAATATATAAAAATTTGTATTAAATAATTGAATAAAAAATTATATAAAATTTATAATTTTGACTTATAATCCTCATTTTATTCATTCAATTTTAATTAAAATTTTAATATTATAATTATTGATTAATTGTTGATAATGTAATATATATATTGATTATAATTTTATATTAAAATTGCAATCATAAAATATTTTCAACAAGATTATAATTAACATTCATGTAACTTTTGTAATAATATTATAAGGTTAAAAAAATTGGGAAATACAATAAATATATCATATGCAAAATATAAATTTTATTCTACTTTCTTTTTTTGGTTATAAATTTTATTATATTGTAAAAACATATAATAATAAAGAATCCAAGAATAAATTATTCCTATAGCACAATATATTGAAATAAGTGCTAGAGGTAAAAATGGTAATGCTTCTCCAAATATTATTTTATGTATTATTGTTTCATATATTATTAATATTGGTAAAGTGAATACATATATATATTCATATGAAGAAAGTAAATCTAAATTGAATTTTTGACAGAAAGCTAAAAAAATTGCAATTATATATACCAAAAGTGACAAAATTTTTAATGGAGTTAAATTATTTAAATAAAGTAGAGGTAAAAGAGCAGTATGTCCAGCACTACTCAGAATTAAGTATATTCTAGCATCATTTTTGTTTGTTGTTGCCAATACACTAGAAAATATAAAACTTGTTTATAAAATTTTATTTCATTAGTTTTATTTTTTACTTACCACATTGGTATGATAGCAGTTAAAATAGCTTTTTCATGTACATGCCAACCAAATATGAAAGAACTTAAAGCACATAGAACTAAACATCGTACAAATTGTTTTGAATTTGTAAAATATTCTTTTTTATATAATAAACAGTACAATGCAGGCTGTAATTTATATAATTTTTTAATATATAAAAATATAATAATATATTAATATATTATTAAATACTAATAAATAAACAATTTGATATTTACCATCATTGAAAAAATGGTTAATAAAAATGTTATAATTGGAGTAGGAGTTGGTAAAACTAAGAATGATTGTTCTTGAACTAAACCAGCTGTCATTACTGCTAACCTAGTAACTTTTAGCCATTTTAATTTTTTTAAAATTAAAAATATTATTTTATCTATAGCTATATATAATGTCCAAACATTTGCTGCCCAATATGCATGTACTAATCCTCTTTTGAATGGAAATAACCTTGAAATTACCTAAGATAATTATAATCAATAAAGAAAAAGATAATATCATATGCAATATAATTATTTACCTGAGATAATTGTGAAACAAATGGACCAAATGAAATTATCAAAGTAATAAAAACTATGCCTCCAAGTATGAACAAACGTTTAAAAAATGAGCCATCGTTCATACAATATGATCTAAGTAACCATACTATAAACACTGGTGCAACATATAAATAAATGTGTTTTAAATTTAATAACAAGGCAAAGCACAATGTTCCATATAAAATAGACATCTAAAAAATAAGTTGTTTAATTCTTTTATCAAAATAAAATATTTTTGTTTACATACCTGTTTATTTATTTTAGAAACATTTGCAATAGCAAGTAGAAAAATACCAAGTAAGAACCCATTATATTGAAAATGTACATGATCTACTATCAACAATCCCATATTGCATAAAGAAAAAACTATGAACATAACATATTCATCAAAAGTACTGCAAAATACTTTTCCAATTCTAGAATTTAATATAAAATGAACTCTAAAAATATACATATATCTTTCATATGTTATTACTATTAAAAACTTACTCTTTAACTCCATAAGTAAATACTAAATCTAAAATTATAACAGACCCTCTTTGAAAAAGTATAGTATTAAATGATGCATAATTCAGATTTTCCACTTTCAGCATGTCATGATCTATAAATCTTGCAATATGACTGAGAAAATATTCAAACCATGCAAATAATGGTGGATAATCTAAAGTCCATTGTGAATTAGTATTCACATACCATTCTTTTAATGGTAAATTATGTGTTATAGCAAGCCAGTTTCGATGTACTTCAAAATCCGTAGAACGACTAAAAATCAAATAGTATAAATAAACTCAAATTATTACAAAAAAAGTACAAACTGTAATAAATATATAGTACATAAATGCTTAATAATTTGTTTAAATGTATAAAAAATCATACTATATGGGAATTAGAAGTATTTTAAAACATGTGACGAGAATTAATACATAAAATATAATTTTGTTTATATTTCTTTCTTCTAATATAGAATTTATCTTTTTCGTCCTTTTTAATACAGAATTATTTTTATTATTTTTATTATTCGTAATATTCATTATTAATAAAAAGTATTTTACGTGGTATTTTTTAGAAAGTTCGAAAAATTAGCTATTATCCAATATTACCAACGTAGATATTATTAATATTTCCTTTATAGTAAATTTATCTAGTAAATTTAATTTTGTAAAGATAAATAGGGAATAATAGGGTTAAAAAAATTTACTAGACTATACATAATTTTTTCTACAAAAAATAATTCCATTATTATTTAATTTATA
The DNA here is from genome assembly GCF_048593485.1 of Apis florea. NCBI lineage: Eukaryota > Metazoa > Arthropoda > Insecta > Hymenoptera > Apidae > Apis > Apis florea. Next base: position 317,469 of record NW_028256543.1, on the reverse strand, counting down.
ACATTAATTTGTTATTAAATATTTTCTTAATTTTACTATTTTACAATATAACTTAAAATATAAAAAGAAAAACTCTCGTATTATAATCAAAATGCAATTTCACAATATTTAATCCTTTAAGTACCAAAGTAAAAAAAAATGAACAAATCAATAATAATTTTTAAAAAACATTTTAAATTTCTATATATGAATATTTAAATAATATGAATATTAAATTTATAATATAAATCAAAAACAGAATATAATTTGTCACTTAAAACATTTATACAAATACTATATAAACTTGGCACTAAAAGGATTAAAAAAATTTTTTTCTGATATTTCTGCTAATTTTCATATAATTACTATACTATATTATTATAGTGTTTTTTATTCTTTTTAACAAATTTTAAAAAAATATTAATGAAATATGTACATCAGTCAGTTGCAGTAATTAAAGACTGCGCTTCTAGTAAGCTTTTTGTTGCAAGAATGGAGTTATTCATGATTGGTGTGCTTACTATATTTCCTGACTTTTTGTTTGAAAATGGATAAAAACTATCAATATTCATATGAACGGAATAACTATTTGATTTACCAGTAGGTGAGCCACAATTGTCGTTTATATTCATTTTCAGTTGATTTACATCGTTCTGTAGCAATCTTGCATAAAGTTCAATATGATTCTCTCCGCCATTATGTATCTCCAATGTTGGTATCCATCGAAAATAACATTGAGTCCATAATTCTAGATTTGCAATATTATACAAGGGTTTTATCACAAATTTTTCTTTAGAATCCATTTCACGGGGATTATAAAAAGGATTATAAAATAATAAAATATCTTGATCACTAAATTGTTCCCTCCAATCCCATACGCTCCTAAGAACAAGTGGCTTTTCTGGATCCTAAAAAAAATATTATTTAAATGTTAATATTTAAATATCATTTTTCTTAAGATTTAGATTTTGATTAGAAAATCATTATATATATTTAAATACTTAAATATTTAAATAAATTACCGTAGCTGCCGCAATTCGATCTTTCTCGCAATTAAAAATAAATGTATCGAAAATAGAAACATGAGCAGCATCCCACAAAGTAGTTAAATATGTCTCCGTAAATTCGAATTCCCCAGGAAATTGTTGACTCAATTGCCAAATACAATCAAGATATAAAAGAAGCAATGGAGACTACAAAAATAACAAATAATAAAATAATAATTGCTAATTTATAAGTAATTAAAATTGAGTTAAATTAATATACCTTCTCTGAAGTTTTCTTAGAAATATGGCCTAATCTATCACAAAACGGATGGCCACTAGCAACCCATTCCTTTTGTAAAAGAGATTGGAATCCGTTTATAGTTCGAAAATAAGGATCAAGTAATAATTGAACTAAGCTCGATATAATGCAACAAAGATCTGTACCAGCACCTTCTAAAAATTAATTTTATTAAAATGATATTAAAAAGTAAATTATATTATATTGTTACCTTGTAATATAACAGAAACTCCTGAATGAAGATGCTCACAGGCTTCAACAGCTTTCTGCAAACAGTATGATACATACTTTAACCATTTTGTATTTTCTACTAACGAATAAAAATTATTATCTTGTAACCAAAACTGCCGAATATTTTCTGAAATGAATAATGAATATTTATAATATTATTCGAATAAGTTATGATTTTAAAATAATAATGATAAATTTAATTTACCTGGTGAACATAAACAAGCAAATTTTGAAAATGCTATAGCTATTAACTTTATACTAATGCCTTTATTCAACTCTAAAACAATTGGTGGCGATTTCTCAGGATGACTTTTACGAACATTTTCAAACATTATATTTTCTTGTATTCTACTGGTAACTAACGGTGAAAGTTCGGACATTTTTACTAATGCTGCACCATGCGCATTCGACCAAGACCAAATTGGTGGACGGTTGCCTTGAAAGCGCTTAGCTGCATCCATTAACTGACTATCACTAATTGAAGCTGGTATAATTATATATCGAGATAAGCTGTAAAAATACTTTACATTATTATATATTATTTTAGATATAGTAAAGTATTTAATAATTATTTGCATTTACCTACGACAAAGTTTAAAATCCTTATTAACAGTAGATAATCTCCAGAATTTTCTGAATTTCTCATTACATATGGTACGTTCTAATTCATTGTACCAATCTGAGATATCTTGGAATAAACGAACAGCTTTATCTAGACTACTATAATATGCTTCTCTGAAATCAAATAAAAGAAGAATAAATAATTTTTTAGCTTTTAATATTAATATGAAATATTTTTATTTTATATTTATTCAAATCACTAACTGATAATCATAAGCAAAAAGTAATTGGTGTCTGCTAGGAAAAGCATGATGCAGTAATGCTTGTAGAAGATTCTTTCCATCTCCAATAGGTGAAAATTTAAAAGAAAAAGACCATGTTCGTAAATTCTAAAATCCATAACATATTTTTTAATAAAAACAAATATATAGAAAGAATAATATATTATCTATAACATTTATAAATAATTACTTTACAAATAATAAATATTCCTTTTATTTTAGATGGTACAATATTTCCAGGTGTTAATTTTCTTTTTTTATCTCCTATAGTTACATAAATATCTTCTATATTTGTTAAACATGTGTCCATATATCCATAAAGATGATTCTGTTGACGAGCCACATCCTATAAATAAAATATTCTATATTTATGTTTTATATATTGTTTTATATACAATAATTAAAAGAAAATTATGATTATTCAATTATTCAATATATTTATTAGAATATTTTGTAAATATTATAATATTTATTTACTTCTCCATTTGTGTCATCAGTTGTAACAAAAGTGAGTTTAAAATTTGTAACAGATAGAATGCCAGATGTTCCTTGATTTAAATCACTAACAGGTGAGAACATAAGAACATTTTCTGCTTTGGTGATGAAGATTTCACCAGGTAACAACTTAATATTATTCTCGGATAATGAATTACGTCGACTAGAACCTAGCGGCTACATATAATTTATTAAACCATTATTTAATTCAATAATTAGAAATATAAACAATTTTATAAATACCAAATTAAAATATTTATTATTTAAAATTAAGGTTATGTTTGAATGTTTACATAAAAATACATTTGATAATTACCTGCATCTCGTGTTCCTCCAGACCAACGTAACTTATGAAATTATTGCAGCTTTTACTTTCCATCGCAAACGTTTAAACGATTGCTGTTGATTAACAAGAATTATAACTATAGACATTAAAATCCGTTCGGTACACGATTTTGCACGTTATTAGTTTTCTTTTAATCTCATTCTTGTCTAATCATGCGAATTATTATTTTCAATTAAAGACATTGTGTTTTTGAATGAAGAATTTATTTTTTAATGCGAAACAAAATTATAATATAACCTCTTGTTTGAACCATCCTGAATAATTTTTTTTGCAGTTTCTTTTTTGTCTGATGTTTTTGAGTTCATTCATTGCTCATAGTCCTACTTGTATTTGTCACTGCACATATTCACAACATGTAACGTGGACTTATGACACTATCTAATTTAAAATTAAAATATTTTTTACAGATTGACATAAAAAAAGTAAAAAAGATTAAATATTCATTAATTAAACAGTAATTTAAAATTAAAATTATCTAGTTTAAAATTAAAATATTTTTTATAGAAATAAAATTGAAAAAAGTAAAAAAGATTAAATATTTATTAATTAAACATATGTTTTAATATTACAAAAATTACAATTTATTTTTATTAAAATTTTTTTTTATTAATTTTCAATTTTATTCAATTTTTTCACATTAATTTTGTTATAATTAATCATATTCAATAACGTTTAAATCAAAACTTTTACTTCTATTTTTTAAATGAACTTCAGCAATTTTAAAAAATTGAGGTCTTTGTAAAAGATTATAAGCAAGAGACATTAAATTCAATGCTTTACTTTGAACAAAAGAAATACCACTAGAAAATAAATCGTGGCCTAATTCCAAAACTGTGCCAAAATCACATTCATCAGCTGCAATTGTTGCCAATCGTATTATTTCTTCTAATTTTGACATTGATTTTTTTCTAACTTCAGGTATTGAAGCATATTCTATTTCTTTTAAAAGTTTTTGTAATTCATCTATAATAAAAATAGTAGATTAAATTACAATATATTTAATTAGATTGATAATAACTTACTGTCAGTTATAGCCAAATCTCTATATCCTAATTGAGTTTTTTTATTATAAGGCACTACAATGCCAGCTTTATGAAAGGTTCTTGTAACAATCTTCTTTTCTCTGTCTTGCATATTTGCTGTTTTTTTTTCTAAAGTTATTTTCTTTTCTTTTGCAAAACTTTTAAGCTTTTGATGCAACATAGTTATACGTATCTTTTCAAATGGAGTGGCTAATTTCAATTTCTCTTCAAAATAAACACTGTAAATAAAAAAATTATATAAATATTTATATAATCTATATAAAGTAAGTAAATTATTATTTTAAAATTAATATTATTTTATTAAAACTTTTATTACTTACTCTAATGTACCAAATATATTTTCTGCAACAGGCTCAATTATACAATTTATAGCTGCTTTATTTTTTGCTACAAATACAGGATGTTCTGAAATATCATCTCGCCAATATCCAAAATGCAAACCATCTTTATTATTATCTTTGATAATTGTCTATAAAAAAAATTTTATAATTAATAACATGATTAATAAAATAATATAATATTTTCTTACTTGAAATTCTGGTGGATCATAATAATATCTCCAATGCTTTAACAATACTTCTTTATTTTCAACTTTAGCATTCATGAATCCTTTTCTAAATATATCATAAGGTCCTACCAGTTGTAAATGAAAATAATTTAATGCATTTAAAGGATCATTTTCACAAATATTTTTACAGAATTCATAAAGCTGAAAAAAATCTTCTGGCATTTCCGTAAAGAACAAATGAGAAATAATTATTTTTGCATTATTTGGAATTTCTTTTAAAATTATATCATTTTCAATATTAATTTTATCACAATCTAATAGTGATGCAATGGTAATTAGATTATTTGTATTTTTTATAGATTCTATATGATTTAAATCTTCTGATTGTTTGATAACTTCACAAAATATATCATTATTTTTAATAATATTATTTTTCACAGTAGTTGCAATACTATGCAAATCTTCATTGATTATTTCATTTTCCTCTTTCTTTATTTTCTTTTTTTGAAAATTATTTGATGTTTCATTATTGTCTTTCTTTTTTCTTTTTTTTCTTATTTCTGAATGTTTTGCATTTTTTTTCTTTTCCTATATATTTTTAATAAAAAAATATAATTATCATATAGATAATAAAATATATCTATTTTTTCATAAATTAATATTGAAAATATTAATATATAATAATATAATATTGATATGAATAATATGCAAATATTTAATTAATAAAATATGTGTCCAAGTATGTATAATAAGTACAAACTATGTGTCTAATACATTAAATTTAAATACATTTATATAATTATATAAAACTTAAATACAAATTTTACAAACAATACAGACAATAGACAGAACACTTTAATATTTTTACCGTTTCTTTTGTAGGTGGATGTTTATATTTTTCAAGATGAATTGCATTTCTTTGATAACATTTAGTCCCATATCGACACGGAATTCGTCTATCTTCTCTATAAATTCTAAATTGCTCTTCTTTATCGTTTGACATTCTTTTATGATTAAATCTAATATAAAAAAAATGAAGAAACAGTTACTGAACAGGAAGTTAATGAAATTATATCTATTATTTATTATAACTTTTAATTTCATTTTAATTTCAATAGATTTTTAATTTCTATTATTGTGATTTTTTTTATTTTTTATGAATCGAAATAGTTTATAAATTAAAAATCATTTTATTCGAAATTTAAAAATTAACATTATAAATTAGATATGATTTTGTAATTTTCATTAATACTATCTATTATAAATAGGTAATAAAATAAATTAATAAATAATATAAAAATTTTCTTTTTAAAAATAATTTCTATTTATTTATTTTTTTCTATTAGATCAAAATTAATTTTACATATATAAGCTGGTCTAAATAAAATATTATAAATTGTTTTCTAATACTCTCTCGGAAATCAATGAAGATATCAATTTTATCTTTTCCTTAATTCAAGAAATAAAAAGATATTAGAAATGCATTATTTTAAAATTTAAAGATTGTTTTAATAATTAATTTTTTATCTTATTTCTTCTTGAAATATTACACTATAAATATAATTTCGTTAAAAATATATATTTCGCTATAATTCTGAATGTACAATAAAAAAGAATAATTTAAATGTGTAATTATTTAAATGTGATTTACTTTGATAAAAATTATTCCAATAATAAAAGAATAACGGCAGATTTAAAAAAGTCTGAAAGATTTTTCCTTTTTTCTCTTAATTTTCTATTATCTCTATTTTCGTAACTTTCTTAATTCTATCTAGAAATTATAAATTTCTAGATAGAATTAAGAAAGTTAAATAGAATATTTATATAAGTTAAAAAAAATAAATACATTTATTTATTTTTACATTTATATAATTATATCACACAATATTTTTTTAAAAAATTATCTTAAAAAAATTTGTTGCACATTGCAAATGATTAACTTTAGTATATTATTTAAATGAAGAAAAAATAAAATCAATATTTTCATTAATTTTCAAGAAAATAGCTTGTAATACATTATTTGAACCATTCTTCATATATCAAATTTTTGTAAATAAATTGAAAAATAAATTAATTAAAAATTATTTATAACATATGCACAGATAAATTTCTTATTTTTTTATATATATTTTTATATAATATTTTATTATGAAATATTTTTACTTTATTCTGTATTATTTAAATAGAAAGATTAACTTATAAAATTAAATATAATTATTTTTATAGGTTATGTAGTTATTCAATTATATAACTATATTATCATTTAAATAATTAAAGTAAACTTAGGAATATTTTTAACAAAAATTTAAATTTTACATATATTATTTAATATTATAATACATACATATATATATATATGTATGTATTTAAAATGAAATTACACAATTTTGAAATATTATCGAAATATTACAACGAAATATCTATATCGTGGCTCCATCATACGGATGAATTCAAGATTTTCTGATGATTTTCCCAAGGGAAAGCGATAGTTTTCTTGCTGAACAAATTTTCTCTGCGTCTGCCGCGTAACTCAACAATGGAGTTTATGTTACAGTGTCAGCGCGTGAGATTTTATAATTTTACTTAAAATTCTAGATGATATAACAAACTTAATAAACGCATCTGTTTTCTTCAAGAAATCATCAATCATCAAAGAAATTTATAAAACACTTGCTTTTCTTCCACGAAAAAATGTTCGTTTTCGTATAACGCCAAAAGATTACGTGGATATCATAATGGTACGTAACCTGATGTATTAACTTCATTTATAAAAGAAATTTGATTATTAATAAGTAATACAATATTTTCAAATATAAATAACAATTTTATAACAATATTTTCTTTATTTTTATAAATTCACATTTATATCAGTAAAAATTTATTGATAATTTCATTGATAAATATATATGAATATGTAGATTTTAATTATTAATAATGTAAACATTTTTATTATAAATTAAATATTTCAGATGAGGTGACACCTGGTCCTGCCATGCGGAACAGGTCAGTCACTGTTATTTTCGGCTCTCTTGTTCTGTGGGGCTTGATTACATATTTTTTGATTTCTAATCAACCAGTGTCTAAAGAACGGGATATAGTAAGTCAATAAATTAGAAGAATATGTGAAATTATTACAATTAAATGGTATTTTATTTTTAGGCTAGAATATCAAATCAAATTAGTAAATTGGAAAGAAGAGTGAAACAAGAAATAGCATTAAATCAGGAACTTCTTGAAGATATTAAAGAAGATAAACAACAAAAAAGTATGGTGTAATTTTTTTTCAAAGTATAACACAACTGTTAATTGAATTTAATTTTTAAACATTTAATTTATAATTCTTAATTTTTTTGAAACAGAAAAAGTTGATATTATAAATGCAAATGCAGATAAAAAACAAAAAGATATAAATCATGTGAATCAAGACAACATTTTTCTTGAAAAAGTAAAAACAGATATAGAAAAAAACAATAAAAATGCTCAGCAAATACAAATAAACTCTTTGTATTCAGTAAGTATTCTAATATAATAATCTATATATAATAATCTAAATATAATAATAATTAAAAATAGTTAAAAAAATTTAATAATTTAATAATAATAATTTTACTGTTTTTATTTTTAATAGAGTGAAACTTCTTATAATGTTCCTATGAAAGGAAAGTTACTAGATGGATCTCCAATAATAGCAATTTTGGTGTTTTCTTGTAATCGTATTACTGTACAAAGATGTCTAGATCAATTGATCAAACATAGACCCAGTATAGAACAATTTCCAATTATTGTCTCAGAAGATTGTCAACATCGACAAACTGCTGAAGTTATTGCTAGATATGGAAATCAAATAATACATATACAAGTACTATATATATATATTTTTTTCTTTTTCTAATAATTCTAAATTAGAATAAAATAGTTATAATATAAAATATGCTTCAGCAACCTGATCAATCGGATATTGAAGTACCTCCAAAAGAGAAAAAATTCAAAGGATATTTCAAAATTGCACGTCATTATGGATGGGCTCTTAATTATGTATTCTTTCAACTTAGATATGATACTGTGATAATAGTTGAAGGTATATTATATTTTTATATTTATAATTATTTCTTTCTACTAAATTGTGCTAAAGTGCTTCATTGAATTTATTTTTTATTTAGATGATTTGGACATTGCCCCAGATTTTTTTGAATATTTTTTGGGCACATATCCTTTATTAATATCTGATAATTCTCTATGGTGCGTGTCTGCGTGGAATGATAATGGTAAAGCTGGTTTAGTTGATGAAAAAGCAGCAGATGTATTATATAGAACAGACTTTTTTCCTGGATTAGGCTGGATGTTAACGCGTCAATTATGGACAGAACTCTCACCGAAATGGCCCAAAGCGTGAGAGAAAATTTTTACATATTATTACATATACTTATTTTTAAGTTCATAAACTGATTTATTTATTTTAATAGATATTGGGATGATTGGATAAGACAGCCTGAACAACGTCGAAATAGAGCTTGTATTCGACCAGAAATATCTAGAACTAGAACATTTGGAAAAACAGGAGTGAGCAAGTATGTGTGTATTTAAATTAATATTAAATTTAAATTACAATTAAGTAAAAAAAACAAATTATTTTATTTAATAATTATTTAATAAAAATAATAATTATTTTATAAAAAAACAAAGATTTTATATTTAATTGATATATTATTTGCAGTGGAATGTTTTATGAAAGGCATTTAAAATATATCAAGCTAAACACTGAATTTGTGTATTTCACAAAAATGAATTTAACTTATTTATTAAAAGTAAGAAAAATGCTGTAATTGTGTTTAGTAATAATTTTGACTTGATTATGCAAAATTATATAAGACTAAAAATGATATTTATTTAAAATAAAATTTTTAGGACAATTATGATATAAATTTCGTTAATGAAGTATACCAATCGACGGTAGTAAGTTTTTCAGAATTAAAAAATGGAAAAGTTGTGGCACCTGGTGCTGTACGAATTCCTTACTATTCTAGACAAGCATATAAAAATACTGCTAAACAATTTGGATTAATGGATGATTTTAGGGTAATTATTACAATTCTATAAAAAAGTTTATATTATTATTTAAATTAATCAGAGGTAATTTTTATTATAAATTCATTTTGGAATAAATTGATGGAAATCTAAAAAGATAAAAATTTTGGATTGTGTTAAAAAAAATTTCATGCAATCATATTGTAGCATATTATATTAATAAAAGCTATTGATATATTTATTTAAGATCTTGTTATATTGTAGATTATTATTATATTTGTATTATCTTACAATAAAACAATTTTTAGATTTAATATAATTAATTTTTTGTAGAGTGGTGTACCAAGAACTGGCTATCGTGGAGTGGTTACATTCTTTTATAAAGAAAGACGAGTACATTTAGCACCTAGTGCAAATTGGAATGGTTATGATATAACATGGAGCTAACAGAAGATTCAATATTATATTAGATATAAACAACTAATTGCTTCCAAAATGTTGATTGAAATTGAATGAATATTTTAATTATATTGAAAATACGTGACATGAACATTTATTAGTTATAAAATATTATTACAAGTCGAATTTGTATCAACGAATTCATAAAGAATAACTATTGCTTGTAATTTTTCTTGTAGAAAATTCCACAGTGAAATTTGAATAAGCATTGTTATGTAATAAGAAATTTGCATAGTGCCTCAAAACTCATACCCACCGTTTGTATAAAAAGTGCAATGCGAATTATGATATACAGAAAAACTACTTCGAATATGAACTTAAAAATGTTAAATATGATAGAGTAGTATTCCAGAATATCGTGTTTATAGACTATTGGATACTGAATTGTGCAAACTGACTGATAAAAAGGATTTAGATTATTCGTGCAATCTGGTTTTCAGTTTTTTTTTATTTTATAAATCTAAGTTGAGTTTATTATTATATTTTATTTAATAAATATAGTTTATTAATAATATAGTAATTTAGAAAATTTAAAACTTTTGAATTTGATTCAGTTGATTTTTAATAAATTATATTTCATTCTATTTAATTAGAAACAATGATTATCTATTATTGTATTATTATATTACACGAACAATCTAAAATCTTCTTACTGTGTACATAATGTTTATATTATATCAGATGTATATAATTTAAAAAATCCAATGTTTTGCTAAAATTTCTTTTTGTTTATTTTTGAAGTATGTAAAATATTATTTTCAAATAATATTCAAAAATCAAGAAACAAAAATATGACTTTATTGAATTGTTTTAAATATCATTGAAAAAAATTTTAATGAAAAACATATAAAACATGTATAAAATAAATTAATCATTCCTATCTTTTAATTTCTTTATAATGTAATTATAAGAAAATAATTTATTACATAAATATTAAAACAATTATATATGAATACTAATGTTATAATGAGCTTTGCTCTTATAATTTGAATATATTTTAACAAAATATAATGATTCATAAATGAAGTATTTTGTTTACTACTTGTTAGATTTATAAAAGGAAATTGTTTGAATTATTAATTATAGCTTGATATAACTTGTATATTGTATTTATATAAAAATATAATTTTTAATTTTGAATTAATAAATTTGTAATATCATTTATAAACAAAAATGCAAAAATTTATAATTTATAAAAAACTCATTTAATTTTCAATGTATGTATTATGTTTACTTGTATTTATTCACAATTTTATACAGAACAAATACATATTATATGACAATTGTTCTTTTAAGTTTGTAGTATATTTTAACTAAAAAAACTTGTAACAATACTAACAAACATTAGATATTAAAACCTTGACGTCCTTGATATTTTGAAGGAGGATATGGTGGAGCTACTGGCTCAGGTACTTTATCTGGATATTCTGTCTTCTCTTTTGATGGTTTTGGTCTTGGTGAATCATGTACTTTAGCTTCACAAAAATATCCAAATGGTGGTCGTTCTAAATTCAAATTCTTTTTCATACAATCATCAAATATTTTTCTGGTTTTTCTGCAACTAATTATTATAAAACTACTATAAAAAAGAATTTAAAGGAAATTTATTTTTTTATAATAATTTTTCTCTTTTTCTTTTTTTTTAGATTTATAAAAATTTTTAAAAACTTATGATTAATAATTAAGATTTTAAACATTAATTATAAAGTTTTATATAAAAAGTCTTTTAATCAACATCAAATGATAAAGATAAATTTGTAATATTATGAACATACTGTTTATCATTGCTCCCTGTTGCAGATGTTTCTACAACACAATTTACATGTGCTTCAAATTCATTTTGGCAGTGTTTCTTGATATCTTGCAATCCCTCTAATGCACATTTAGTTACATCTTTTCCTTCTTTTAAACATTTACGAGGATCTTTTAATTCATATCTACATAACATAAATTCCTAAAAATACAATGTTATTTTGATTAAAAATAAATAATTTTTCATTTATATATTTAGAATGATTCAGAATAAATGAAATATTATAAAATATTCTAAAATAAGAATAATAATTTCATTTTTTATTATCATTAATTCATTCAATAATATCTATTAAGATTACATAATCTTTAAATGTATGAGATTAAAATCAAATAAAATATTTAAAAATCAAAATAAAAAATTTAAAAAAATACACATACATTGTTAAACCATTCGCATCTTTTTCCAAGAAATACAGCAGCAGCATGAATATATGGCCAACTGATGTTTATTTCTTGAGTATTTAATTCTTCGTCCGAAGGAAGCTGAAAATTTTTCGTAACAACCATATCTCACTTTATTAATATCACAACTAAATAACAATTAAATAACGATACTATTGCTTCATTAATTGAATATAATTATAAAGACAAGAATTTAGATTTTAAAACTTCAGCTCGAAACACATAACTTTATATTAGAATTAAAGTTTTGTTACAAGACAAGGTACTTTTAGCACATAATTAGTAGCGCCATCTCTTCAAAAAAGTACGGACAATAAAATGGAATTAATCATTTTTGATTAGTAAATGTAATAATATTATAAATTAGAGTGAGAATAAATAAGAGTATTTTATAGAAAGATATATAAGATTCTTATATCTAGTTCATGATTTCTTTATAAAAGTATAAGAATTATTTTATTTGTGACAAGTGTAAGAATTATATTCAATTCAATCACAAATGTTGATAAAGTTAGATTTTAAAAATACTTAAAATCTTTCATTCTTTCATAAATATATATATTAAAACGATATATAATTTGAATTCACAGATCTTTTATTTATAAACAGATACATGGATTTTTTGAAAACGAAAAGATAAAATAAATCATCCAAAAAATATAGGTAATAGAGTTAGAAATTAAATAATAAGAGAAAGATAAATATAAGGTGAGAATTGACCATCAGCGCTATCTATTTTATCTCTTTTAGAGATATTAATTACATTCAATTATTTTTTATATTAATAATTTTTTGATTTACATAGTTCGATATTTTTTTATAGAAAATATCAAAATATATCAACTTTAGTTAATGATAAAAAAATGATAGCTTCTATTCTAAATATGTATAAAATATATATTTAGAATAATTAATAATTCTAGAATTAAATAAACTATGAAAAAATGATTACTTATTAAAAAAAAAAACTGTATAAAAAAAACTATAATAATAGTAAATATGCAAAAAATAAATATAATATCACAAAAATTCCTATCCCGAAATTTCTGGAAGAATTTTGCGTGTTATTTGAATTATATTCTAAATATAATACATAACTGAAATTTTTTAGCATCAAATTTTTGATCAAATTTTCGACTTTTTATTAAGAGAATCTAACTGAGATAACTAAATTTTTAACATTTGACATAACTGAAAATTTTAATATTTCAATTTTATTTAAAGCCGAATTGGTAAAAATATTAAAAATGATATTAAATTTTATTAAAAAATTAAAAAATTAAAAAATAATTTAATTACTAAAAATTTTCAAGCACTTATTTAGAATTTTTAGTAAATTTAAAAATTTTATATTAAGAGAATATAACGCAAAAAAGTCGGTGTCAACAATTTTTATTTATATTTTATTTACATTTATTTATAACATTATAGAATACTTAAATACTTATTTATCTTTATTAAACTACTTACTTTTTTTTTTATATTTTTTATTTTTTTTAATTTTATATTTTGTCTAATTTTAAAAATATTTATTTTTTACTTATATATCTTTTAAAGTTGTCACAATTATGATGTTAAGTATTTTTTTATAATTTATTTAATTGTCAAGGAATTTAGAAACAGAATGAATCACTTCATTTTGTTTAAAATATTTTGTTTGTTTTTGAAAATATTAAATAATTTTTCAGATAAAAATTTTTTATTAACTTTTTTTGTTATCATCAGAAGACATAAAAGGAGCTGCAAAAATCAATAATGCATTAGTTGACAAAGGTCAACATTCTCTATAAAAAAAAAAAAAGTATTATATTATGTATTTTGAATGCAAAAAAAAAAAAAATTAATTCTATTCTTAAAAAAATTTCTCCTAATCATATTAAAAGAAACGATGTAAATATAAATAATTATGTCAAAAATGAGAAATGAATAAAATAAAAATAATTTTTTCTCTATAATATAAAGGGTTCATTTTGGCAACTTGAGCAAGTGAGGAAGCAGAGCGAGGAGAAATAGGATATCTAAAAAATGCATAATTTCATAGACGACACATGATGACAGTAATCGTTTAGAATATATTTACAAGAGCAGTACAAAGAATAACGCGATATTACACGTACATATTTCTTGTTACGTACACTAACAAGTAATTAGTAAGCAGGTGAACAGTTTAATTATTAATCGAGGCACGTGACAATAAGGCATTTCTACAAAGGACAAAATACGATCGTGCATATATAAGATATTTTGTTGTTTTATGCATTGTTTATTTGTTACTAAAAATCTCTAGATTTCAAAGCTCTTTATTTGTATTTGAGAATGATTCGTGACTTTTGTATCACATAATTCTTTTAAAAAATTACCAGAATTGTATATGTCTTATCAATGATTACTTCAATATGCATATTTTTATTAAAAAATATTTTTAACAATATGAAATGTTTCTACAAAAGTTTTATTTTTTTTTCTAAAATCATAATTAATTTAATTTTTTTTTCAATTTTATATAAATTTCTCTTTTAAAACTTCAAAACCTATAAATAATATATTTTCATAAAATATTTTGTTCTGTAATTAATAACAATACGATTAAAACAATAATAATCATTAAAGAATTATATTAAAATTTCATTTTATTTTTAAAAGGCATAAGTAGCAAATATGTTCAAGATGAGTTCTATAATTGGAATATCCTGTACCAATATTAAATTATTATCAATATTTGAGGTTTTTTAATATTATTATCGAATAAAATTCATATTATAATTATGATCAATAAAAATAATCTTGAAAAACATATTTCAGTTACTTTCTAATTATTTTAATTCTTTCCAAAATTATTATTTTTATTTTGTAATGAAATTAAATAAAAAATGACAGCAATACTAATATACTGTAACTCTAACATAATTTTTCTGCGCAACATTTAAAAACATATATATATATATATATAGAGTACATATAAACGAAATAGAATCACAATAAGCAGTACTGATCTTACATATACACGATCGTATAAATTACATTAGTGGACGTCACAATGAAAGTTGTGTTAGTACGTCGGTGCAAAAAATGCGTATTTGTGTGTTATTTATCGCTTCTTTGCGTGTTTCTTATATTCATTACACAATAGTATACATACATTGTTCGTTAAGAATGTGTTCGTGTATATATGCGTATGTATACATGTGCACAGTTTACAAATATGGTAGAAAGATTTATAGTTAGAAAATCAATTATAAATTGAAAGAGAGTTTTGAGATCAAGAAGTATCGAAATTAGATGATTGAGCGACATCCAACAGGTATGGATTGTACACACAGTAATATGATTTCAACATTGCGGTGCGATATTTTACATAAAGAGTATGCATGAATTTCTGTTAACAGAGAAACAGAAAGAAAAAAAGAAGAGTATAAAAAATTTTTAAAAGAAAATTAAAAAAAAAGTAATAAAATAAATAAAAAATATTGCATTTAAATTTTTTTAAATTTGACTTTTTTTAGAAGAGTTTTTTTTTATAATTATTTAGCATAAATACATAATATTTTTATAAGTAATTTGCATATGTTCATTTTTCAGACATGACTGGGAATGTCAAACAATGAAATACACATATATATATTCTAAATAGGAAAAAACATTCATGAAGTCGATAGTCAAAAAATCGAGAATAAACGAAATGTGATCACAAATTAAAAAGAATTTACACCACAATGTTAGTCACATTTTACCAAACATTATTTATTAGAACGTGTGCGAATTTTACTTTTTGTTTTTTATTCTACGATAAATGACAAAGAAAAAAATCATAAATGTTATATACTTTTTAATGACATCTTTTTAAAATTTTTTATAAAATTCGGACACGTTTAGTAGTTCAATAAAGACGTACAATTTACATAATAGATAATTTTTCTATCAGTAATATATGTCATTGGATTGTAACATATGAAATATATATTTTTTATTGAATTAATTAGAATTTAGAAAAAGAACTATTCCGTTTTAAGTTCAATGTAAAAATTAAAGGAAAATTTTCAATTAAAATTTTTGTTTACATTAAAAAAAAATATATAAAATAAATATGTGTGTTACAATCCATTAAGAGAAGACAATGAAACAAACAAATAATATTTTTGTACGTATATCAATCATTTTGTAAACAGAAAATCAATAACTTAAATCCCACACATACCTCTCAACATTATATCCGGTATCGAAGAAATTCAAGTTCGAATTTGAACCAATTCTGTTTCTATAAAATTTCGTTTTTTCCTTATATATTAGAAAAATATTTAATTACCAATTATATTATTTCTGTGCTTATCAAAAAATCAAAAATATAATGTTTGTGCAAAAAATAAATCAGTTGATTAATGCAATCGATTTAGAAAAAAATCACCACCGAATAAAAACGATTATCATGATTTATGCAAATCAATTGTTTAAAGATCACTTACGAATATAAAATATAAAAGTAGAGTCAAGAAATATTACACGTTTAAGATTTCTAACAAATAAAAAAAATATTCGTAATAAATTAAATTTACAAAAAATAGATTAGACTGTACAAATTATGTTACAATTCATAAAATACTTTTAATTTGCTTTTAACAGATTATATAGTAGTAGATGTTGTAACAACATTCTTGAAGCACGTGCTATATTTCTTTCTCATATAAATAAAACATTGGATAAAATTCTTTCTATATTCTCTCAATATTTTATTTTTTTTTTTTTTAGATTTTTCTGTATTCAATATTTTCAAAATTTTTCAACATTCTATAAAAAATATTACATCAAAAAAAAAAAAAAAGAAAAAATTTCGTTAAATTTTCAGACAATAATAATCTAATTATTTAAGCTTATATTATTTATAAATTATTAATTATGTATTATTATTTTTCTATCTTAAATCTTGAAATTCTAATTAGTCTTATGCTCGACAGATCAATTGATTCGTACATGCTTGAATGTCACTTAAATAAAATGTTGCCAAATATAAAAACGAAAATATATTCTATAGGAAACATGATAACATTACGCTGATACACTGAAATATGATCATGTTTACAATATTCCATTCATGCGCGCGTATGTTTGCATGTATATTTCTATAATTAAAAACGTGTCTATATACGTTTGTATAACGTGTATGTATGATAAAATGTATGTTTGAGAATTTGGGAGGGAGGAAGATATGTGAAGAAAATCTCAAAATAATTCATTTTAACTTCCGCTAAATTCAGAAGAAAATTATTATACTGACCGAACAATAGAAGATATGGTTATTACGATCATTCATTATTAGCAATAATAATAATAATAATAATAATAATATTAATAATAATAATAATAAAAATAATAATAATAATAATAATGATGACGATGATGATAATAATAATAATAATAGTAATGGTAATAATAATAATAACAATAATAATAACAACAGTAGTAGTAATAATAGTAGCAGTAGTAGTAGTAGTAGTAGTAGTATATAGTAGTAGTAGTAGTAGTAGTAGTAGTAGTAGTAGTAGTAGTAGTAGTAATAGTAGTAGTAGTAGTAGTAATAGTAGTAGTAGTAGTAGTATAGTAGTAGTAGTAGTAGTAGTAATAGTAGTAGTAGTAGTAGTAGTAGTAGTAATAGTAGTAGTAGTAGTAGTAGTAGTAGTAGCAGTAGTAGTAGCAGTAGTAGTAGTAGTAGTAGTAGTAGTAGTAGTAGTAGTAATAATAATAATAATAATAATAATAATAATAATAATAATAATAATAATAATAATAATAATAATAATAATAATAATGATGATGATGATGATGATGATGATGATGATGATGATGATGATGATGATGATGATGATGATAATAAATAGTAATTGTAATAATAAAAATAGTAGATAGTAATGATCAATCGATAACGATAAATGATGGATCTTTAAAGGGATTCATGATAATTATTATTCTTCATATACTGTATTGACAATAATATAACATGTAACAACGACCGGATATGTCGAGCACCAACGAAATAACGTTTAAACGTATTAGTTATCGGGTAATTGCAAGCATTTTCAAATTTTTATTAATTCTGCTATTTCTTTTTTATCAATATTGAATATGGTCAAATTATGTTAATTAATATGTCAAGGAACTGAAAATAACGAATATTTGCGAATATTTCAAAGTGAAGCCATATTTTTTCTTTAAAAATATCTATTAAAAATTTTTTAAAAATTTAATTATAAAAAGAAAATAAAGTTATTTTAAGCATATATTTTTAACTAATTCAATAATAATAAATATTTTATAATAGAATTTATTAAATTTATATCTATTTGAATTGTGTTATTATTTTTTAGTTTTTTATCCTTATATATTAAAAATTTCTTTTTATATGAATAATGTTAAGAAGAAAAAAGTAACTTGCATGTGCCCGATTTTTATGCGACAATTGCCGGTACCATTTTTATACAGGTGTGTCCATTATTGTACCATCCTCGGCATGAGTCATTTTTGACGTGCATTATTAATGAATAAACAAAACGAACAAGTATATATTCTTCCATAATAGAATCCTCTCGCAAATTTTTATGGACATATAATGGTCTTGATAACAACGTATTTAACGAATTACAAATTCCGACCAATTCGAATCTTTGGTACTTACAGAATGTTATCAGAAGAAACATCAAAAAAAAAAAAAAGAAAGAAAAAGGAATAAAAAGGATGAACAAAAGTTGAGAAAAAAGAACATACATGCAAAACGAATTAATTTCTCTCTTTGTCACGAAATGACATTGTTACAAATTATAAGAGAAAAAAAAAAAAAAAAAAACAATAATAACAAATAAATAAAAAAAACTACTTTCGTTTCTGTCTTCGTAGATTTATCACTGTCTACTTAAATGCACAACATTATAATACGTCATAATATATTTTTTCTGCTTTTTTTCTGTTTGTCTGTTTAATAATAAGATCTATATAGCACGTTACGCGGTTAATTTTAACTTCAGTATAATTACATATACAATGTTTGTTATTCTCTCTATTGTTAAAATCTTTTATACATTTCTTTTCTTTTTTTCTTTCTTACTTTTTTCTTCATTGTACCCTGCGCTCAATGTTGAAATGGGCCGCTCTTTTTTTTTTTTTTTTTTGTTAACAGTACAACGTAAAGATTTTCATGTTTTTCCGTTTTTTTTTATGTATATATATATATATCGTACAAATAACAGCATATCGCTATGTAATAGTATTTAAAAAGTATATTAATAATTATCATACACACACGTATGATACATTCCGTGTGTCTCAAAACAACTAATCGATCAATCGATTAATTGAAAGATGAAAATGAGAATTCCTTTGAATCAAGGATCATTATGTTATATATGTATATATATGTATATATATGTATATATATATATATATATAACACACACATATATTTTTTATTCCTTCTATCTTTCTAATATATTTTTTCTTTTTTTTATTTTTATATATTAGAAAGATAATTTTGAAAAAAAATAATATCGATTGATCGATTAGACGAGAAATTTCGATAATAAACACGGTCGATGGTAAACAATAAAATGGCGGTATTCTTGAGTTTTTATCTTTAAAAATGTGATGCTACGTGGCTTTACAGATATGTTCAGTATTTTTAAATTTACTTTTACATACGTATATATATATACATATATATCTTATGTATATTATTAAATTTTATCATTAGATTCACTTTTATTCTGCAATGAAAACAGTTGTGGCTAGTACATTTATATCTTCACGTTAATTAGTTCATTTTTCCATTTCTTCTAACATTATTTTCTTGTTATCTATTCCTTTTTTAATCAATCACACCGTTACATTTTCTCAAAAAGTGATACTTGTACCATGTATTATGTTCTTGATCATATTATTATATATTTATATATATATATATATGTATATATATATATATATACACTCATGTCGATTTCATTTTGTTTTAATTCAAGTTACAATATTTATTTATCGGATACTCGATTCGATTTTTTACAATCGATCTACATATAAAGAACAATCAAAAGAGAAGAAGATATTTTATGATAATTTGAGATCGTAAAAAAATAAAATAAATATCTTGAATTTTAAAAATTTTTAAATATTTTTTTTTCTTAGCATTATTTATTTTATCATTAAGAATCATGTTTTATGGATAAGCTCGGTTGTATTACAAAATATTGTAATACTACTTTTTATATTTTTATGTAATATTTTACAAGAAAAGCTATGAAAATTTATGTTCGATCTTTTATTTTTTCTTTCATTTTAAATGATAAATAAATAATATTTATTTAAGAAGAGTCTTACTTTCTATAAGTTGATCAAAAAATTGTACGATGCCTTTTCTCAGTTTTATAATTTTTTGCAGAATAAATAGATCATTTCGTAATATTATGAATAAAAAGGATTGTTTATTAAAAATCGATTGGTTCCCAATAGTTCACAACGATTCGTTTTCAAAGGCACCAAAGGTTAATAAATCGATCCATTAACTAAATTCTTTTTATATATTTACAATACTTTTTTTTTGCATTATATATATATATATATATATATATATATATATATATATATATATTTCTAATTTAAAAAAACATCAAACGATCGATGTCATTAAAATATGACGAAAAAAATTTCAAAGATATTCGAATGTGTAGGATTATCGAATCGTTTCATGTTTCAATGGACGATGATGACGTCATCATATGAAATGTTTGAAAAAAATTTCGAATATTTAAATGCCAATATATATATATATATATAGAAAATTGTTCTCTCATTTAAAACGATTATAATTAGTTATATATAAAATTGATTTTTTTCCACGGTTGTTTCATGAGAAAAACAAAGCAGAAAAAGAAGAATAAGAAGAAATTATTAAAAAAATCGAAGCGAGCATCCATTGAGTTTCATACACGGCCAATAAAAACGATCTGTTGTCCAACAACTTTGCTCCCGTACAAAAAAGGCTCTAATTCTGGTTCCCTACATTTTTTTATATTCTTTTTTTCTTTTTTTTTTAAATTCCTGTATGTCCTATAATTTAATGCATTCTAAATGATGGTCCATTTCGTTTCACAGCATTCCAACAATTTCAATTATAGTCTCCGAATTTTCAACTATAATATAATCGACACTACGATATTTTTCGTTCGACTCTTGCTAAGGTACAATCGTTCGATCAATATTAAAGGATATGAAATTATTATTTTTTCTTAAATCAATTAAATCGATTTAATTTAGAGAAAATATCCAAACTTCAAGAATAAATTGGAAAATGGTCATTTCATTTATCTATTATTACTATAATGGATTATCAAATATTTAACATTAGATATAATATATATTTAACAATAAATAAGAAAATAATTTTTGATTAACAAGTTAAAATTGATAAAATGCTTTAACAAGAGAATAAAATAGATATATTATCATTTAAAATGTTATTGGTTCCATATTGATCTCGATTGTGCCCTAATCAAGAGCATACGCGTATTTGCGTGTATGTGAGTGTAACTTATACATACTTTTTTTTATCGTCATATTAAAAATATACATTAAAATGATACGCACAATTGTGTCGTTAACGTACACCATTTAACAAGTTCCCTACCTTAAGAGGTATCACTACGTATTTTTCATTTTTCACTTGGGTATTTTACAATAAAATAGATCGGTAAGCAAATCGTAATTCTTGTCTTGTTACGAGACCACGAGTACCGGTGGATCAGGTAAAACGATTTCTCAGGCAGTCTAATGTTAGGAATATGTCTAATAATCGATTAGACGATAGATTAGCTACATATATATTATGAAAGAATATTATATGCTTCATAATTTTGTATAAAATCTATATACATTATAATTGAAAATTGATTTTTAGATTTTGTGCACTAAGGGTGAAAAATTGAAAGAATTCGTATTATATATATTTTTATAAGTTTAAAGAAAGTTTATAAGTTGAAAAACCATAAACTTCTTCAATATCTTATATTTTATTTATAATGTCAAAAAATAAAATAAACAAGATCTTTTATTTTATTTTAATCAGGTTAATCAAAATTTTATAAAATCATTTTTTAAAATATAAAAAACTTATTAATTATCTCAAACTTATGATTAATAGTTATATCTTGTGCCAAACTCATTCAGCGAATCTCTATGAGACTTTACATATCATTATTCTTACTAATTATAGATATGAAAAGTTTGTGCAAATTACTTTGTCTTATACAAACAAATGAAGCACATAATAACACTGGGTTTTTGAAATACCGCCGAGAAATGATCGTATAATGTTGAGTAATTGATAATATAATTAGGAAGTAATTATATTATTCAGAGAATTTGAGAGATCCACCTGTGCAATGATTTAAGAACTGAAACCGATTCAATCGTATCGCAGATTATCTTTCAAGGATTTACTTCAGGCATGTACACTTAAGAAAGATATATATATAATATATATCGATATATATAATATCAGTGATATTTTATATATATATATATATATGTATACATATATATGTGTATATATATATATATATAATATCAGTTCAAATACAATAAATTTTGCGTCAATAGGAAAATGTTTAATAACTAGTGGAGACATATATATATACTTTTTTTTTAATACATTAAATTTTACTTTTTTCGTTATGAAAAATAACAATTTCTTTATACTTTTTTTTCTTTGATAAAAAAGTGTGTTGGCTAAGAGATTGCACTTTGTGATCATTTTAAAAATTTGTGATTAATCATTAGTGACTATACATTATATATCTTATGTTTCACACACCGATTGTTCATACAGTCATCAAATATATTTCTAATTGCAACATTAGTAAAGAAACAAATTAATATCGAAGATTCATACGACTCTTCTTTCTTTTCCTTCTTTAACTTACGTATAATATAATCTTCGGTTATAATAGAAGCAAGATTGACTTGCCAAGTTGTTAATTCGTCGACAGAATGTTGTAAAACAAAATCTATAATTTATAACATGGATATTATAATCTTTTTATTCTTTCCTATCCATTTTTCTTTTTCATTTTTTGTTGAATATATTTTATTTTATTATTTATTAATCTACTTTTATCGTATATTTCCGTAAGATGCTTTTTTTTTTTTACACATAATTCGTCGACAAATAATCTTTTGCAGACAACATGAACAAGTCAACCTGCAGGAGGGCAACATGTGGTGCCAGGCACTATTATATTTATTTATATATCGTTTGTGTATTCCATTAATCAATAACGTTAATTAATTACAGTAATGTACCAAATACGATTCTTGAGAACAGTTCATATCAGGATATATCCTGAGATTGAGTAAAGCATAGGCTGAGACCATCTTGAAAGCAGTTTTACTTAGGAAGATTTTCTGTACTTTATAATTGCAACCCTATATTGCCAGCTAATCATGGATTTCACTAATGAAGCATTTTATAAGATATATTAATTATAAGATATTCGTTCTCTATATTTCACACTTAATTTAATTGTGATCCATTGTTATAGAAAAATTGTGTGTGCAATAATTATTGTATTTAAATGCTGTTCAAACAAATTTATTAATTCTCATGTATTATTATTTGAAGATAAATGCTCGCAGAAGTGCAAGCTCTCGTTGTGTACGATTTAGGCGTTAAGGGTTGCAAAGTATCTTCCTTCTATGTCTTTCTTTTTCTCTTCATATCAAATGTGCAAAATACTTGTGGAAAATGTATATAACATATGTATATATGTATACATATACAAGTTCGTGTGTATATACTTTTCTTTCTTTTCAACATTATATTAGATGCTTATTTCACATACAATATGTATGTATCTTTTCTATCACCTCATAAAGATCAATATATTAATTTCCGAGTATATTTTTTCTACAGAATATCGTATTTATTTTGAGTACAGTAGCCGATTAATCATTCAACATTTTTTTTTTTCTATTAGCGGACATAGACCGTTAATTAGTTCGCTAATGAAAAAAAAGGGAAAAAAAACTCCACTATTTAAAAATAAATCAACATTTAACGATTCTTTAAAATAGACGAGTTAATACACATATGAGTGTGAGTATAATACATTTTCTAATAATATATTTGAATGATTTTTTTTTTTATAATTTAAAGAATACAGTTTTTTCAGAGTAAAGGAAAAAGATATTGCATTAAAAAAAAAAAAAAGAAAAAGAATTGTAAAATTAAAATTTATATACTAATCGAATATCATTATTCTCTGACTAGGTATTCAATTAAGAGAGAAATAATGTTTATTGCTCTCGATATTAATTAAAAACATCAATTAACGGATTATGCCGCAGATTGTACCTATCTACCATTATAACGCACAAAAAACAAGTAACAAAGTACATTTATTTATAAATCTCTAAATTGTGAAATCATTAGACATTCGCAAGCTCTTAGAAATTCGGTTGTCGATGCACTTAACCTCCGAAATGCTATACTCCCGGTTTTCATGTCTTAATATCCATCCTAAATGTACCGCCATTTCCTTTCTTTATTTTGAAAGGAATAACCTTCGCCATAGCGACAAGTATCAAAGACACAATATGCCATATCACGAAGAAAATGACAATGAATTAATGAAATATATACAAACAATTTTCGTATTATATACATGAAAATATATATATATATATATATGTATCCATCATATATATATAATATAATATAATATATATATATATACGTGTAACGCTTCAACATTATGGCACCGTTATTTAATCGTCAAACAAATGTATCTTTATATTTGTATGTACGTGTCCATGTATGTGTTTGTATGTATGTGCGTGCGTGTGTATATGTGTGGACTTTAAAATATATAAACAAACTTGTATTCTTCGTTCAGCCAAGTTGGATTTCTGCGAAAATTGTTCTTCATTTCACGCGCGCACCCAACTACAAGGAAAAAAAAAAGAACCATGGCCGAACGTGTGTAAATAATGAGTTTTTGACTTCGAGTTCCGGAACTTCTCACAAAAGCACTATATGCCGTTGTACGTAGAGGTATGAAACGATCGAGCGATTAATTGTTACGATTGATATTAAGTCGCCCAGCCCTCAGTGATCCTGGAACGCTTCATAAGTGGTCCATTCTCATAGTCTGAGTTGTTCCCACCATTTCCTCCGGTATTCGAATGACTCGTTCGAATGTCTGCCACCGTTGCACTACCTGGAGACGGAAGATTTGTCGGTGTTATACTTCCGGAATGAGACGGTGGTGGATTACTGCTAGGTCTGTTCGACACAAGATTCAACGATTGTGGGCCGGGATGAGATACATGATGTGGAGGTGGTGCACCGGTACTCGACGAAGGTCCAACATTCAGGGCCGTATGATGAAGGTTGCTAGTATTACTCGGCCCACTACTATTTGAGCCACTGTTGCCACCGTGAGGATCTCGAGGTGGACTAATCGGTTCACTCTTTATTTTCACTGGTAATGGCGATGTGGCAGGCGGTGGTGTACTGCTTGATACGGCTAGATGAGGAAGACCACTGCAATAATGTTAGAGATATGTCAGATTTGTAAGAAAACTGATTGTTATTAATTCTCTGATAGAAAAATAGATATATATTGATTAAATTTTCGTTAAAACTAAATTTTTATTTTTGTCCTGAATTCATTACGAAAATAAATTATTTTATATATATTCTTCAACAATTGAAATATTATGTAAATTTAATATTTCGTTTTAAATAATCAAAATGATTATTTGATTTAAGTATTAATAAATAACATTGTTTTTGCCTCAAATTTTTATATCTTTTACCGAAAAAGAATTTTAGTTAGTTAATATATGAACAAATGAACATGAAATTTGGAAGATGAAAATGGGATGAAAAACCATTAATATCTTTATTGACATGCTGCTAAAACAATTATCCAAACAAGAAAAAAAAACTATAAAACTCCAGTGGACGTTGTTTGATATTTTTATCCTCAACTCAGATAAATATAGAGTACACATTAGAACGAGTGGCGTCGTTGCAAGCATGATTAAACTTTACAAATACTTTTCAATCTTTTCTTAAGAGTTTATATTATAAACTTATTCCTAAACACAGTTTTTTTTTTCTTTTAAAAGAAAATGAGATTTTACAAATTTTAATACAATATTTAGAATAATTTTTAAGATAAATATCAACTGGATATATAGTTTTTTTTTTTCACAATAATATTTATGAAATATGATTTACCTGATACTGGACATGGTGGCTGCCGAATACATTGATAAGTCATCAACGTACCTCTGATGAGACCAGGCTAAACTTCCAAGGTCCGAGGAATAATCGGTAGGTCCGAAAGTAGAATATCCGGCTGGAACTGATGGTGTTTGCAATGCTACTACCGGTGTATTTAATGCAGATTGTGTATGGCCACTCTATATATTCAAGAATAAAATAAAAAATCGAATAATATTAAATATTATTGAAGATAATTTTTACATATCTATATTATTATCTATCTGGTAGAGTTACACATATATAAATGTGAATTAGATCCTTAGATCATTAAACAAATTTTATAATAAATTCTAAATTACATTTCAACATATTATGCCATTTTGAGCATTGAAAGTACACGTACATACCAAAGTAACCTTAACAAATGCATAAATAATGTAATTACATTATTAACAAAGATTTATCCAATCGAATTTTTACGATTTTTTTCTATTATAGATTATAGATTTAATAATAAAAAAAATAGAAGTTAGTTTTATTTTAAAAAATTAAATAAGATTAAGATAAAAATACTCAATATAAAAAAATATTAAATCGCTCAATTGTATAATGATTTTAAATTATTTAAGAATATAAATTGAAATCAAGTATAATGTATACTAACATCATAACTAGTATCTTCGGAGAGAGGTTGTGTAAGGGGTGTTGGTATAACTACTCGAAGATTAGTCCTGTGAGGATGAGGCGGCGGTGGAGGAGGTGGAGGTTGCGGCGAATGCCTAGACGGATTACTGCCTTTGTTTGCACTGCCTCCTCCAACTCCTAGTGCCGGCGAAGGACCTGGACTAGGTGAACCTCCTAATGGTGATGCTGATGGTGGATACCCATTACTCATTTCCAACATCCCTCCTGGTGGATACACTAAATATATAAATACAAAAAAATATAATATAATTAATGTTGATTTTTTTAAAAAGGAAATATCATATCAATAAAGATCATAAAATCACATAACTATAATAAAAAAAAATAAATATTTGGATTTTTTATTTGCTGTTATTGTTATTTATTAATTTCAAATAATTTTTTAAATTTCTCTAGTAACTAATTTTGTTTTTAATTTTTTTTTTTCTATATATAATAATAATTAAATTTATTTGATAAATTGTATCAGTGTATTAAGTTTATTGACCAAATACCTGAATCTGTTTCAGAAGACGACGGTCTTGGAGAAATGCTGGTATGCGCTATTTGAGGACTAGATCCAAGTAGAGATTCGCCATAACTATTCACTGGTACGGATACAGGTAGAGAGTAATTAGATTGTCCCATTGCCTGAAATTGTATTAAATCAACGGTAATAAAATCAATACAATATTCAATAATGATAGATTACAAAATAAAATGACAAATATGTCTTTATTTTAAAATTACATCCTTCATTATTTTCTTGCCTACTTCTATTAGATAAAATCAAAAATAATAAAATAAATATATATATAATATATATATAAAACACACAAAGAAAATACAAATGCAAATCGATCTTCATCTTTTGTATAAATAAATTTCTACAGAAATGAAAATTCTTATAATTTTAAATCTTTTTATATTTATTATAAACTAAAAAATCTCACATAAACAAAATTTAAAAAAAAAAAAAGAATAATCTACATAATAAGATATTCTTATATGTGAAAGCTATAAATATAATTTTTCAGGAATTCTAAGAATTTTAAATTCTGAAGATTCAAT
The DNA here is from genome assembly GCF_048593485.1 of Apis florea. Lineage (NCBI taxonomy): Eukaryota > Metazoa > Arthropoda > Insecta > Hymenoptera > Apidae > Apis > Apis florea. Next base: position 289,022 of record NW_028256543.1, on the reverse strand, counting down.
TTCTTTGCTTCCTAAAATAATTATGATTAACCTTATTAATTATTAATTATTTCCAGATGAAGTTCTATGCAATATATACAATAAATTGAGTAAATGAAACAAAACAGATTAACAACTAATCAGAGATATCCTGATTTAAATGTCTGCCAATAATATCGTTTATGACTGACTGAGCTGACTGTTTTGTAAACTTATGGTTCGTGTTGCGATAATAATTTAAAGTGTTGCGAATTAAATCGAACCTGCGTCACTGACAAATTGCTCGATAACGAATTGTTAAAAGCTAATAAATATAATCAGGAATACTAACGAATTGTTCCTAGTCATGTGAAAACTTCGAGTTAGAAGTTCCCAAAGTAAAAATAACAAGAACAGGCGATTATAAACATCTAATTGTTATGAATTTCAAAATGATAATGAAAAACAATATATTTTTACATATTATATAATTTTGGAGAATTACTCAAAAAAAAAACTCTTTCCTTTTATTTTTCGCACTAGTCAGAAAAATGAAACTGAATAAATTTATACTTTACAAATATAAATATTAAATCAAAATATTTAAAACTTTCTTCAATTAAAATCTTATATAGAAAAATAATTATAGAAAATCTGAAAATACATATATATATTATTCTAAAGCAAATTCAACAATTTTTCAGTAAATACAGAAGGATTTAATAAAATAATATCTCATCATAAAGGATCTTTATAACTCCAATTACATTTTTTATGATTTTAAATGTATAATAAAATTTTTAACAACTTATCTATTTATAAGAAAAAAATTCCTAAACACTCAAATATTAATATGACAAAAATTCCAACTTCAATTATTCATAATATCCAGTATATAATACAATTTTCAATCTGTACTATTTCATCAAATTCTCCGCGTCTTTTCTTATAAATTTAAAATACCAAAATAATATATAATACTTCAATAATAAACTTCAATAAGATGTATAATAAAATCAATACCAACATACCAATACAGAGAAATTTTTCTATATGCAAATTCCTAATGTCTTAACTACTGCAATCTTAACAACAGTAACAACCTTAACCCAATTTCAATCATTCATAAGAATTAACAAATACAATTCCCAATACTCTATACCACTCTACAAAAACCAAAACTCTCAGCAACCTTGTATGCCTAAAATGCCTAAGATCGACAATACCTAAATACCCGTGGACCGTCGGCAGGAGATCCACAAAATTTTTTCAGCCATCCCAGGTATTCTCCTGACAGGAACATTTTTCTTTTTCTCCCTGTTCCTCTCGACGTCAGTTGGCCATCGAACACAACACAGAACGACGACCTCCACTTACCCGAGTGCCGTTATGTTGGTGCCTCTGCATCATTAGTTGGAATTCCTCGTCAATCTTCGTGTATTTGGCTTCGGTGCGCGGAGTAAGATTGTACTCGATCGCGTCAGGCTCCGGACTTTCCGGGGACATGGCGCCCTTATGTTCCTTCTTGTTGAGTGCCTGCAAGTGTCAGCAGACAGGTTCACGTGACCACACCGCCCGAGGGCACTCAACCTTCGCATGCACGTTAATTTAAACGGCTAATGTTACATATACATACGCATTTTATATATACATACGACTAGTCTCTCTAGTTATTTTTTTTTTCTTCTCTTCTTTCATATATGTTTCAATGTATGGGTTATTCGTGTATGTACTTTTACTATTTGTACAGTGAGAAGTTAATACGTGCGTTTATGGGCATGTAGAAGAAAGAAAAGGAGGGAAGATATCGCGTGTCACGCGACACCAACGGTCGACAATGGATTTGTGTGGAGAATCCATGAACGACCCTGACCATTATTATACTCAAAACAATTGGGGGACTGGGTTAGGGAACCGGTGTATAGGAATGAGTTAATGATAGTTTTTCTAAAGTTAGAAATTTTTAGTAATTTGATATTGATATATAAGAATATAATGAATAATATATTAATTAGTATTATTTAAAATTCTTTCTTTTTTTTTTTCTCGATAAAAATTTGTACAGAAGAAATAAAAATTTGCAATAAATAATATTAAAATGAAAGATTTTTGAAGTTAGCAAAAATCTCTTTTTTAAAAATTCGAAGAATTCAAAAAGTTGAGTATTTTAGGAGGAGAGAAAAAATTATAATTATTAATTTTTTTTTCCAATTAAGAACTGAGCTTTTTTTTATTAAGATTTTGTATAGAGAACTTTATTAATAAAGTTAGAAAGAAAAATTTTTCAATTGATTTGAGTATAATAAATTTGTTCTGTACAATAAGTTATTGGGTTTTCTTTTTTATTCACTACTGATTTAAATATTGCAACAAACTTTAATTATTTATACTGGCACGATTGAAAACAATTTTTCTGATATTTCTTTCTTTTTTCATATATATATAGCCGATATACTTTTTTAAAAAAAAAATCTAAGAGAAATATTCATATATACAGAGTGTTTCACAAAAAATAAAATAATTTTACCTCACTTATATTTTTATTAATTAAATAGTTTTTTCTTTTCTAATAATTATGAAAAATGTATATTATTATTTATTATATTATCATAATGTTATTCAAAATATTACAAAAAAAAATTACAAACAAACGTTCTACAATTATTTTGAAAAGAAATCACTTTGAATAAAAAGAATAAAAAAAATATACTAAAGAAAATATCAATATATTCGCAAAATATACCAAAAAAATCACTTTACGTTATTAATATACGTAATAATAATATAAAAGTAAAAAAATAATCAAAAGAAATATTCTCAAAATGAAGTTTTTTATATAATGCTTATTCCATCCAGTCATTTGTCTTTTGTTAATATACATTTTTTTTCAGAGACATCAAGCAGAACATCACGCAAGAACATCAAGGATAATTCTCTGTCCGGCTTTACTAATGGACCACCCTGTATAAAACGATTGAAAAAGACGCATAGGAAGAGGGCTTGTACAGCACGCACGTAGATATAATACAGCATACTCATGTATAATTTCGATAATCGACAAACTTGAAAAAGTTAATAACCAATGATGATACGCGAGGATATCAGACATCGTGAAATTTTTCTTTATGAAATCTCTCATTTACTGATACACCCGTGGAGTTATAGGGCAGGCTGGCACTAACGACTTGTCGCGTCACTCGATGAGATTATTTTAAAAATATTGATATTATACGATTCAATGCTGTCCAGAATGTTTAAAATTCGAGAATCTTAAAAAATTGAATAATTTTATTGAAAAGATAATTTTTAAAAAATTTTTTCAATCGTGGAATTGATAAAGAATTATCAACCATGTTGCAATATTTATTTTATAATTCATATTATTCTGAAGTTTTAATTTTGTTTTTCTTGAATCAGAAATTCATATCAAAAACTTTAACTAAAAGTAAAAGCATTATTTAGCATTAATTATATTATTCTTATAAATCTAATATTAAAGTTTTTTTAAATATATTTAAAAAAAAAAACAACTTTATTGATTGAAGAATTCATTTTTAAACTCAATTTATATATAAATGTATATCCAAACAAAAACTTGTTTTCTCTTAAAATGCTATTTTTACTAATTTTTTTTTTTTTTTTTTTTGAATACATCTTCTGTATTATTATTTTAAAACAAAATAACCGATAGGACAAACTGCAGAAAAAAATTTATTAATAAAATATTTTGACTATTGTAAGCATAGATAAAACAAACAATTCTTAGATTTAAGAATAAAATATAATTATTATTATAATCATTTATTTGTACGATATGTAAACAATTATTTTTAATAGCTAAGAGTGGCTTTAAGATCTTCTGATCAACTAAATGACTTGAACATATAGTACTTTCTGAGACAAGACCTAATCGGCCTTGGATATGCAAAGACATGCTTCAACATTCTCTGACATATTATTTACGTGAACAAGTTTTTTGAAAGTGATGCTCATTCAGATTTAAAACACGTTTATCTTACTTCCGAAGAATTTTTTTCATTATTTAAAATACAAGAATATTTTATTATAACAGTGGAAAAAAGATTGCGAGATGTGTAATCTCTGTTTCAAAAAGAATTGAATTTCTCCTTTTATTTTATAATTTTATAAAATTTCATGAAATATAATTTAATATTTTATATATTATCATAAACATATGATAAAAAATGAATTCTTCAATATTTTATATAATGAAGTAATTAATTATAATATTCTATGTAGATTGTAGTATTATAATATTCTAATATTGTATAAAATAATTAAAATAATTTTGTATCAACAACAAACAATTTAAAATATTGAAAATCAGATTCAAAAATTTTCATAATATGAGGACTGTTATTTTAATCTATGCATTATAAAAAATTTCTTAGATAATAATTATCCCTTTTTCTCTATCATCTATTCTACTTTTCATAGATGATGAAGATTTGGAAATATTGTTGGGAAACTTGAAAATTACCGAGGAGAAATCGGCTCACCTCGATGATATTCTTGTTGGTGAGAGACTCGTGGGGTTCGTTGTACTCGGTGTACTTGAGAAGAACCTTGTCCATGTCGGTGCTCGCATATTGATATAGCTTGTTACTCGAACTGAAGATAATCAGAGCGATCTCACAGTCGCATAGTACTGACAACTCATATGCTTTTTTCATTACCCCGAACTTCCTTTTGTTGAAAGTCACCTGTTAAAGAATCATCAATTAATTATCTTTATTTGCCTCAGCCATCTTGAATTATTTGATAATTATTTATCAATTAATCAAACCGATGTGATAATTATCTGTGATACAATAGTGATTCTGATTGTTTTTATTTACTTTATTTTTGAGAAATATTGGATAATAATTGTCGAGAAAAATTATAAAAAAAATCTGAGACAGAAAATTGAATAAATATTCATTTACATTGTAATTTATTGAAATTATTCTTTTTGCCTTTTTTTTTTTATTATTTAATGGAAATCATAATACCTGACGATTCCGTTCGTCCGTAATGCGCGAAATTTGAATCTTCTTCCGACCCATTTTTGTACGGCGTTATAAAGATGAGACAGTTCTTCGGAACCACTGGATGGAATATTAAAAACACTAAAACAAAAATGATTTTCTTATTTTTTTTATATTATAAGTAATTAAAATATCAATAATCAATCAAACAAAAAACATTTTAATTTTTTGATATACAACATACTTTTCAATGTGATATTATAGAATAAATCTTTTACATCTTATTATTTACTATCATATCTTTTGTATGATTCTTCCCAAATAAATTAATATTAACAAATCATTGATTACTAAATCTATAAGTAATTATCAATAATTTCAAATCTAATTCATATAAACTATTTAAATAATTAAAGATATTGTCTAATGATGAAAACTTTATAAATATGAAAAGATATAATTTAAGATAAGATAAACATTCAAAAGAGTACCCTTTTAAGTTTTGACATTTTAATGATCACCATGAGGAAATTCAAGTTGAAATGGTGACAACTTTCGAACAACGAACAAAGGATTGCGATTTAGCTGGCGATTTGAAAACAAAAAGCGCGCACGAACCCATAGAAAACTAGAATACTAGTTATATAGCTATGTATCACATGCAGTTCGAAACATGCGCGACAGAACTGGACCATGCGTTTCAAGTCTAATGCTGAAACGTGCATAAAGCACGTGTCTCGTTCATGTATCGATTAATTGTCCAGCAAACCAGTCAACTAACTTTAATGATACATTAAATTCGACGGAGAATAACAGACATGATGCCTTGTTTATGCGATTTTCTATTCAACTCGACTGAAGTTCCATTATCTTTCAACTAACCTCACTTTCGATCGTATGCGAAACATTAAGCGGGAATTTTGAATGATTTTGAATAATCGAAACTTGTCAACATTCGTGCTCTAAACATTTTTTTTTTAATTAATGATTTTTGTATAATGTTTCTCAATAATACACATGAAAAATAAGTAAAATAAAAATAAAATAAATAGAATAATTATTTCGATGAAATCGAAATAGTCGAATGAAAGTAAAAATGAGATTAATTAAATAATTCAATACAGTGATTGATTGATTGTTGAAAAATAAAACTGTAATTAATAAACGATTTCGATATTACTAAAATAGCTGTGGTAAGAAATTCAAGATAAAACTAAAACTTTTCTCTCTTGTTTTCTAGCAAAAATATAACAGTAATAAATTTTTTCTTAATTCAATCGAATTAGTGTTCAATAAAGTTTCCTATTTATTTCATAATATTAAATTTATTACTACATTTATATTGATATCACATCAGATTTCTGATAGAATCTGACTAGATAGAATTGGATTTAAATACTTAAAAATTTTATTTTTTTAATAGCGATTTTTCAAATTTGATTATTGGAATAATAAGCAAAGTAAGCACACCAAAGTAATGTAATTTCGTTATCAAAATCAAAGCAGAATAAAGTGAACGTAATTAATTACGATGTCATTGCCATTATTGTACAGAGTAAATGTGTAATAAACATCGATTGCTTTTCATTTTATCGATAATTAACGTACGTATTAATCGATTTTGTTGCTCGAGTTTTCCTCAAAGTGTACGGGTACATTGAATTATGTTCCACTATCACATGTCAATTAATAACGATTAATAAAAAAAAAAATCATAGACTTATTAAATTATTAGTTGCCATCTATGATCTTTACTTCTGAATAATAAATTTATATCAATTTCACAATACCGACATTTTAAGGATTATATTTATGTTGAAGATATTTCTAATCTTATATTTTATGAATTTCTCAATCGATAAATAGATCATTTTCTTTTTAATCTTTATTATGATATCTTTGAATCGTAGATAATTAATAGGATTAAATTATATAATTTTAAAATATTTAATCATAATATATATATAATGTATTATTATACTCAGATCATTGTATATGTATATGTAATCATCTATGACCTAATGATATCAATTCAGAATCAAATATATATATATATATTAATCTATTTGACATACTAAAATATATTTTTATTAATTATAAATTTAATTTAAAGTACTATCTTATTTAAGAGGAACTGATTTCAAAATAAATTTATCAAATTATATATATTTAATAATTTGATATTTCTATTTCATTCAAACACTATTCTATACAAATATTCATTTACTTATTCGATATTGAACAATATACATGATCGAATTCTCATTCCAATAATCGTATAATCATGAAATCACAAAATTCGAATATATTTGAAAATTATAAAAAAAAAAAATAATCGAATGATCGATTATTCACATTTGATAATATTTCCTTGATTCGAAAAAGCTTTCAAATGTTCAGATACACCGAGGCTGGTAAAAACATAAGCTTTAACATTGTTCTAATTCTAAGCTCCATCAACTATATTTATCGAACTCCCTTTCATTCATTGCGAACACGCGATCTCTCGCTATATGAATTAACGCGAGTTTCACGGGCAAACGTTATTTTTGTCGCGCCTATCTTATGCATCGCAAAATTATGTTGCACCGTCACCGATTGTAATTATATCACACTCGTGAATCCGTCGGCTCTCACGTTTAATCGAAAGCGATTCCCCTATATCGGCCCCTCTTTAGTTCAACACGCGATTCACTCTTACAAAATTATTACATACTAATCATGATTAATCTAATAATTTTCAATGCTCTTTACATTTTTACATTTTTATACAGAATATAAAAGTTTAAAATTTTAAATTCCTGTCTTATTTCTTTGGATTTATATAAAGAACTTAAAATCGAGTGAGATTATTTTTAAGGTTAGGTTTCGTACATAAGATAAATTGAATATTAATATAAGATGTAAATGAATCATTTAAGAGATATATAAATACATTGCTAACAATATTGTTACAAATTATAAAAAAAAACATTACTAAATAAATCTATAAATAAATCTATTTTTTATTGATTTATAATAATATGATATAAAAGGAAAAGTCTATACAAAATATAAGCTTTTTAAAACAAATGGTAAATTGATAAAATTAATTAATAAAATTCCAAAAAATAAAACTATTTATAATTTAATTCTTATAAAAATAAAAATAAAAGTTTCTAACTAGTAAATTCTTCATAAAGTATAATTGAATTATATATCGTTGTCATATTTCTATTCACTTCTTTTTTAAAAATACAACTTAATAAATATTCACATATATAATAATATAATTTTTTTAAATATATATTTGATAATGTATGTATATACACTAATCTATTAATATAACAAAAAGAAATCTCTTAATTTTCCGATTCCTTTTATTTAATATAAATAATAGATTAAATAATCGAAAAAATATTATCAAATTTTGTATCGTTGTATTGGAGATTTTGAGATTATTTGTTTTTTATTAAAATGCGGTAAGATCATTTAAAAAAAAAAAAAAAATGAACTAATCCCAACTAATATACTTCTTTATAATTATCTATTATAGTGTGATTATACGATAAACGAATAAATTCCATCGTGAATTTTCCATTTATTTCAAAACACAAGATAAAAGATGAATCGTTCATTCAATGAATGTTCTCGTATTGTGAAACTTCGCGAATGATTATTAGCTATCATATGGAAAAAGAAAGTACGAACGAAAAGAGGGCCTCGATATATTCTTTGCCAGTGACAATAAAGAGAACACTCTGGAGAGTGGAGAGGTTAGGAAAGAGAGGTTACAACTCGCTCGAGTTGTCGTCCGATCGAATTTGGTTTATTATACAAGAGCGTAGAATGTGAAGCGAGGGTCAGCGACCACCGTACATTTCTCATACACATGTCGTATTTTGCACTCGCGTTAGAAGCTATTCTCTATTGTATCGAGTAATATTTCGCTATATGCAAAAAAACAATTTTCAATTCAATAAATTTTATATATAGATAGTTTAAATCAATTGCATCCTGAAGTGTCCCATTTATTAAAGATATTTAGATTAAGTATTTTGTATCTTTTGATTATAATTTTTAAAAAAATTTTCTTTCTTTCATGAATATAATATAATATTTTATTTTATTCATTTTCTAATATATAATGCAAAATAAAAAAATATTTTGAACTTTACTATAATAGAATTTTATTAACACAAAAAATTTAAATTTATAATTTACATTCTTTAAAATTTTTTTAAAATATCAATCATAGTAATAACATTATCTAATTTTTCCATTATATTTTTGTTTGAAAATATTTGTAATATTATGTGAAAAGTTTAGAATTACTGACATTTTAGAATTAGAGAAATTAGAATTAATTTTAGAATTATTATAATCAAAAAAAGGAATTAACTTTTCTAGATATATTGATATAACATAAGAGTTACACCATTTTCTGAAATCTTTAATAAATTTTATATTTTGTGAGTGATTGTACATCTCAAGACGAATTTTAAGTAGTGTCACAATGGTAACATTGATAATCAATAGAAATTTAACACTTCGCCACTATCAATATGACAGGCATATTCACACTATATTTAATTTTAATTTTATTATATGGTAATAATATAATATATTCTTACATTAATAATATAATCATATTAACATTTAAATTGCACATCTTGAATATTAAATATTAGGCAAATGGACTATTTTAATTCGATGTATCAATTTCGATAGAAGCTCTCACACGAGCTGCGATAACACGAGCTTTATCAATTTTATTCAAAGCGGTATCATCACGCGTACTTGGTATATAATATTATATGATATGTTGAACTTTGTCAAATTTAACTTGTTTCTTTCGAGTATTTTGTCTGCAACCGGATAAACGCTATCTCGATATCACGACAAGTTTGAATCGCTCGATGATCCATCATGCGATATATCGTTGTTTATAAAAAAAAATGTATAAGAAGAAAGCAAAGAAATAAAATTCGATAGAGTTGAAGTTATTTTTTTTTTCTGTTAACATTTATATAGTTTTTTTAAATATATAATAACTATTTATAAAATAAGAAATATTCTCAATTGTTAGAGATATTTTCCAATATTTTATATCATATAAATTTTAATTTTCAATATATTAATTTAGATTAATATTCAATACAAATATTTTTTAATATAGCGCATATTTTACAATATATAGAAAATCTATATAATATATAATATTTAAAATGAAAATATTTTGAATAATTATACAGATATTAGTTATTTTTTTAAAATAATTGTAATACATTTACCTTGTAATACATTTAATTAAATAGAATTCATTAATATTTGTAATCATCTAATAATAAAGAAATCGTTTTATAATTGAATGTTACAATTGATAACTCACCGACTCGAAGTAAGCTCGATCAGTCGAACATCTCGACAGGTCGTTCGCCAATCGATCGATCTTCTTGCGCACACTGAATCGATATCAAAACAAAGATGGCGAAATCGCACTCTCTTCACAGATGTTGTCACAATATAATTGGAGGATTGCAATTGAGGCACTCGGTCACACGATATTCAAAATTCCACACATTTATTCTCTATCAAAATATCATGTATCTTTTGATAAAATTTGGACTCGTAAAAGTGATTTTTCAATCGAGTTACGATCATAGAGATATATTATGCGATGATTTATTTGTTTTCAGACCCACTTCTTTTTCTCTTTCGAGAAATATCAAACTAGAGATTTATAGAATAATCTTCAGTCACAGTAACAATTCAATTTAGTACAGGCACGTTTTTCAAGCTTTTTTTAAAAATTAATCAGCATCTAATGTTCATTCAATGTCATGTACACGTATGAAACACTCACATGTAGGAAATATATATATTTATATATATATACAATATGTGTATACATGTATTTAATATCTATATATGAGAAAATACAATTATCAAGAGGTTAGCTTAGTCAAAAGTGCGAGGAGAAAAGCTCGTTCTCCAGAACGGACGTCAATGGTCCCGCAATCGATATCTCCCCACTAACACCCTCGCGAAAGGTACAACTTTAAGATCAAAACAAAACTTCTCTTCGAAACGATTACGTAGGAATAACACATAGTTTTTGGCACGAATCAACTTGCACTCGTTTTTAACGATTCCATCAACACGCGTCACTTGCTTTGCATGCCGGATTTTGTCGGTTCGACAATAAGCCAATCACGTTTTGCTTCGTAACAACAGTCGACGACAACGACAACGACAACAACGGCAATAACGGCAATAAGAACTTCCTTTATTCCAGTCTTTTCTTCTTCGCTTTCTTTCACTTCCTTTTTCCTTCTGCTTCGATATATCGTGATATCGATACTTTCTCTCTATATTTTATTCACTTTTACGAGTCCGTCAGCTTGTATTAATGTACACGAGCGCCGATAAAACAATTCTTCAGGATCCAGCTTACCAGGAATCAGATTAGCTAGGTTAGAATATCCTGGCTGACTAGAAACGATGACTAGAAACGCGCGTTCTTTCTTAAAATATTTTTCACGTGCGAGCCGTCGATTCGCACTGCTCCGTAGAAGATTCAAATTTAGAAGCGTCGTATCGGACGGTAAAAAAGCGGGCCGCGCGCCTCGACCAGTTCGCGGTCGAGCCTGAAATAAAGATTTGAGGAAGTCGCGTGGAGAGCATAGGAACGAAAGAGAGAGAGAGAGAGAGAGAGATTAAATGGAGAGGAGGGGGGCCTGGCCGTGTTGCACATACCAGTCGGTCCACCTCGCCTCTGAAGTTCGCCTCGGCACGCCGAGCTAACATCGACGAGGTTCGACCGCTGATTGGCCCTCACAGAGATCAACGTCAGACGCCACCTCGCCAATTGCGCGACGCCGTATATGCCGCGCATGCGTGCCATTTTCAGACAGAACAGTCGCGGTAGCATTCCAACTTCGACCGTACGTTGAACGACGTTGATTTTGATTTTGCTCAATAAATGTTTAATTATCAATTAATTTTATGTTTATTTTGGATGGCTATTTTATTTTCACGACGAATTCAGTACAAAAATGAAAATTAATTGTAATTATAATATTTACAAGCAGGTCTTTTGTCATAATATCAAAAAAATTGTAATTATTAACATGTACTTCATTTTAAACAAAAAAAAAAAAAAAAAAATAGAATAAAAATAACAGAAAAAAATGAAAGAATTACAATCTCATAATTTATATTTAATAATTTTATGAATTAATTTATATAAAATATATTCCTAAATTGAATGTAAAATATTGTTTACAAATTATTTCAATGTTATACTTTAAAATTAATATATAAAATAAATTGATTTTTATATAAAGTGATATGACTATCCTCAGACTATCTACAAAATTTCATATTCTACTAAAACCATTATATTCTTTCTTCACCAGTATATTCTATTATTATCATATAATTTATTTTATAATTTAATTTTCTCTTTAATGAAATGCCAAATAGAATTTGTGTCATCATATTATATTTTTACCATAATTTTATTATGAATTTATGTCGAAAGATAATTATCTTATTTTTATAAATATTTCAAAAATAATTTTTAAAAAATTAACATATTTACTTAAAATATAATTTAATAAATATATATAATAATATATTATTTATATATATAATATATTAGAGAATGAAATAATGATTGTATTGTGAATAGTTCATATTAAATTGAACTAAGATTAGCAATTGATTATTCATATATCATTCATTTGAATAATAAATAAAAATCGAATGTTTTAAATATAAAATAAAATTCCCTTCAACAATTTTTTTCATGTATCGATTTTTCGAGTACGATTTTAACCGTTTAGATTATTTGAATATAACCTAATCTGAATAGAATCTAAAATCCTTAGGTTATTGAGTATGATACCGTGCATAATGAAAGCACATTTATATATCAGACGCTTGAATTAATGTTACAGCTGAACCATCAATCCGTATATGTAATTATTTACATTAAAGCTCCTTTATTCCTACACCTAATCCATTGTACATATTGTACAACGTTCAATTTTTATCTCACTTTGTTGTTTTGTTTTATTTTTTCTATCTAACATATGTTACACATAATATACAAACAATATTTATCAAACATCTATAACTGAACTAATTAAAAAAACATAAAAATCATCTGTACTTATCCAAAAATTTCAAACCTTTTTTTCCAATTAAAATTTGTTATATAATATTTAAGGTTATGTAATATATTTGTCACTATCCTTAAGTATTTATAATATTTCATTTCATTGAAAAGTGATTAATCAGAGAAAATAAAAAAAAAATGTTTTTATTGTGATGATTAAAAAATTTTGACTCTGGAACATATATTTTAATTCGTAAGTTATTAGTGTCCGAAATTGATATGGCGATTGATCAAATATTGTGACAAATATGTTGAATTACAAGGGGAGACAAATACAGAGATCATATCACGGTGAATGCCATTGGTAAACTCGAAAATCCAACTCAATAAATATTAAACGAGCCGAGACGCTTGATGGTTGCTAGCGACTAGCTTCCATCAGTTATTCGCAAGCCACCCGACAGCCGTGTGAAATGAAATTGAATCGAGGATCCACGTTCGAATCACTTGAACTCTGCGAACTTAGTTACGTAACATTTCGAATCGATTTCAAGAACCTAGAGGGCGTTTTTTCGAAATAGTATTTGGATCTGAATAGCATTTGGATTTAAATGTTTTAAATCAATTATTAGAGAGGATTTGTTTAGATTGATAATACGTTAAAACTACGTGGAAACTATATAATTTTAGTAATTTTACTAATTTTAGTAATTATACATAATAATAGCTTTGATATAAAACTGATTAATTCGTTACATAAATATTTAAATAAAAAATATTTGAGATAATAAATTAAAAAAGTAATAGAATATGATAAAAAATGTAAAATTTGATATTACATTTTTAAATTTTTTGAAATTGTTTCACAAATTATATTATATTAAAAAAATTTAAATGTGAAGCTATAATGAGACAAAGAATTATTGCAAAATTTCTAGAAAAATGAAATAAATTAAGAATACAAACACAGTAATCCGAATTTTAAGCAAAATAAAGAAAAAGAGAAAAATCGATGATTTGAATAATCCTAAATTTACTGTAATATAATATATTTAAATTAAAAAAAATTAAAACTTATTAAAAATAATTAAATTCTGATTTGAAATTTAATATAATTTAATACAATAATTTATATAATATATAATTATAAAATGAAAAATTTAAAATTAATTATAAAATTACAAGAAAAGACCATTTTTATCAATTATAAATATTTTGAAAAGAAACTCTATCGAAGAAAAAATATTTATAAATTATATAAAAACGGCTATCGAAAAAAATTTTAAATTCTTTAACAAAATATTACGATAAAAATCTAACGTGTCACTACCAAAAAGAAAAGGTATTATCCATTAATAAATAATCCCGTCTCAAATTCCCCATTGAAATTAATATAGCAATTGCGCACGGGAATCGAAGTATCTCTTATTTAAAACGAAGAGGAAAACCAAAGACCATCTAGACCAGCAAACGTAAAAACGTCTTGTCGAATCATCTTCGTTGCGAAAAAAGCTCACAAGCAAGAGCTGGCAATGGCTGTCGATATTTAACGAATTATCCCAGGTGCGGGTAAATATAAATCTACTCCAGGTCGGATCGTATGTATTATGCATGAGCTGCAATGTAGCTGTCCCCCTACAGAGGTCGGATAACCTAACCCGTCGAGAGAGCAGGCAAGTGTTCAATATATCCTAGCCTATCGATCTCGTCGACCGAGCGCGAAAAGACGCGAGAAACGGGACAGTGGATAAGTAATTAATATTCTCCAGATACAGATAACGAGCAACACTATGGCTGAGGGCGACACCAGCTAATTCTAGTGGACGCGTGTTTGCACTCGAACTCTTGGTCTGAAGAGGACCGTCGGAAAAAACTCTAGTGACTTAGCCAGAGATATAGGAATATACGCGATGTCTCATTGTTCGCGTAGCACTGGCAACTAAGCAAAGGATAATTGTTCGTGAAGAAATAAAATAAACTTTTTTCGTTTGATTTTTTTTTTTTTTTTTTTTTTTAATTTTTAGATTTTAAATCAAGCCAAGTGGAAAATTTTACAAGTACAAATAAAATTGGTTAATTCTTGATTAGATACAAATAAATTATCGATAAGAGATAATTGTATGTACGAAATAAGCAGTAAAAATGCAGAATAAATTTTTTTTTGTTTAAAAATTAAATTTAAAAATCGATTATACGATTTTTCTTGTATACGATTCTGTTCTCTCGATTTTCTCAAAAAACAAGAATGATAAAATTTATGTATGTAAATTAAAATTTGCATATATAAAATAAGAGCCATAAAATTTTATTCCATATTTTTTTATTATTTTTATACGTAAAGTAATTCATTTATCGATAGTTCATTTGTATCTAATCGGAAATTAACCAATATTACTTGTATTTGAAAAATTTTTAACATAAACTTAATTTTTATTTAAAAACAAAGATTTAAATAAAAAAATTTTTATTCTTTCTCTTCCATCTTTTATACCTTCATAAAGGAATCTCATTTTGTTTGATTGTTGATCACGAATAATGAGATATCCTGATGTAAGATATAAGGAAACTTTTTTTATGAATCGTTTTAATTTTCTTATATTACTTACCTAGATATTATTTATAGTACAACAACTGAAAAAAATCTTTCATCGGTAAACTATATAGTGTGTAATATAAATATTGAAAACAACTTAAAAATTGCTAACCAAATGGAATTATTAATTTTTTCCAAGAATGTTATCGCGCATGATGGTAAGGTTGTTTAACGGTTACAACACAATGTGTGCAGCAAATAGGCTGATCAGTGGCAATTGTGTCTGCAACAATGGCAGATGTCAAATTGTCAGATGATCTCCGTTGAACGCGGAACATAAGCTACTTTTGTGAAGACACGCCGATACATTATGCATTCTAGAGCGTGCGAGTTTACGAGAAGAGATGTTTTCGAGAAGTTTGCATCACAAAAATACTTTGGTCGAATGCCTGAAACTCTCGATAACTCGCCCATCCAAAGATTTAACGAGAGATGCACTTCTTTTCTTGGATTGAAAAATAAATGATAATATTCGCTTTAAACAATTTAAATAAATATTATTTGTTTATACGAAAAATTTCTTTTTAAATTATAACATTTGGATATTCTTTTACGATATTAACATCCATAGACCAGAAATGAGATGGATTTAAATTTAGAAAAATAAATTTTTTAACACATATTCAATACGTTTAAATCTAACAGTGAATGTGTAATCATCTATGCTATAAAAATGTATTTATAAAAAAAATGAAAATCATAAAATATTTATATGATAAAGGAATAAACACATTAGTATACTAATTAGGTATAGAAAATGTTAATGTAATCATTAATGATCAAAATTATTAGTGAGAAGTTATCACGTTTAATGCCACGTGTATCGTTTTTAATGAACTTTTTCCTCATATCATTAACGTTTCTACAACGCATAAAAAGCATGATACCATTAACCATCGATAACACGCTTAACTTAACTTGAAAGAATAATCTGTAATGGTCAGACGTTATTCCTTTGTTAATTTCCATTTCTTTCAAATTACGAGAGAAGAAGGATATTTCTTTTTAATATATATATATATATATATATACACATAATATACACGTATAAGTAGTTTAATGGAGATAATTTTGTGCAAGCATACATAAGATGGACAAAGAGCATCGAGAACGTTTCCATTTCATCGATTGCTCGCGTCACGATTCGATGGGACAGAACGTATCGGATAAACGTCAGCATGGCAAGTTGCGCGGTCGGAATAATCGGCCCGCTGAAACGTAGTTAATCATAATGCCGATTATTTCGCGGATAGTTGCAGGAACCGACGTCTATTTCCGTTTTACCGTCAGTCTCGTTTCTGTCATTCTCGATACGATTCTATTTGCGAGAGAGATCGACCGGGTCACACGGTTAAGCGTCGTTCATCCGATAATGAAGATGGATTTCTCGAGATTTTCCTGTAGAATTTAATATGAGATGAACGTGGCGCGCGCAGCGCGGATAAATCGAATCGAGTTCACGGGGGCTTTGAAATGATTTCTTCTTTATCGGTGGAGATGCATTTTCGCGCATATAAGAGGTTATGTTTTTTGAATTGTGACAAATGTAAGTAGATAATCCATTCGATACAGTTTGAATACACGCTACGATAATATACGCTCTTCTTTAAATAATAATAAAAAAATAGAATAAAATAAATTCAGTTCAAAATTATCAAGGATTATATTATTCTATGTTATATTATATAAAGCCAAGTCAAATCAAGTTTGATACCAAACCAAGATTGCTACATTTCAATACCCAATTGATTGTTCCTACGCGATTCGGTACAACGATTATTTGCAGTCAGGGATAGCAGTAAAAGGGTTAATATATTCCCTGGCGTGGGTCGTATATCCTATATTATATTGAATATTCCCTTCAAATCGTTTTCTTTGCTAAATTTGAATATAGAATATTTCATCAAAATCATGTTTTGATATTTAATAAGTATTTCCAATTATTGTTTTATACCTATTTTGAATTTTAAATTTCATATATTTAAATTCTTTCTACAAATATTATGACGTATCTCACGAGAGAAAATTTATTAGTTTCGATAATGAATTGCCTTATTTTGCCATTATCAAGTTATTTTTTCTACAATCACGCGATTTGAGAATCTTTAATGATTATACAGATATTGATACATTTTGTAATAAGAAGATAACGTGATCGAGCAATCAACACGACAGAGAAGAAAGAGGCAAGAAAGTTTCGTCCACTTCCTTTTTTATTATTTATTCGGCTCTATTCATACGACCGTTAAACATGGAACAGAGAAACACATTTAATCGAACCAATTATATGAATCAGTTCTATGAGATTAATTTGCTTTCGCCCTAGATAATTCATTTATTTATTTACGGAAAAGATTATTTGTGTGTACGCACACAAATATGTGAAAACAGAATAATAATAATAATAATAATAATAATAACAACGATAATAAAAGTAACAAAAATGACTTATTATTTTCACAAGGATGAAATTTTTTATATTCAAATTATTATAATTAACTAAAACGATTCTAAATCTTTCGACGATTATTTAATATCTTTTAGAAATAATTTGCATAATGTTATAAAAAATAACTAAACACGATCCACACGTTTATAAACCAACTTTATTTCTTAACTTTTATTCCCGTAGCAATATTTTTCTAAAAATAAATCTTCTATTTTTTCCTACCTAATTTTCCTACACGTTATAGAAATAAAACAAGACCCAATATTATTTCATTCCGTGAATCGAACGATCTTTACATTACCATAAAGTATATGAAAAAATAAATAAAAAAAATTGTTTATCCAAACACGTTAACAATAATTAATTCAACAAACTTCATCTTCAATATTCTTCAACCTATCTTTCAATTCAATGAATCGACTAAATTACATATCTTTTCGAAAGAATATTCATTCTCATAACGCGATTGAATCGCAATCGTTGAATTCACGAATACGCGATGGAAAATTCATCTCCGTTGCTCGATATTGCAATTTCGATCAAGATCAGTTTCATATAAAAAAAAAAAAAAAATAATATTGAATCGTGGCGAATAGATGGAATTCGAATTTTCATAGGATGCAGCAGGGTTCGATCGAGCACGTTGAAAAAACGTGCTCCGGAGAAAGCGGGGAAAAAGCGAGGAAAAAGGGAACGGTTAACTAGACGCGGATACCTTAGAGCACTGTGTAAAAGGGATGTCGGCCCTCGTGATCTCCTTTTGCTCGACGGTGCGAAGGAAAAACAATACACGTAACAAATACCTTTGGAGAGCCTCGATCAATAGCAATATCGGGACACACTGTGCCCGTAGTACCCCTACGTATCTTAGATATGTACGAATATGTACGTCTTTGCGCGCTATCTTAATCTCGAATTTTTTTTTTTTTTTTTTTTTTCATTTGACGACGATCCCATCAGCGCTTGAAATTACGGAGGCGAAGGGGGTTAATTAATTGAAATTAACGTTTTTCTAAAAAAAATCTCCACGAGTTGTTGTCGTGTCGTACACTTGCGATGACACGTGTGATTATTTCTTTTTTTCTCACTTTATGTTAATTGTCTAAATTATTCTTTTAATATAAACTAGCTACGATGACAATCCAATTTATATAAAGTTCGATAGATGCAGGAATGAAAAAGTTAATTTGCACGATATCCAGTAGACGATCCAGAAAAAGTGAATATACGAAACTTAGACTTAGAAGTATTGAATCCTAACGAAAGGGACGAATCGATCGATTCTCATCGAGCGACGAGAGAATCTAGATACCCATCGAATTAGGGCGCAACGAAACTCTCGTTAATCGTCAACGGAACGTCTCTTACGAAAATCTAAGAACTTCCCTTTAGGAAAGGCTGTCGCTTCTGAAGGAAAATACCAGGTGGCCACCAAACCATCTCGAAGCGAAACTGGTGGTACGAGCGCGGTAACAGCCGTCCCTATCCCTCGAAACCACGATATTTCGAAGATCCATGCGGCCGTCTGTTGCCGTACCGGATATCCGCTCATCCTGCCGCCACAGAAGAAACATCTTGGCTTCCGATGGCGCTGGAAAATCTCTCTCCAACTCGTTCAATCTTCACTTATGTAAAATACGAACACGTGTCCCGATCTGTTTCTGATGTACAACGCCACTCGTTCTCGACCGTCTATTGCGTTTCGATAAGTCGATTTAAAGCACGTTTCGAGTGTTTCTTCATCGTGGTGGGATCGAATGATGTAATTTGAAGTAGAGCCGCCGATCGATCGATCGATTTTCTCGATATTGGGGATGGATATTGTTGAGAGGAAAATTTCTTCCATCTTGTTTGAATTTTTCTTTTTCTTTTAAAGAGAAATTTCTGAAAAGTTTCTTCTTCTCGGATATATCTTGGAAATGGTATAATGGTAGAGAGGGGAATTTTTAAAAATTCTTAAAGATAAGTAGTATAATGAATTAATAAATAAATTTCTATTATTTATTCCTACGCTTTGATAAGTAATAGTAATCACATTTTACGCTGTAAATATTTCACGAAGGAAACAGGTTTATTGAAGAAAAAAAAAAAGAAAAAAAAGTATGAATAATTCAATGAACTTTTTAAAAAAAAAAACATGTCTTACAGAAGATTTCCTTATATCTCGTGCATATTTCACAATATGTAAATTAATTTTTCTCTAAGATTTTTAATTAGACAGATCGAAATATTTATTTATATATGTGTACGAGTGTAATAAAAATATAATCCATCCTAATTAGAAAAATACTTATAAAAGAATAAAATAAATACGAAACGAAATATCTCCTGAAAAAAAAAAAAAAAAAAAAGAAATATAAGAAGAAAATAATTGCTTAAAATTATTTGTACCAAGTTAAAACTGATAAGAAGTAATTCCAATAATTCTACATCCTTATGAAAATTATATCTTAAAACTGTGTAATAACTTATTCATTGGAGACTAATAATAATAATAATAATAATAATAACAACGATATCCATATCCCCTGAAATTGTAAAAACTACGAAATAGATGAAATAAATAAAATGAATAACGATTACACTTTGTTCGCGAAAATAATACGAAATACGCGAAGAAGAAGAAGAAGAAGAAGAAGAAGTGAAAAGAGAGAAATTTCTTAGAACAAATTTTCATCAGCTATCAGAGCTTTTTAAACGAGGCGAAATACGTGGCGGACGCACAAGAGAGCTGCCATTTAACCGAGGCACGTGTGATCTGCGCACTTGGCACGCGACCAAAAGGGAGAGAATGAGACCAAACTCCGGAGATGACGTCACCAGGTGACCAGTACCCCGAAGATCGGACGAAATCTCAGAGTAAGGCCGGCTGATTGTTCTGTGTGTTCCGCGTGTTCAACAAATGCTATCGCGAGTTATATCGCTTTTCATCGACGACGAGGGGGAGCAACAGGTTCCACTCTCTCTCGTGCAGCGAGAAAACGAAGGAAGCCCTTTCGACTCGGGGCGAAAGCTTTGTCCCCCCCCCTCCCCCCGTGATTTGCTCGATCGAAACGATTAAGGGAGGCAATTTAGCTAGAGATTAGTTGATTTGTTTGCTTGAAATTTTTCTACGACTCGTTCGAAGTTAGCTTCAAGATTCGATCGTTTCGTCACATTCAAAGATTTTCTTGTTGGAAAACTTATGCGATTCGAATATTTCATTGACCAATCGTTGTAGCATTCGAATTGTTGCACCATTCGACTCGTTTTACAACTCGAATGTTCCACTATTCAAAGGTTTCATAACACCCGTATTTTTCGCATCACAAACGTTTTTAGTTATACGAATGTTCCGCTGTTCAAATGTTCAAACCGTTCGATTGTTTCCAATATTCAAACGATTCATAGTCCGGCTAAATCTAAACGTTTCACGATATTCAAATGCTCCGTTCTCCGAGTTTCAAGCATCCTATTATCCATATTCTCTTCAAAATATCGTTGAAATTATAATATATGTTTCTTTTACGTTTCGAAACTTTTAAACGAAGAAAAGAAGATATTGAACTATTTTCCTTAAGATATAACCCCACCTGAAAGAAGTGGTCCAGTTCTTTAAAATTAAAGAAACGATATTCTATCTTATACCAAATTTTCCAACGACACGATAAAATCTGAAAACGAGAAAGATCCGATATCTTCGAGAACGAATGAATCGAATCGAAGGCAGAGAGAGACGACGCTTCTCTTTCTTCGAAGAAAGTAAAGATGTCTAAGCGCGTCTTTAAAAAAGGGGTGAAACCTGTCGATCATTATTATAACACAGTTTCAAGGTGGTCAAGTGACGAGCTGCAAATTGATCCTCATTCACCCTTCTCTGCTCGTGTGTTCGAGGGAGCGCGCGAGCGCACGAGGTAAAGTTACCCTGAAATAACTCTTGCAGATTATGCGAGGTGAAAGAAGATAAAACGCGTGTAAAGAGGCTAGTGAAAGTGCGAACTAATTTAACGTGTAAACTACTCTTGGCCTTTACAACGTTAATCTTAATCGCGAACGAAATCGAATCGATTTTTCTTCTCCATTTTTTTTTTTCTTTCTCTTTTTTTCAATCCTTTTAAAATTTTTCGAATCGATACGTATTTCATCAGTATGGAAGAATAATAGACACGTTTTGCGAGAATCTAATCTCTGAGAAACTAGTGGGAGAAAATTCGTCCTCCGTAATCCTCTGTTGAGAAATTTTATCCAATCTTCGAATCGTATCGTTCGTTCGATTGTTGCGACGAAACCATCGTTTCGATCAGTTGATCGTTGAAAATGAACAAAACATTCGAAAGGATCAACGAATGTTGATCAATTATGATCGATAAATTTAATTGGAACCGATCGTTACAAGGAATAACGTGATTAGATATCGAGATAATTTTCGAACGATGATGCGAACGTGAACGAAGAGTGTTCGTCGTTGTTACGTTTGATTTGGACGACGATCAAGGTAACGTGTAAAGGGCAGAAGAACGAACGTGACGTTCGATCTACGCGTCTCTTATTCACCGATCTACATTTGTGTGTTTATGATCTACTGGGTGTTTTATTAAAAAAAAAAAAAAGATTTTGATTTCTCTTTCCTTTATCCTCACTTCACGCACAAGTGAAATTTAATTTCAATGGAGCGAAATTCATGTCATTTAGTCTAGAGAATTTAGATCGTATCTAGGGAATTTTTTGAAAGAGAATCGCTCGGATTACATTATCATTTCAATCGATCGAATACGAGTTTTCTCCTTTTCAAAGACTTAATAAGTTACTCGGATATAAGTGTATCAAGTGCAAGTCTTAAATGAGTAGTGACATAAGAATTACTTACTGTTCCACTTGACTTCCTCTGCAATCTTAATCTTAATCTTAATCTTATCGATGTTGAATCATAAGAAACAACAATTTAGATTAACTTTACTTTTCTATTAATCCCTTAAATATGGAATAAATATCGAATCTTGAACTGTTCCGGATATTCGCTCGTCCCCAAATACAATTTGAAAAATTCTTCCGTAAATAAATATCCTTTTAAAATTATAAAAAGTATACAACGTTACAAACGGCACACCCTGTACATAAAATGATTGGCGAAGCGAAGTCGAATATTTCCCGATGGAAAACTTTTCTCTTACGAGAAAAAAATTTGATTGCTTAACGTGTAAGAAGAAGAGGAAAAAGAAAGAAAAAGAAACAAATAAGAAAGAGTTCTTCAAACTAAATAACGTTGTATAAGAATGTTTATTTTAATTGTTGCGGAAAATGTGCGCAAAAACATGCCGAGCGGCGTCCGGCAGACGCCACGAAACGTTTGCCAAGGGTTAATGAACAAGATGTATGTTGCCCGATTTCAAAATGCAATACCTATTACGATCGCGACCAAATTGTCAAAATCGTGCTGGCATGGTTACAGCAGAAAATTATGAGATTGTATGGCTCAACACGTGACACGTTAAAATTTCAATATGGCAGACAAACTCGTGTATTTTGTCGAAGATGATTCTGTAACGCTATCTATACATATACAATCGATCGATCTATACAATAATCGATGCCTATTCGTTTTTATTATTCCTCTTTATTTTATCACGCGAGGATTATTTATTAAAATTTTGTTGATCAAACAAATTAATAAGAAACTAGGAAATTTTTAGTCAAAAATTTGACCAAAGGAACGGGATGATATTTCGTAGAAAAAAAAAAAAAGAAAATGATGTTTTAGATGAATCATAGAGGATGTATACTTGTAAATGAACCACGAGTGATGATATTACATTTCCGGCAAATATATAAAAATAACTTGCAATATTGTTACATTTTTTTTTTTTTTTTCAGATTTATCCAAAACGACAACGGCATTGGAAATTGCATTTAGATGGAGTGGCTATGATTAAGAACTGAGAATTTTGTTGAATTGAATAAGATACTGATTGAAGAAAAAATGAGATAAGAGTAATTGAGGTACGTAAATGACTCTAATATTTTCTTGGTATGAAAGAACGGGATCAGCAACCAAGCTTAAGATCGTTGAAGTCGACGTCACACGCGATGATGCGACACGTGAAAGAAGAACAAGAGAAAAAACAAGAGATGAAAACTATAATTTCGAATCATTCTCGTTCAATCCTGAATTATATTCGACGCTACACCGAGACTTTCCAATTCGTGAAATAATTATTTAAACGGTATCTTCGATGAGTTTAAAATTCGAACCAATCTTTATTAATCTTTCACAATTAAACGATATACAAATCTTGCTCCTTAAAGATTCCTTTTCCTTTATCGATAAGCGTCAAACCGATTTGAATTCGAGAGATCGAATTCGGTTGTTTAAAAATCCCTTATCGACACCCGATGTCGTCCGAATCTAGACGAGCGAAATTCCACCGCGGCCTAAATCCGTTCAAACGCGTCACGCGCGAGGGCGCCTCGTCGGCCGTGCTTAGAAAATGGTGGAAACTTACGCTGAGAAACATCTCTCCCGGCTGGCCATGTTGAACTTTCGTTATACCGTAGAATCGTTTCACAATTCTTCGTTACCAATCTTTAAATCGATATTTACATCCCAACGAATATCCACGAATCTTCCACTTATAAATTCTTCCAGAACTGATCTACACTACAGTTTTTCTTTCTTTCTTTCCTCTTTTTCTCTTTTTTTCTAATCGAAAACCAAACAACGACCGAACGTCACGGCTGCACGTGATTATGGCACACGCGGTGAACACGCGGATGGAGAAGAAGAGATGATCGAAACTTGGCTGGAACCAGTTCAAATCGTGAATTCGAATTGGACCACCACCGACGACGACACACCCCTCGAACGATCCGGGAACAGAAAGAGAGAGACAGGACGTTCCCTTGATCCTTCGCTCCGCGTCCAACTGGTCCCGGCGCGAAAGATCGGCGGTTAGTGGCGAGAAATGAAGGAGGAACGGAAGAAGAAAGAAGCGAACGAAAACGTAGGTCCGCCGAGCCGGGAAGAGACAGAGTCAGTGGATAGAAGAAGAGATGTTGTGCCGGTGTGGTGTATTAACAAACCGCGTGAAAAGATCCCAAAAATAATTTCGGCGTGAAGAAATAAATCCGGGTGAGGCGGTCGCGAGGGTGCCTAAAAGAAGGTTCGCCACCGGGTGCCTTCTGGGAATGAAACCGGCATAGTATGCCCGAGTTATAAGAAGAGCGGTGTAGCGATCGCGTCGGCTAGTCGCTAAAGAGTCTTTGCCGCGGCTAAGAACGGATCAAGGGGAGGCGAACGGGTTTAAACGCGAGAAGCCTGCAACGCATATTTCGAACAACTTGAAGAATCTTTCTATGGGTGCACGATCACGACGGATTTAAAAGTATATATATATATATATATATACTACGAGAAGGAGATATCTTTCGTTCAGTTCTGGGGATGAAGTAACGGGATCGAACGAATTGTTGTTCGGTATTGTTTCTTGTCTTTTCTTCTCTTTTTTTCTCCTTTCTTTACAAAGTAGGTGGAATAGAAGCGAGAGAGGAGCAGGCCAGGATGAGGAGACGGGCCGAATATGCGGCAACGCGAGAGACGCAATGGCAAGGCAAGGCAAAGCAAGCAGGCAGCACAAGCAGGCAGGACTTACCTCTGCTGTTTTTAGAACTCCACTCCCAGAACTGCGCGGGTCGAGCCGAGCCAAAACCAAAATACCACCGATATAGCTTTTCTGCGATGGTCTTTGTGTAAGCGACCAACCAGCTCTTTCGTACGGACGTCCAACCGGCTTGCACCGGAGTCGAACGCCCGACAAACTAACCTTACCGACGCGGCCAAGACGACGACGACGACGACGATGATGATGACGACGAGACACGAGACGATGCATCGAGGGAAAAAGTATATTGTAATATGAGAATGATATTCGTATTGGATATCGTTTATCGATGGTACGGGATGGTTTTGGCACTCGACTTCCGTTTCATGGATTTGGAGAGAGGATGCTGATTGAGCAGACGTGTGATTTGTAAAAGGTTCCTTTATAAGTTTGTAATTATAACGTCGCATCTTGACGATGAGTAAGTTAGTTAATGGAAATCTTTATCGATGAAGTTTGTTGCATCTTATTTTTTTTTTTTTTTTTGGAATTTTTGATCATCAAGGGATTCACGCGATACTTGTGAATACTCGAGAATTTATCTTTGTCGAGTATCGTTGAATATTTTGAATAAAAATTAATTTAAGGATGACGTGGCGTGTGAAACAAAGAAGATCGTTAGCACGTTATTAAATAATAATATATTTTAATTATTCGTAATTATCGATGAATTTAGTTTGCATTTAATGAATCCGTCATGATTTATCGATACGTAATAATAATTTCCATACAATTTTCTCATTTAAAATTTAATTTTTCCGGTAACGTTTCGATGTTAGAAAAAAAAGGAAAACGCTTACCTTTCCTATTGCATGTAGGAGCCAAAATACAGGGTCGGTGTTGCATTCACGACGACGGTCCTGAAAACGAGAAAAGAGGATGGCTCTTAATTTTCGCGGGAAACGTGCATATTTCTAATCTTTATTTAAAAAAAGGAATGAAAATTTCAACGCGATTTGTCTTTTAAATGTCTTTCAAGTTAAACACAAAAAAAAAAAAAAAAAATTGAAAATCAAATCTCGAACAACATCAAACGTAATAATTCTTCTTCAACGGATCGAAAGGAAGAAAATACAAGTAAAAATAAAAAAACTCCGATATAATTGAAATTCGGAGGAAGATAGGGAAGAGCAAGATTTTTATTTTATTCAAAAAGGATATAAATCGGAGGAGATGATAAATGGGCGAATGAACCGACGTGACACGATATAATTCCTATCCCATCCTCCCCCCTAACCGATCCATCCGTCCCATCGGTTGTTGTAAAAAAACCGATCGAAAATCGCAGCAGCTCGTCGCAGCAACGTCCAAGTTTCCATAATTACACCGGGACAATTGAATCACCGAACCAATTCCACCAGTCACGATGGAAGATTCAACTGAATTCTTTATGCCATCTCCACCGTTTCGCCGTATTCACCTTTAATCGGGTTAACGGAGCATGGAAGCTTCTCCAAAATAGTCGGTCGTTATTAATTTAAGTCACTCTTAATACGGTTCCATCCAGGAAAATCGTTATCACTCGTTCTGTCCTGGTTCGATCGATCGGAACGAGCAGAGGGATAACAGAGTTCGAAAGTTCATGCCGCTCGGAGAGGGTCTTTTCTCTTTATTGTTCTTTGGAACAATTTTTTTTTTTTTTTGGATCGATTTTTTTAAACACTCTTTCAAGTGCAATCAAATCAGACAGAGTGAAGTCCTCCCCTTCCCTGTTTATATTTCCTCGGGAATGAGAAAAGAAGTGGAAAGATTCGGATAAACAACGTGTACACAAAAGTATTTGTAAGAAAGATTTTTACTTAAGTGATCGATCGATACGTGCTTTTTTTTTTTTTCTTTTTCTTCTCTCTTTTTCCAGAAGATGCGATATTGCATCACGCATCTGATACGTTATCAGAGCAGATGGTTTAAATTAGTTTATCTTATATTACAACTTATCTCTCTACTTTTTCTTTTTTATATTAATGACTTTTATAATTACTTTCATGGTTATAAAAATATATAATGGGATGTGTAAAATAAGATCAAGTACGGAATGAATAAAAATAAAACGCGTAATCGAGCGTCGATCAAATAGAATGGCAAAGTTCAAAAGGACATATTGCTGTTGAAGACGATTCAAGACGATTTTTAGTTGAAAGAGAAATGAGAAATTTTTGGATTGATAATAAACATTTCGCAATATACGTACTTTTTATTATCTTCTCGTTAACTTCATTTGTGTTATCACTGGTAAATATATTATAATATCATACGGATTCATTATTTTCGTTGAAAATCAAATGAAACGACATATCTTTTTTTCGACTCGAGGGTATCGAATTTTTCAACTCGGTCAAAGTAGTTGGCTCGATGCTTTTTAAAATTATTTTCCATTTCCTCCTCAACATCCACCGTTATTCCACGCAGAAGACACACGTCAGAAAATGTCAGCTCAAAAAGCGAGCCAAATCTTGAAGCTCAACTGATTCATTGATGAGATCATGCGACTAAAGCGGGATAGTTTTGCCAAGTTGCTCCTAAATTTCCACTTTTCTTCTTCGCTTAGAGAAATCGCACAGCGATAAAAATAATCTTTATTCCTTCCTTCACAAGGATTCCAGATTGTCGAATCGACGAAATCATACTTTGAAACTTTGGCTTTGAATACAGTGGAAAGAAGAGAAACGAGGATAAAAGATTTCCGATCACAAATAAGAAATCTCTGAAGAATTATCGAAAATCATTAAAATCATCGAGAATCTAAAAGGAATCTAAATCTAAACGAATACTCTGAAAGAAGAAGAAACATGATAAAACGTTCTCAGACTTTCGCAGAAATTTTATTTAACGATCGAAACGATCCCTCGATGAGCGTAAAATCCAAAAATCCAATTTACCAGGATCCAATTAACAGCCGACACGGAAGAAAAAGGAGCGTTTTCGAGGGGAGGGAGAGAGAGAGGCGTTTCGTACGAAAGAAAGGCGACAATAATTTTTGCTTTCGGCGAAGCGGCGGCTAGGAAAGAGGAAGGCATAAAACGACATTGCTCTGGATCGGCACGTGCCACTCGATAAATCTGTCGGCAGCTGACGGCACAGCCGGCTGCAGCCTCCCGCCTGCACTTGCGCCTTCCCCTCCCCCGTGTCTTAACGTTTCCTCCGCCCCTCTCATTCCACCCCCCAAGTCCCTTCGCTCTTACGTGAACTCCTCCCTGAACCCTTGCTCGCGAGGGCACGGTTACACGCGTCTTCGTGGGTCATACGTGTGCAAGGACGGTGTTGGATGAATTTGGAATAATCGTGATTTGAGATTTATCGAAGGAAGATCGAGGGTGGTGCGCCACCAGAGAGAAAGAAATCTCCTCTACTTTCCTCGTGTTTTTCTTTTTTTTTTTTCTTCTTCTTCTTTTTGGAAGACAAAATTTTGTTGCGTAAGAGAGATGATCGATTATATGGTAACGTGGATGATTACGGATTATTATGGCTAGTTGCGGAGGGGAACAGTTTCATTTTTTTCGAAAAATTTTTAGGCGTGGAGAAAAGTAGAAGAAGAACGTCCGCCTGAATTGTTTCATTGACGCAGAAGAAGTAAATATATCAAATTTCGAGATACGTGTTCTCTCGTGGTTACGTAAGGGAAGATTCAAGATTGTGAAAACAGGAAGAGGATTTTTCTTACGGTAAACAGTACGAAAGAACGATTTCGATTTTACGAGGAATAGGTTCACTCGGGGCCCAAACGATCCGGGAGGGCCTGCCCTCTTCCCAAGGGAACGTGTGCACGCGTGTGCGTATAATCCACGCTACGCTACTTAATACGAGCGACAAAAATGCTTAAGAGGAAGGGCTTCTTCTGTGTTTCTCTTCCATACTGTGTTTTATTTCGAGGCTTTGGATTATTCCTGTCTATAATGTCTAAATATTGCGATATAATATACACGATTCCTTCGATTTAGGTGTTTGATTTGATCGACAATTTAAACGTACATCTTTTTCCATCTTCCTTATTTTATTCTTATTACAGAAGGATTATTTATTAAGATGCAATAAAAAATTAAAAAGAGGTAATTTGTTCACTTTAGCCTAGAATTTTTAAGTTAATTAAAATTAAACGATTCATGGTCGAAATCGAGAATATATAAAATATTTACATTCGTCGATACATCATTTAAAATTTAAATTTCAAATCTTTTCTTTCTTCTTTAATGCAACACCCATAATAATCAAATATTATGAAGCAAATATTACTTATACACAAACTAAAGTAAAGTATTAGCAAAGTATCTTTTCTACCTTTCTCCTTCTTGAAGAAACCACCTATAACTTAAGGTCATAGATTATAGTTATTTATAGTTCAAAAATGTTGCTTCAAGTTTTACTTCTACTATCCCTTCTACGTTTAACGTGAAACACATACGCTAAAACGTAATGGAGTAGGATTAATCCAATATTTATTAACACGTAATAATACTTCGATATGAATAATAATAATAATAATGAAAAATAACGATAATCTAAAATTCGATATAACGATAAATGTGATTATCGAAATTTTTCCAAGCGGGCAAGTTTTAAATTGAACCTTCCATATGTTAAAAAAAAATCATTGCCCGACATCATCCCCGTGATAGCGGCGTCCGCAACTGCGCGTTAGCAACAGATGGAGAGCGCTGTGTATCGCGTATTACGTATCGCGCATAAAACGACCAGTTATACGCATACACACGGTACATGCTTCATCGATCAGCCAGTTACTTGCGTCATTGCGAGCTCTCATGCTCTCTTGCTGGGCACAATTTCTTTCTTTCTTTTCTTTCCCCCGCTTTACCAATTACCACGAAATAATAAACGAAAAGAAATGAAATAGATGATAAAAATTCGTAAAATTCAGCTTGTAATATTCAACAATAATAATCTGTGTATATATATATATATATTTCTAAGAAGATACGATTTTAAAATTGAAAACTTAAAGATAGATGGATGAATAAGATAGGAAAAATAAATGTATAAAAAATTGAAAACTTCCTATCTCAAAAACGTTCGAAGAAAAATGAATTTAAACGGTGGAGAAAGCAAAAAAAAAGCGGATTGATTAGAATATGGTTGGCGGGTTAGAACGAGCCCATGAGTCGGCGAGAGATGTTGGCGCGAGTGCAACGCGCCATATTCTTTGTCCTATGACACGACGATGTTAAAGCTCTGTGGCTAAATTTAAACGCAGCCGCCAGGGCTGAGTCTAAGACCGAGGCTGAGCAGGAGCAGCCGCCAGAAACCAGAGCACGTGCTTCAACTAAGTGACGTGTGCCTTCCTCCCCTTGGCGCCCCCTCCCCACCCCTCGCCCTATCGCTTCCCTTCCCCCTTTAACTCGTCCCCACCCGTGCAACACACCCCCCATCTCCCTCTTCCCATCTGCTCGTCTATCCTCCTCTTTTTTTTTTTCCCCCCTTATTCATTTTAATTATCCACGTTCGATTATCTTTATATTTCACTGCCCGTTTCTCATCTCTGCGCAACGAAAGATTCACAGAGGATGAACAACGGATCGATACGAAGATGTTGGGGATTAATCGATTCGAGTGGAAAATTAACGACGCGTAGAGAGGAACTTGGTGGAGAGGAATTTAATGGTGGAAGGTGGAATGTGAGTTTGTTAATACGGTGTTATATACAGGGCCAGATTGATTCGAGGAGACTGTTGTTCAACTTTAATCCGTTGGCCGTTTTGGCTGGTTTAAGAGAATCTTAGAAGTTTGTGGATGTAGCAGGTTTCAAGAGTAACATCTTTCGTGGGAAATCGGTGATAATCGGTTTATACTTGTGATCGATAATTGAAGAAACAAAGTCAAAATTAACGACGGTTAAATCGATAATAAACTCGATATCGAGATTGTTATTAAAGTTGATAATTGAATCGATGTTACGACCATGTAGAAATTTACTTTGGAAACAGATATTCAAATAGACAGATGTTTGATTTTTAAATATGATCAACTTGAAATTGGTAAATATTAAAATCGATAATACTTGAATTAATTCAGTAACGAAACGAAATTCATATATATATATATATAAATTAAAAATTTATAAGTAATTGATTTTCTCATATGCTTTATTTATTTTCCAATCAAAATTTGAACTAATTGAATATCGAACCATCGATTTTCAACTGGAGCCGAACCACACGGTTGTAGGAGTTGATACAAACATCCTGAACCTCACACGTGGCCTCAACCGACTGTAGGACACGTGTTCCTCTCTCCTACAGAGACATTTCTCCACAGAATCAGTTTTTTCGATAATCCATGAATATTCAATTTCATCGATTCAAACATGTCTTTCTTATTATATAGATATATATATATATATAATAAATTTTGTTCGATAATCTTGAAAAAATACACGTTCTACGTGTTCAATTCACTTTTCACGACTAATATATTGCAAATAATATAAAACTTACACGCATTATATACATTGCACAGATTTGCACAAATTTTGTAAAACAAAGTAAAAATAATTCAAAAAGTTTTCTTTTAGTATTTCTTGTAAATCTTGTAAACGAGTTTTTGAAAAACAACTGCCTACGTCAGAAATTCCCTTTAAGTTGTTAAAATTAATACGAATCGAGTGAATAGAAGGAAGAACGTGGCAGGAGGGCACCTAAAGGGGTAGGGCCACACGTCGTTGGTTATGAGACCCCACGGTTTGCCACGGCCAACGCGATGAGACCAGACACATTAGAACAATCAGAATCCCGCAACGTTTTCTGTCTTGTGTGTACAAAATCAAACTGAAGAAAAATTGTAACGTTCAAACGTATTAATGAAAAAAAAGAAAAAAGAAAAAGAAAAAGAGAAAGAAAAATTAAAATTTCATTTGTTTCTTTGTAATCGTCATGATAAGTTTTATCGGGCTCCTCGCACTTTCTTCATCAGATACGCAATTGCTGTTTAACGAAGTCGAGCCGACTAGCAAGGTCACATCCATCTAACGAGGTACATCTAATAATTGATACAACGATTGCTAACAAGTACGGAACTGCGAAACCGGTTGGGTAAATAACGAACATGTACAAGGTGTGTTTTAAATCATGGTAGCAAGGAAATTGATTGGTGAAATGGTGATTCTGCATGAAAAGAATAATATTCTTTTTATTTAAAATTTCGTTTTCGAGTAATGTGAAAAATTTTCGAATACAAGTGAATATAAGTGTTGATTAAATAGATGCGAATAGAGTAATATATCGACAGTTCATTTATTAGAATTAGATTTATTCACAATTTACTTTTGCACGTGTGATCATTCACTCATCATGATTTTAGAGACACCCTATATATCAAAGAGAATGAATCTTCGAGATGAATCTTACGATAATTAAGCTATTGTTAATGGTTTTATCGATTATGATATTCAATTGATTCATTGTTGAATGAAATATTCGTTTTAAGATTGAAATATTTATTTAATGATTAGATTATTATAATAATTTTAATTTATTTGAATGCGAAATAACTGAATAAATTAAAGAGAGAGAAAGTGATTCAAGTTTTTGAAAAGAGATAAGTATAATTATTCATCACAGGCCTTATGAACTTTCAAATTTTTTTTTTTTTTTTATAAATACGAATAAAATTTTGTTAACATACGAAAAAACAATGAAAAAATGCAAAGAATATTATCGCGCTATACTGATACGAACAAAATGAAATGCAATTTTAAAAACTTCCATAAATCATCCTATCTTGCGTAATATTTTTCTAAAAAAAACTCATAAAAAAAAAAAAAAAAAAAGGAAAAGAATGAAAAATGACAAAAGTATCGTCACGGAGAATCTTTATAATAAAAGAACAAGTTCCACAAATCATAATTCTCTACCATCAAATCTTTTCCTCCATTAAAAGTTTCCAAAAAAGAAATGAATATCTTCCCAAAGTAAACGAATAAACTACGGTTCAAATGTACAAGTGATTCGAAGGATCTTTCCTCTACTAGCTCTGTGTGTCCCTCTTTCGGTCGCACACAAACTGGAGCTTGAAACGCGATACTCGACGCGAGACGATACGCGGACCGATTCTACTCGAAGAGAAGCAGAATGAACGGCGAGAGCCGGCGAAAAGAGAGGGAAAACGAGGTGGCGCGAAGGAAGAGGGTCGGGAAAAGAGGAAAACAAGAAGAGGGAGACTTGTGAGTTGAGTGAACGCACACTCGAGTCGTATGTATGGGGGAAGGGAGAGGAAGAGCAACATATACACACATGTGAACACATGTGAACAAGGAAGAATCTCGCGCGAACTGTGAAACTACGTTTATTCCAAACGTAGACTCTTCTCTCTCTCCGAATCTTTTGCTACTTCTTCTTCCTCTCCTTTTCTTCCTTTTTCCCCCTTTTTCTTCTTACTCTTGCTTCTTTTTTTTTTTAAAGGCTTCGAGTAGCGAAATAATTCTAAACGAGAAGAGAAACTTTTCCATCCGTGTATTAACCATTTGCGGAATTTAAGGAATTAATTTCGATTCACATCTTATCTTTATTTCAAAAATTGTTCCTAATTTTTTTATCAATTCAAGAATCAATTTCCTTTCTAAATTCTGAATTAAAAAACTAAGACCCTTAACATTTCTTATATTTACTTTACGATCGATATTATAAAATTGATCTAGAGAAATATGCAATATGTATGCATTCTGTGTAATACACGTAATTATTTTGTGATTAGTGATTGCGCTAAAGGAATTTGTTTCGTACGTTATAAGAGAAGAATGGAATGGAATACATCAAATTCAACTTGGTGTAGAAGATCTCTTACGATTCGATACAATTTTTATCAAGAAGATGAGAACTAATTAATTTATGAAGAATAACGAGTAATTTAAACAGTGAACGATTCAAAATAATTATGAGAACCTTATTTTTTTATATAATGTGGTGTATATTACTTACACTATTATGGAAATTGGATTATTATCTTAGAATAGATAATTTGAGTTGAAATTACTCTTGTAAATGATGAATAAAGTTTTTATATAATTTTTTTTCAACAGTTTGATAATGAAATGATCAGTTTGATTTTGTTTTAATATTATTTTATATAATATTTTATATAACATTATTTTTCGTTCGTTAAAGAACAAATTGTTTTTTTTTTTTTTTAATTTGAGAAAATTATTGAAATTAATTTATTTTTAGATTTGTATTATATTAATACAGCATTCTTTTCGCTTATTATATTATATCTTATATTATCATCTCTTAAGTAAAGAAAATTATAATTTTTTTTACTTTTTTTAAATTGGAATAATGTTAATTCTTTTATTAATTATATAAAACCGAATTAAGAAGAACTTAGAAAATAAATATCTTTTTTTAAAACTAAATTCGTATGAGTATTTTTTTTTTTTTTTCCCAAAAACAATCTCTCAAATAATTCAGAATTATGATATATTCATACCAATGCACGAAGTAACATGAAATATAAAAATCTACCCACGCTCTTCTAAAATTTTTTATCTAAACTGATCCTCCATGTTGCAATACACCCACACTTATATTAAAGCAAATATACAATAAATAGAAAAAAACAAACAAAAAGATGTTCAAATATTTACTAAACTTCAATTACTGAAAAAGAATTTCCCAAGAAAACCACAAGCCTAACAACAAAATGAATTTTAAATTCAGTTGAAGAATAAAGACGTCCAAAGAAGAATACACATTTTTTACAAGCTTTATATAATTGAAACAGAATTTTTCATATTATTCCTTCATCGTTATCCACAGTCTAGATACCCTTCTCGCATTCAATAAAACAATTATCCACTCCCGTCATCCTCATACCGCAGCCAATAATCACTCCACATCCACCAACCAGGGAAGAATATTCCTCAAGATGTCCCCATGGAACCCTTCCCCTTGTTCTTTCCTCGAACTTACCATTACTCCTCTCCTCTTCCTTCTCCCTCCTCCTCCTCCTCCTCCTCCATCTCTCTTCACGCGCGTGGACGAACGCACACAGGGACCTCTCTCACATGCATACATGCACACAAACGAATTCAGGCACGCATAGAGGAAAAGAGACAGAGAGACGCGCGTGTATTGCTCAGCTAGCAGAGGAAGAGAAGAGAGGAGAAACGAGCTGGCAGATGTTGGGCGCGTGCGGCGTCGAACCTTTTAAGGCGCGATCACTGGACGCCCGGCGTCGCCACGGCCCTCCCCGCATCGCTCTCGCCCCCACTCGGCTCTCCTCGTCCCTCTTAACTCCACTACCCTCCACCTCGGACACCTTGAGAACAGACGAACCACGCGCGCCACACCAGCCTCCGCGAAACCTCATCTACCTCTTCTACTCGCTACACGCTCCTCTCCTTTCCCCGCACGGATAAAAGGGAGTCGAGTTTGAGACTGTAATTTGCTTCCAACTTCTTATTCTTCCTGCGTGCTTTTTTCCCTTTTTCTTTTTTCTTTTCGAATTAGGGATTTGTTTAGGTCGAGATGTTGGTTCGAGAATTGGTTTTGGACACGTGGAAGGGAAAGAAGTTTCAAGA
This sequence comes from Apis florea, assembly GCF_048593485.1. Classification (NCBI taxonomy): domain Eukaryota; kingdom Metazoa; phylum Arthropoda; class Insecta; order Hymenoptera; family Apidae; genus Apis; species Apis florea. The sequence continues at coordinate 252,771 of NW_028256543.1, read as the reverse complement.
AGAAGGATTAATCCGTGCTACCTTGTAACCTTGTTTAATCTGTGTTTTTGGTATTTTTTATTCTGATTAATTCTCCAAGTTACTTAGAAAAGTTGAATCCATTTATTCTGGATTAATACGTGTACTTGTACTTCTGTATTTGTGTAGCTATTTTCATTAAATTTAACATATTTTGTTTCTACAATATAATATTCATCGACCAGTTATTATCTCAGGTATATGAAATAATATATTTTTATAATTTATATCAAAGTTTATTTCATCAAAGTTATAAGTCCAATTCTAAAAACTAATAAAAACTTTTATCCTATAAGTCTAATACCTCTTAGCATCTTTCTTTTAAATCTACAAGTCTAATACCGAATCCAAGAAACCAATCCTAATCCTATTAATCCAAAAAATTCTAAATATTAAACAGTATTTGTTCAAATTATAGTATTCTAGTATTTATCATGTCATAAATACAAAGAGTTACAAAACAACAAAAAAATTAAATTAATATTAATCAAATTTATAAATAAACAAATCACATATATATATATATATTTTAATACTAATTATTTTCAAAAAATTTTCATAACATATTTTCATCCATATGTCCATGTAACCTGTCTACTTTATATTCTATTTTGTACATACGAGTATCTAAATACTTAAAATTTTTCTTTTAAATTTAATCATTGTTTGACATATTTGTTATCTGGACTAATATCAAACAAATTCAGAACATTATTAGCAATCAAAATCCTTAAAATGACAAATTAAAAAATTTCGAGTATTCATAATTAAAAATTCAATCAATCTTTAATGAAAAGGATTTTAATATTCTTTAATCAATACTTCAAGCAAAAGGAACGAAATGGACTCGAATCCAATTTAACGGTAGAGAGAAAGAACCGGAAAGGGTTAACTCGCCGTCCAACTAGCAAAACAAATAACGTAAATCAAGAACGAAAATCAGAAACCAAAAGGTATACAACAGGACAGGAAGAAAAAACGGAAGTGTCGCACGTGGCCGTTAGGACCACGTGGGCTTTCAGTCTACGTCACCGGCCGAACCGACATCCCATCGCGTATTGATTGAGAGTGGCCATGGTCGTTTCCATGACGACGTTTCTTTTACCTGTACAGCTCGTACACACCTATCTACACATATACCTACACACACACACACGTGCATACACACACATAAAAACGAATGATACACCTTCCTAGTTACACAGAAGCTACCCATCTATCTACTACGTAGGTAGTAACCTTAGGAGGACGTAGGTGTACGTAGGTGCGCGTGGTACCTGCGCCGAGTGCAGCTTTTCCAACCCTCCTCTACCTCGTTTCACTCTTCGCACAATCCCTTCGCTCCACACCCTCCTTGTCGTCCTTCTTTTCGAACCCTATCAAGCTGTTCCATCTAGCACGGTGTATCGAGTGAATCGGATCGGATCCTCGATAGAAATCTTTGGAGCGTGCACGTTGCCGTACCACGCGTGCAAAATTTATAATCGACCCCTCCGATACCGCGCCGTGACGCGTACGTACCCTCGACCCGAACCCATCCCCAGAGGCGACACACCCCCTTTGGTACCCTAGATAGGGATACATTAAGATGTGTATACGGTTATAGCGGGATTTTGTGGAGCACCTTGCAATATCTCTTCGTAAATATTGAGAATGGTTTGGATATTGGAATATGTTGCAAGAGTAAAGATTTACTTACTAGAAAAATCAAAAGAAAGATATCGGATATACGTAATTTAACTTATTCTATTTTTGTAAATTCGATTTCGTAAAGATTATGAACGCGCAATCAAAAAAAAAAAAATGTAATAATAATTATAACATCGGTATTTTGTGTTTCAATCGAATATCTTGATATATTATAAAACTCCTTAACAATTTATTTCATTCGATCTTGTTTTCAAGTAAAAAAATTATCACAGAGACGCACAAAATATACGTATCATGGAAGATGGTAAAGCCAATTACGAAAATTTCACTGCCACTCCTGGCTTATCGCTTTATTAACGGCCGAGCTCACAACAGAGCTCTTTTATTTATCGACGGAGAATAACAAAAATCGATTAGATTCGAGCACGTTATAAACCGCGGAAAGGTAGATGCAGCAGCACGTGCTGCTAACACGTGGTGATCGGATCCACAGCAGAGGCGGAGAATGGAGAGGGGGTGTGCAGGCGGAGAGGGAAGTGCGATGCGCGTGGGTAAAGTAGGGAGGAAGTGGGAGAGGGACGGACGAGTTCCCGCATAAACACTTGCTTTTTGTGAGTATACCACATGAGTAATGATGATTCTAGTTACCATACGATTATTCAGCATCTCCCAAGAAACGACAAATTATAATCTGTCGATATAATGGTTAATTTGACAGAAAACTGGCAGAGTATTGCTATTTCACGATATCGGAAATAAAGATGAAATAAGACGAAATGATGATGAGTTTTAAATTAAACAGAGATGATCGGTGAGACGGTATTTATAAGAAAACTTTAATAGATTTCAATAAAACGTTATATTAAAATTACTGTCACTATTATTGTATCATGATTAAATATTGTTGACGATACAATTTAAATTAAGTCATTTATTACGAACATTCGGATATTCGAATGACATCAAATAATTTATCACTCGAATCTCCTATTACTTTAACCTATTAATTATTGAATTTTTATTTTTTCTATACTTCTATTGATTCTCACTGACTTTTTATCTACATTTTTTTTATCTATTCTAGTAAACCTAACCTCACAATCTCCCTCATTAAAAAAATTCTCAAAATTAAGAAAAAAAGGAAACAATGAATTTTATGAATCAAATAATAAATCGCGATAATTTGAACACCATAACCTATTTAAAATGATTAAAAAAACGAGTGATAATCGGGGACATGTCATTAACTTTTTAAAAACGTACGTCGAAGGAAAAAAAAAAAAAAAAAAAAAAAAGAAAAGAACGTAAAATAGAACAACTCTGATGGATTTTCCACGATTTTACACGAGCAACAACCGTAATAACGACAACGAACTTGCGTCAACGTGATGGTTACCGACTGTCGTCGAACTTTTCTTTCTTCTAGCTACGTGTTTTGTACAAAACTATACGGGTGGATGCATGCAGGATGATCAACTTTTGACTACAATGACACGTGTACATTGCACGTGAGAGTAGGCGGAAGGAATCATCGGAGTTGCGTTCAGATTTACGTCAATCGTGACCTGACGCGAGAACGCAAGCCTCAAAGACAAGCCCTGGCTTTAACCAGGGGGAAAAAAAAATGACGGTTAAAAGGAAAACGAGCCTCGACGCTTTTTCCGATACGTGGCGGAGAGAAAGAGAGAAAGTGAGAGAGGGAGAAGAGGTTTCTAGGGAACTGACATCCGGTTTTTCTTTAACCGTGATGCGCGGGAACATGGCCACCACGGGAAGCGGAAGATAGGGAGTGGAATAAGAGTGGGAAGATTCCATATTTTTTTTTTTTTTTTTCAACCAGTAATGGATTACGGGAAAGGTTATAGAATGGGAATTTTTATTAATTGAAATATTCTTCTCTCTTTAAATTTTTCTATATTGGATTATTATCATTAATTAAAACGAAAATTTTTAAATTTTAAAATTTCATTTTAAACGAAAAAGAAAACATTTTTATTTTCTTTTATTTCCTTTTATAATTGATAAAAAGAAAATTTAAATATCAGAGATATATAAAAAATATAAATGTAAAAATAAAAATATAAAAAGTTGCCAATGTACTTTGAAAATTGAAATACATCGAGGAAAATTTCTTATATATCGAAATTCAATCTCAATTTTCCTAAAATTTCCTAAGGAAAAGCTTTCTAAAATTCTATAACTTCAATAATAATAATAATAATGTATAATAATAATGTATAACAGCTAAATAAAAAATGATAGTTATCTAAAATTGATTGAATAGCGAAGAATTTCCGAACTATTCATATTCATGAATATAAAAATCAAAAGTATCGTCATCTTTATTCCGAATCAATCGATCTCTTCATTTTATCGGCCCTAATCGAAAAGCGCTTATGCGATAATGCATAATAATCAAATTCCATCAGATTAACGAAAAGGAAACGCTTGAAAATCACGATTTGGTTACAATCTGGAATTAATACGTGTGTGAAATTATATTTTATCATGGATAACCTATCTATATCGGTTCCAAGAATACAATGTACGCTCCGTGAATTATTAAGGCGAGCGTCAGAATTGCAAAGTGACCGAATCAAATTAGCCAGTCCCATTAAAAGATCCGGGCAAATCATTTTAAATGTTACTTCTAAATTCATCATCGATTGCCGACAACCACCGATCCCGATAATCTGTAATCGGTTCACCCGATCTCACGTCTATTTGAAACCGCATAAAATCTTCAAATTGTGTCGGTTCAATCGAATCTCGATGAAATTGACAGGAAGGAAGAAAAGAAGTATAACTTTCAATTCTTCGATTCGAATATTTTGCTCCTTTGTGAATATTAAAATTAGAATCTCTTTAAACATTTGTTAGAAAAAAGAGGATACAATATGGTTTTTTTTTTTTTTATCAAAAATTTTCAAAAACCTAATTGCGCATACAATTTTAAGGGTGAAATATGAAATAAGATTTCAGGGAGGAATCAGTGTTAGAAATTGAAAAGATTATATTTGAATATATTTAAGAATTGTAATTTTTTTATATTGTTCTTGAAACATTTGTAATGCAACTTTAAGCATGAAATAGATATAAGATTTGTAATTGATTAAAATACTCCAAGCACTACTAATCAACTTTATTTTTCTTTACTTTGATAATATTGATAATAGAAGATAAATATATCTATACAATTCAAGAATTATGAATCTTTTAATGGATTTTGGAATATTTTATGAATATAATTTTCAAAATAATAGAATTTAAAAGGAAATAGGAAATTTATTAGATAAATTGATTTTAGAAAATTTGAAATTATTTGTTTGAAAAATATTGAATATTGCATATAACATTAAATATATAATTATACTTTTAAATAGACGTTAAAAAATATAAATCAGTCTGAGAAGTATTGAATATAAAATCACATAAAAAAATAATTATTGCAAAATGGAATTTTACGAGCACATTAACTTAATAATTTACATATCGTACTTGTATAAAAAAAAAAAAAGTGTATTTCGTAAAAAATATAAAAACTTGAATAATCATAATGGTATGTATTAATGGTACTATTATATATAATAGTAATTTTTTATTTCATGATATATAAAATTCATTTCAATAAGAATCTTCGATTGATAATTATAAATTAGTTAAAAAATCCAAAATTTGTTAAAGTTAAAAAATCTGCCAATTTTTAATTATTCTAATAAAAATCGTTTCAACGAATAAAATAATATAATAAATAAATAAATAATAATATTAAAAAATTTCTTAAAAAGGAAAAATAATCGTTTCGAAAGATTTTCAAAAGATAATATGCAATATATGCAATATTCACAAAGCTTGCATAATGTTTCGAAAATGAATGACGTCAGTGGTTGGGGTTGTTCTCGAGAAGGTTATCGATGAAACTGTTCTTTCTCTTTAGCGAGTGGGTGGGATCGATGACGGGGGCGATATGCACGATTTCTTCATGGAACTTTTATGAACGTTCAATTTTTCGGATATAACAATAAAGGTGTAATTAAACAAATCACAATTTAATAGAATCGCAACACTCATCGAAAATAATTATCCAAAATAAATCGAAGAATTTTTTTCTATTCTCCTCTTTATCGATTCCTTACAATTATTATTATAATTATTATAATTAAATTGTATCGTTATATAGAAGAAACTTCAAAAAATTGAATTTTTAAATAGAATTTTATGTATTAAAAACTTGAATAATTAAAACATCTTCAACATTAAATGTCTCTAAATGATCATTCCATGCTTAATGACTCAATGCAAATCTTGAATTATTCGAATTAATTACGATTCCATTGAACAGAATTTTGAACGAATAAATCCAACTCGATTCAATTGATCGAATTTTAAATTATTCGATTCAGTTCAATTCGATCAATCGAATTTTAAATTACTCAAATCGATAAATCAAATTTTGAAATAAATCAAAGCTTGAGTTATTGATTCGGTGAAATGAATTTGACATGAATAGATTATTCGATTCGATATATCAAATTTTTAATTATTAATTCGATAAACTGAATTTTACACAATTCCAATTTTGAATTGTTTAATTTGACGGGTCAAATTTTTAATTATAAGCTAATTCAATTCAACCGATTTTTTTTTTTTTTTATACTGATTTCAAATGAATAAAACAACTTTATCTATATTTCAGAATAATAAATAAAGTCAACGGTTAAGTTATACAAGTTCCATCCATTTGCATAGACTGGAGGACCCACATTGTATCGCGCTTTGCACCACGAGGTCGTATAATTCTTTGTAGCAAACCAGTCGCGTATTATTACGCAGCTTCAAGTTTTACGAGATTCCATGATAAGTCTACATCTGATATACCAGCCAAAATACGTATAACGGATCAACGCATTCATTCCCATATTACTTTATCGAATAAAAGATTTACTTGCTATCAAATATTTAATAATTTAAATTTTTCATAAACTGTAAACACATTGAAACATACCAATTGCTTTCAAATTTCCGAGACAATTATATCTCGCGATACATTATCAAAATAGAATAATTTAGAATAATAAATAGTATAAAAATAATGTATAATATAAAAATAATTCTTATTTGGAAAATTATCAATAAAATTATTTAACAATACAACAATATGATTTAGATATATTTATTACATAATATATAAAAAAATTAATATAAAAAAATAATAATTAAATATAAAGTACACACGAAAAAAAAAAAAAAATAAATCACCGGATGATGGAAAAAAAATGATGTAATTATAAGAATAACCATAGTAGTAATCATAGAATTAACTAGGACCTTTTTTAAAAACATAAGATATAATAAATGAGATGATATCATTATAGACTTCCTAGAGAATGATGGTGAAAAAATAATTTTTATAATATAAATAATTAAGTAAAATATTGAATTTTATATTTCTTTGGATTTTTATGAAAAAATATTTAAAACAAATATTTCAAAATATAAACAAAAAAATTACAATACTTATAAGTATATATAAGATGCAAAAAAAGAAGAATATATTTGTAAAAATAAGAAAAATTAATATAATAATTCTCAATGGAAAAAAAAATATAATATATATCAAGAAAAAATGTTATTTATTATTAATTAATAATTTTCAAAATTAAATATTTCGTTAATTATCTTTTCTGCATGTATATATTTTAGTAATAAAAACATTAGCATAATAAAAATAAAACAAAATATTACCATATTTTCTACTTTACCGATATAACTAAATACAATTAAGATTTGAGTTTCTAGATGGCAGCACCTCACAGTTATTTATAAAATTTTCAATAAAAAAAAAAAGAATTAATTTTTAAACATTCATAATAAATAAATAGATTAAAAATCTATATTTTAAATTAAATAAATAATTTAAGTGAATTTATCAAATCTATTTTTTCAAATTCTTATTATTTATTATATGATTTTAATTATAAAATTAAAAATTAAATTTTACTTATAAAAACTAGTAAATTATATGATTAAAAGTATTGAACAATTTAGAATATAAAACTTATTATTTTGATTAATAATAATTATTTAAGATTTTTATATCATATGTGTATATATGATTAAATTTAAAAATTATTATTGATAGTAGTAACAATATTTCAATTCTTTATGATCTATTAGTAATATTTTTACAGAGATATAAAGTTTCATTTTAAAGATAATTTATTTATGTGTTAAAAAAATTTATAAAATATAAGAATAGATTCTTCACATTATTAAAATTCTTAATATAAATACGGAAAAAATTATATCAATTTATATCAAGTTTAAATTATGTTATTTAAATTTTAAAGATTAAATATTGTAATACAATATATCAATTTATATAAAGATTAATAAAAATATTCAATTTTTTAATCAAAATAGCAATATTTTTTAATAATTAATTAAAAATAAATTGTTTGTGTTATTAATTACACGATTTGGGAATATTATTAATTATAACATTTGTGAAAATTCTAATAAACATTCTTTATTAAGAAAAATAATTATCCTATATAAAAATATAATCATATTATTATAGTATATTTGTTATGAAAATAATCTATGAATATTTATTGATCATAAAAGTTGTTTTTTATATTCATTAAAAGAACTTGTTATTAAATATTCTAACATGCAGTTGTGAATACTTCGAAAAGTCAATTAATTTGCATCGAACGAAAAATAATTTCTCAAAATTATTTTAAAAACACGTAAGGTTATGTTTTAAAAATCAACATCACGAATGAAATAAAATTGACGAAAAAAATTATATAAGTGTTCAAAAATTATTTAAGAATGAATTTGAATTGATAAAAAAAATTTAACAAGAAATTATATTCTAATTAAAATATGATCTGTCATTTTCAATCATTCATTGCTTTGAAGCAAAATCGATATATCCCATAATGTAAGAAATTCTTCATTCGACAAAATTATTCAACTATATATTAGTTCATAAATTCATTGGTGAGTGCTTCAAAACACTCGACATTAAAACATCGCTACAGGACAAGCTTTTTTTCCTGAAAATTATGAACGTTTCGTATGTGTGTGTGAGAATATATGATATATATATATATATTATATATATATATATATATATATATATATATAATATATATATATACATATTACATATTCGTATATATATATATATATATATATATATATGTGTGTGTGTGTGTGTATATATATATATATATATATTCATACATGCACGCGTATGAGTACATGTGTGTGAAGGCCATGTTAACAGACTGTAAGTCAACGAATGACTTTTGTAACGATAAAAGGAGAGTGAAATTTACTTACGATTTTCACCGGCTTCTCCGCGGCTCCTACAGAGCTTTTCCGTACAGTTATTTCACTTTCCACATTATTACATCCACGGTGAAAAAAAAAAGGAACGGCGAGAAAGCGAGTTTGATCAAAAGCACAATTTTCGTGACGTCATCGGTGGCCGGGCATGCGCAAACAGATTTCGGTGTTTTTCCATTTACCGCGGAAACACGTGTGGCGATGTAGCTTTTTTCTTCGTTTTTTCTGTTTTTTTTTTTTCGCTTCTTTTCTTCACCGCGAAAACTACATCGCTAAGAGGCACGCGACATTATCGCGACGATACGATATCGCCTGTTGCGAATTTCGTGTGCGATTATTCGCGAGAGCCACCACGATTGCCGACATCTATCCATCCACTCCCACTTGTTAAATGACGTGCACTGACGTCATCGATAGTTTACCTTGAAGCATGACATTGAGTTACATGCTTGCCAATAGTTCTCATAAATTTCCCTAAAATATGCGTTTATATAGGGATTACATATACATTTTATGAAAATTTATATTATTATTTGGACTATTAGTTTTAACTGCATGAAAATATATACTCAATAATTATGTTTTTTACATGTATTATTAATATTATTGTAAATTATCAAAACTATAACATATTATATTTATTAATAATATATGATGAAAATGATAAAAATAAATATTAATAAAATCCATAAATCACTTTAAAAATTAAATTATTTTAAATCATTTCCATAAGTCATTAGTATTATAATCTATTAAGAAAGGACAAATAATATAATCGGAGAAGCAAATTCGCACGTTATTTATCACTATATGATATTATACCATGTAAATGCCTAACGCATGTAAATGCCTACGCAAGATATTTGAAATATAACTTTTACTTATAATTTTTAAAATTATTTAAATTATAACGAATGAAAATTCATTATATATTAATAAATTATTATTATTAATTATTTTAGTATAAAATTTTATTATATTTTAGTATAAAAAAGTATTTTGTGTAATTTTTGACACACACATATATATTATATATATATATATATATATATTTCATGCAATATGTACATAAGATATATGTTAAATAGACATATAATAAATAAAATATATATGATTAATAAAAAAAATATTTCTTTCGTGTAAATAGTGATTTCTTTGATAAATCTTATACGTTTGTATTCTTTTATATTTTATTTTTTTTTCTTTTTATATCTTACTTTATGTATCTCATTTTATCAAAAATTCATTAAACGAAGGAAGAATAATATTAAGCAACGCGAAAGAGACAAGCATCGATGTAACAAACGAACGCAATGAAACAGATGTGATCTGTGATTGGAACCATGAAATTTCAGGACAATGTTCATATAATTTCAATACAAATTCGTTGTAATAAGATTATATATGTTCTTAAATAATAAGTTATCTTTTCATTCATTACAAGTATAAAATTTTCATTTCAAAGATGCCTGTCGTGGACTGTAAGTACGTTGCAAATCATTGAAAAAAATTTGATATTTTTTAGATATATTTTTTTGATTCATTACAAAAATAAATATTTCATACTTGTCATTTATTTGTTATACATTTGATAACTGTATGTAAACACTGTACTGTTAAATTAAAAAAGAATATTTTTAAAAATATACATATTAAAATATATAATATATTAATTATTACATTCAATCTTATATTATATATTTTTAAAAACATAGAATTTATTATGAAAATAAAAATGTTAATTGTTAATTATTTTTAAAAATATTATTAAAATATTATTATAACTATTAATAGTATTAAAAAATTTTAATTCTTCATTATAAAATTGTAATACATATATGTATACGAGTTTCAAATAATTTTGAATAAAAATGTTCAAACATTAGTAAACTGCAAAAATATAAATATTCCTACAAAAATTGAAAATTTTCCAAATCAATTATTTTATATTTCAATTTTTGAAAGTTGTATTTCTGTTTTATAAGAATTATTTTGTAAAAAAAAAAATATTTTTTTTATGTGATGTAGTTTATAATATTTAAAAGATAATAGATTTTATATTGATTTAATTGATTTATTATTTGTTAAATTCTATATATTCTTTTTTATTTTCTTATTCTTTATTTTTCGTTTTATGTAGAATAATTATATAGAAAATTATTAAGTAAATAATAACTGAAATGAATTAGAGAAATTTATTTTAATATATATGTATATATATGTATATAAATTTATAATTTCGAAATAAATAATTCTGCATACAAATAAAATTATATGACAAAAATGTTTATTTAAAATATCAATATGTTTTTTTATAAATATGTATCTATTATTTGAATAAAAAAATAATTATATAATTATATTGTGTAATATAATATTATATCACTAAATTCGATGTTAATTTATAATTTATAAGTTTATTAACATTTTATTAATTATAAAATTAAAAGCATAAAAATAGCTTATATTAATTAAATAAAATTGATACAGAGTAAGTAAATTTTTAATTAAAATTAAATTGCAAAATTAAAAAGATATAATTCATTTATTATTATTTTGAATTAGATTTGATCTACCAATAATGGATAATGCAAACAAAAAGCAAAATATTCATAATGATAAAGAGAAAGAAAAAGAGAATGAAAGAAAAAATCTGGATCAAGGAATTTCAAAAGAATCAGATTTAGATGTATTATATACAACTCGATTAGATTCTACAAGTCAGGAAGATGTTGAAAAAAAGATTCAGTGTCTGAAGCATTTATTGGAAAAGGATCTAAGAGCAGCTGATTTAAAATGGTCCTTATTTGTAGCAGCTTGCAATACATATCGTTACGATACTTGCTTAAAACCATTTCCATCAATGTATATAAAAAATGAATGCAAAGACATTGAAGCTCTGGTAATATTCTTAAAATATTTTATTATTTTTATTATTACTTTTAAAAATCTCATCATTTATATTATTTTTATATTAATGATTGAATAATTATTAATAATTATTAAATAATGAATTTTAATTATAGAGGAGAGCAATAGAAATAATTCCCCCATTGGCTGTAATATTTAAAGCATTATCAGAACAAGATGTATATGAAAGATATGGAACAGCTATAGATTTATTACATTGGGTTTTAGTACGTTTAAGAGACCCTTATATAAAAAGTATTAAAAAAGAAAGTGTAAGTTTCATTTTATATATATATATATAATAAATAATTATATAAATTTTATTAAATTTTTTTTTATTCATGCTTTACAATTAAATTTTGTAAAAATTTTAAAAATGTTTGAAATATAGTATGATTCAATATTGAGAAAAGTACCTTCAGAAATGTCAGTAGTTGCACCAAATTTAATATTCCAAGTTACAAGTACAAAACAATCCACTTCAGAAGACAGATGGAAAACAATTGCTGAAGGACATTCAACTTTTTATGCTTATCATGGTAGTCGATTAGAGAATTTTCATTCTATTGTACATTATGGTTTACAACAGAGTATGTGTAAGGTAAAATATTCTCCTTAAAATATATATAATTTATAAATATATAATTTTTAAATAATGTTTTAATAATAAATTATAATAATGTCTTTTAGAAGTCACTGTTTGGTAAAGGAATATATCTTTCAAGTGAATTAGGTGTAAGTTTACCGTACAGTCCAGTTGGCTATGGATGGGGAGGTAGTGTGCTAGGAAGTGAAATGAGTTGTATAGCTTTATGTGAACTAATTAATCATGCAGATGTAAAAATTGGAGATTCAGGTAAATTCATATTAAAATAAAATATTATTTATCATAATTTATATCATAATTAATATATTTTACAGAAAATAATGCTAGAAATTTAGTCACAGATTCCACAGGTGGAAGAGTTCCAAATAAATATTATTTGGTAACAAATAGTGAATTAATAAGAGTACGTTATCTTCTTATTTACAGTCAACAAATTCATGCCACAAGGTAAATACAATATTTATTATTTGCATATATTTTTAAATATATTAATATATTATATATATATATATTATATATTATTTAATATAATTTATAATTTATAAAAAAATGATAAATAAATAAAATAATTTAATATTTTAGATGTACTGATAATAAGGGATTATTGGCATGGTTCAAGCAACATAAATTATTAACATTTGTGCTTGGCTATGTGGTACTATTGGCTTCAGTTGGTCTGACTCATAATAAACAAGTTGAAAAATATTATAAATTATTTGCTCAAAAAGTTGGACTGGAATAAAAAAAACTTTTTATATGATGAGTTATCCATCTAATAATATAATACATTAAGATAAAAATTGTTTTTTTATATTTTTCATTGAATGAAATTTAACATAAAATTGCATTTATTGTAATAAATATACACAGTTTGTAAATAATACATATTATTTATATATAATATTATATTTTTATATAAAATTTAATATCTTGATAATATTATGGGGAAATTTTCTGTAACTAAATAATCATCTTCAAATATTACAATTAAATTCACTTCAAATTCTGTAACAAATAATTTATGAAATTTTTATTATCAAAATTCTTATAAAAATTACAAAAAAAAATTCATATGATATTCTTACCAACTTTAAAATTACTTGTACTTAATGTAGGACATGTAAATAATCTCGGAAATATCATATATATTGGTATAGGTAAATTTGTACAAACATTTCCTTCTCCAATTTGTATATTTTGTATTTCAGTAGCTGAAATAAATAGTATTGTAAGATAATTATTCAAATATTAATAATTTTTTATCTTACCATCTCTAGAATATCCTTCTGCACAACCACAGGTCTCTACTCTTACTAATTGTAATTCAATTGATTTTATTACAGCTTCACAATGTTCAATTATCACCTTGTATTTAAAAATAATATATTATATTATCTTATTAAGCAAAACAAAAATATTATAATATGATTACCTCTCCTGTTAAGGGTTCAGAAATTTTACAATATAATGAATCAAGTTTTCCAGAAATGCAAAATCTAGGTACATTTGTTCTATCTCTTGTGTTTTGCAAAGATTCTGGCATAATATTAAAACATACTGATTTAGTAGGTTCTTTTTGTATTTTGAGAGGTATTTTATCTTCTACTATGAATTCTAAAGATTTGTTTACGTCCTTTGCTAAAAAATTTCTTTTTATATCACAACGTATAAAATATTGAATATTTACAAAAACTCCATGATAAGTTTCATATAAAGATTTAGTTCCTCTTGGTTTTAATGGTAATTCAAATGGTATTTCTGTTCTACCACTTGGTATTTTTCCACTTGGAGCAACATCTAAAGTATATTGAACTAATTGTATTGGCTGAAAATAATTAATAAAATTAATTCTTAACTTATATAGTTTTATTTAATTAAACCATACTTAATATAATTTTTTTTAAATTGTTAGAAATTCTATAAATTAACCTTTACAGAATTGTAAAAAGCTTCAAAAATACCAAAATTTTTTGAACTAAGCTGTAAATTAACAGAACCTTCCATGCTTAAGAATATTCCATCATGTTTAACATCTGAATTAGTTTGTAGTAATATAAAACCAGCAACTATTTCCTAAAAACATAACCTTGATTTGAAAACATAACCATTTAAAATTATAATATTGTTATAAATAGTAGAAAGATATACTCCTTCGTGATATATTTTACTAGCTCTTTTTAATTTGATATCAATATTTATCGTCATTTTATAATTTATGATTATTAATTGATTGATAAATGTTTACGACTTTATGTATTTGTCAATAATGACGAAGATTATAATTTATATATAATTTATATATAATATTTAAGTCAATATATTTAATTAATTATAAAATTTACAATATTTATACATAAAAAAATATATAATATAAATGAAATTAATTGTATTAACATATAAATAAATCAGATATCATGGCAAAATATCAAGAGAAATATTTGTCAATTGTTTTAAAATAATATAAATATTTTTGTAGTTTTTAATAGTTTTAACTTTAATTTTTTTAATGTGAAATAAAAAATTATAAAAAAAAATGTAAATTAAACATTATTTCAAATTTATATAACAAATAATATATTATATATAATATACATATAAATACTATATATAAAATAAAATACATAAAATAAAATTAATTTTAGAATTTACGAAAAAATATAATAAATTTTATGAAATAACAAAATTTAATTCTATATTAATTCATTAAAAATAGAATATATTAAATAGAATAAAATAAATTAAAGAAGTATCTGAAATTTATCAATTCAAGAAAAAACTGAAGTATATTTGTAACACATTTGAATTACGTGACTATTTAATTGACCAATCAAATATCTCGAGTTTCGCGGTTTTTCTTCTTCTCTATATTAACATCCGCAAAAGGTGAACTTCCGTCCAATCGACTAAACAAATTCAAACCGACAGAGTCGTTACTGCGAGGTAAACGTTGTTTGGAAAACCGTGGAAGTAGCTTAATTGAAAGACGAATTTTTGGTGTTGCGTGAGATTCTTTTTTGACTAGAATAGCAATGGCTTTAAGAAATCGGACTGCACTTACGGTGAGATTTAAATTTTTTTAAGTGGACAATGTTGAATCATTAGTTGTGGAATGTTGATAGGGGAGGTCAATAGAACAGGGTAACCGTCTGTTCCTGACATCTTTAAATGCCCTTCATTTATTTTAAAAACTATTAAAATAACAATTATATTTATCTAAATTGCTATATTTTAATATATTAATATGAATTTTAATATTATTTATTTGATTATTTAGCATGTAAATTAAATTTATGTCTTTGAAAAATAATATTCATATTAACGTACATTTTGATCTTTAAAAGCGTGTTTTCTTTAATATTTCATACGCGGCATATTATGTGATTTCTCTTTTAACATATTATATGGTCTCATAGTAAAAACAGATATTAAAAAATTAGATATTAAATTATTTTTAATTTTTTATTTTAATTTAAATTACATTGTATTAATAGAAATTCGTTTTTAAATTTGAACGAAATTTCGTATTTTCTATAATTTATGGAATTTTAATATTATTTTATTTTTACGAAATTATATTTTATATCAATTATTTATTATAAATAATTAATTATTATTTAATATAATTATATATTTTATTACTATTAATTTTAAATCTTGAAATATATTAAATTATTATTATATATAAATATATATAAATATATTAATTATTATTATATATTATTTATATTCTTTTTTTTATTTTATTTTCTATGTTATTAATATAATATAAATTATATAATTATATGATAAAAATATAATATAAATATTAAAATAATTAATAGATTAAATTATTTTAATTTATTTAAAAGATATTTTTAATATGATGTTATGCTATTTATTAAAATAACTTTTATATAATTTTGTTATACTTTGCTTTTATTAAAAAATTACAATATAAATCAAAATAAATTTTCAGAATATTGTAAATCAAGAAAATGTTAAGAACCTTAAGTCCTCAGTGACTACAATACCTGGAAAGACTAAAAGAGCTGCTTTGGGTGAAATAGGTAACAAAGTGAATACCTTAAGAGGTGTGGAGCCCATTGATAGAACTAGCTTGCTGACAAAAGATAATAAAAAAATCACAGTTTCAAAACAAACTATTAAAACATCAGAAAAAGGAATTGAGAAACTACCTATCCAAATAGTTAAACCTGTAAAAAAGGTTACAGTTTCTTATGAAAATAATGTGGTGTCACTACCTCCTAAGGAGGTTCAGTCATTCTCCTCAGATCTGTTAGCAGTTGAGGATATTGATGAAGAAGATAAAGGAAATCCTAGTCTAGTTTCTATTTATAGTAATGACATTTATGGATATTTAAGAACCTTAGAAAATATGTTTCCTATCTCAAAAGGATATTTAGATGGACAAGAAGTTACACCAAAAATGAGAAGTGTACTTATAGATTGGTTAGTAGAAGTACATCAACAATTCCATCTAATGCAAGAGACATTATATCTGACTGTTGCTACTATTGATAGATTTTTACAGGTTTGTTGTTACATACATAGATAAAATATTTATGTTTCTAATATATGATTAATTATTCTCTTCAAAAATAAATTTTAATTTTCTCCAACAGGCTTTTCGTTCAATAGATAGAAAAAGATTACAATTAGTTGGTGTGACAGCTATGTTTATAGCTAGCAAGTACGAAGAGATGTATTCTCCAGATGTAAATGACTTTGTATATATCACAGATAATGCATACTCAAGGATAGAAATATTACAAATGGAAATGCTTATTGTGAAAACATTAGATTATTCTTTTGGTAGACCATTACCCTTACATTTTTTGAGAAGATACAGCAAAGCTGGAAAGGTATAATTCATAAATTTACTTCTCAAATTTATTATATATTTTTTTATAATAAACGATTTATTTTTAAGGCTCTTCCAATACATCATACAATGGCCAAATATTTTCTAGAACAAAGTTTAGTGCATTATGAAATGTGTCATTATCCACCAAGTCTTATTGCAGCTGCAGCAATATATTTAGCTTTCCTGTAAGTTACTTTTTAAGAATTATTTTAAAAAATTAATGTTATTGTTTTCTTGAATAATATATGAGGTGATGAATAATAATATATGAGATATCTTGATAAGATAATCTAAAAATAATGTTAATTACACAGTTTTATATACATATAATCATTTTGATATTGAACATTTAATATCATGAATGAAGAAATTTCTAGATTGATGATCAATCTTTCTCTTATCTCTCAATCTTTGGGTATTTTAGTAAAAGAATCATAGAACATAGCTAAGCAATTGATTAAATAAATAAATTTCATATATTGTATGAAATAATTATTGACATAATTTACTAATAATTTATTTTTATATTTATTCATATAGAATTATTGATAATAATGACGAGGACGAGCATAAAATTGTTTGGACCAATACCTTGGCACATTATAGCACTTATTCTAAGGACGACGTGTTTCCCGTGGTACGGGAAACAGCGAGTATTATAGTTAATGCGGATAAGATCAAATATCAAGCTGTAAGAAAGAAGTACGCCCAATCGAAATGCATGAAGATCAGCACACGACCGGAACTTAAATCAGCAACGATATTTGCTATATCCACTGCGGATAATAAAGCAATATAATATTCAATTTATAAAATAATTACAGTGAAACATTGGTTTGTTCAATATTTCATTGGACAAAATAAATACACATATAGGATAATACATCTTTAAAAGGAGAAATACATGAAATGAGTAGACGAAATAAAAAGAACGAGACTATCTTCATTCGTCGTTTTTCTTATATATATATAAACCATTTTCATTTTATAAATATCATATAATTAAATCTTTATTTCGTTGGCTATTTTAATTAACATTAAAATTATTTTTAACTTTCATTCCAAAATATTGGAGAAATTAAAAAAAAACATACCATTATTAATAATGTATGTAAAAATATTTATTATAAAAAAAACAATTGATGATTTTATCTAAAAAATACGTAATAAAAAATATGTAGTTAGAAGAAAAAATATTTAAATTGGTAAGAAAATTTTCGATTATCTATGAAATTCGAAGTTTGTGATAGTCTCGTTTAAAATCAAGATATTTGCCTCAAGCATATAAGTTCTATTAAAAATGGGACATTTTAATTCTGAATATTACAGGATTGTATGAAAATCGTAAAAAAGAAAGAAAAACTTTAATAAGTAATTTCGTATAATTAACTCGAATATTCTTTACTGACGAGTATATTGCATTGTTTTAAATTATATCTGATTTATTAAAACCAAATATTTAATGCAGAAATTATTTATTAAAGATTTTTTTATCTTTTTACGTAATTAGTAATTTAGAGTAATTATATAGAAAGTTTTTTTTAGTATAGAAATGAAAAAGATGGAAGCATGAGAGTATAGTCAATTGATATGGATGAATATATATATATATATCTTTTGGATTATTATAGAGGAAAACTATCGAACAACGTTTGCCGAAAGATCTCTGTTTAAATTCAGTAAAATTTCGGCAAAATGATGAAAGATATAAAATATTAAAGTCTAAAGAATTTATTATTATTATGATTTCTGGTCATATTTATTATATTCATTTTAGTACTCTATTTTAATACTATATTTGACTATAAAATTTAATCACAGAGATTATAAAACTTAATCAAATATAAGAAATAAAATAATAATAATTATTTTACATCACATCTAATATATAATATATTATGCTTTAATCATTAATAAAAGAATATCATTAAATACTTTATAAATTAAAAATTTTATTACAAAACAAACTATAATAATCTATAATGAACTAATTTTTAAACATTTTTCAAGATATTCATTGAGCATTTTGCCGAATTTTTATCTAATTTGAAACAAGATTTTTAGGTATTTAAATTGTAAATCATATCTTTTATACCTGGAATATTGATGAAATTTTAACTTTTATTCATAATTATAAAAACATTTTTATTTTGATATTAATTCTATAGATAATTTTAAATGTTAATGTATAAAAATACCCGAGTATTCCAGACAATATTAATAATCTATACTTTGATATCAATATTTTCACAAATATTATATCGATGAACGTGGCTGTTCATATTTGGCGTTTTGCCAAACTATTTGTGCGTTTAGAACGTAAATCTTGTATAAAATTTATGTAAAGAAAATTTCAGTAGAAAATAAACTGTAATAATGTTTTTTCAGGGTATCATATATCACTTATATAAATTTAAATATTATATTATAATATGTATATTTAAAGTCTTATATCGAGATATTTGTTTTGTAATACAAATCGATAAATTAGTATAAGGCTGCGAGTTAGTCTCGCAAAACTTTGTTATAAACTTCAATAATTATTGTAACATATTTTATTTCATATATACTTGTAGAAAAATTATCTTTAACAATGCATAACTTAGAGATTTATTAAATAAATGAAAAAATAAATGGATATAAATGTATTTCCTTAAAAATAGGAAAATTGTAAAATTATAAAATATAATCTACAATTATATTTTTTGAAAATGTTTATTATAATTAATATTAAAATATATTCAATTTCCAAGGCGAAGAATTAGATTCTGGTGGACGTATAACATAAGATTCTGAAAATTTGAATAATAATTGAAATAAAAGTTTTCTAAATAATTAAAAAGGATAACTTACCAATCAGTTTTTGGTAAATACTTAATCCTTGCGAATCCGTAGACATCATAAATTCTGCATTTTCCTGAAGTGTAACAAATATAAAAAAAATATAATTAATTAATTCAGTTATAAATATGTTTTAATATATACCATTTCTATTAGACTTGAAGGTGCAGATTTGTTCCAAATTTCAGATTTACTTTTTTCTATAATTAAAAGTAATTCTTCCATACAATGTTGTATTTTTTCAGCATATTCATCATCACCAAAGTAAACAAGTATTTGTATTAATGCGTATATATCATCTAAAATTAAAAACATCGTCATGTAACTTTTGTACGATACTTAAATTCTAATTGATCATTACAAATAGATGTACAAACTCTGTTCTTTGTATATATTGCTAATAATTTGATACAAAGTTTGTATCAATGCTAGGTCTTCAAATATACTACCCTCTTTTAAACTTAATAGTTTTCTTTCCTGTTTTCTACGATTTTTACTCGATCTATAGCTTTTTCTAAAAATAATAGATAGGTAATATATGTTTAGTTAAAAAAAATTTGAATTATTAATAATAATAAATATATATATTTAGTTTTTAATATTTTTTAAATATAGAAAAATTTTCATAAAGAAAAATTTAATTATTTTTACCCAGATAAAGTAGATAATTTCGATCTTTGACTTAAAGTTGAACAAGCAATACTACTTGTATCACTAAGAATATCTGAAATGCCTTTAACACATATCAATTCATCGTCACAAATTATTTCATTATATGATTTTAAATTCTTTTGAGAAATATTGTTTCTGACTATTATAAGTCGCGATTTATGTCGTTGAAAATCTTGTTTATTTTTTTCTATTTGAAACATTGTATGATCTGCATATTCGTATACATTGGATTTTATACGAGATTCTAAAATATAATAATTTTAACACACAACGTTATTTATGTATTATTTTTAAAAGTGTAAACTTACCAATTAAATCTAAATTTTTGGTATCATATACATATTTTATAGCATCTTTCCATTTTTTACCATTACACAAAGAATCTACAGCTTCTTCTGTGTTTTTCAAATAATTCATTAAAATATGTGCAGCTTCCTCATATTTCTTATTATTTTTTAGATTTTCTGTGAGATCTTTATAAAGCACATGTTTTTCCATATCACTAAAATATAATTTAATATTAAATATTTATTTATAAATTTATAATAATTTATTTATTTTCTCTTTTTTATAAGTATGTAAAATTTCTATTAACCTTAGCTTTATTTGAGTAGATAGAATAATAACATCTTGCCAGTTACCACATAGTTTATAAGCATTTAAAGCTTCTTTCAAATTACCACTTCTATGAAACATGATTCCAGCTTCTTGATAGTGTTGTTTCTTTAAGAAAAATTCTCCATAAATTTTGGCTATTTCTTTATATTCTTCACTCTTTTTGTCAAATAATTTTAAAGCTTTTATATATAAATTGTAATTACGTATTAAATTTAAACATTCGTTAAATCTGTTTGATTCTTTTGCAATATGTTCAAGAGCAGATTCATAACGTTTCAGATGTAAATCAATAGAATATTTCATATAATTCTCATCAAGTTTTTTCAAGTTATTTAAAAATGGAATATATTCTTTAGGATCTTTTTGTGATTTAGAAGCAACGAACATGGTCAAATCAAAATCATACATTCCTAAAGCTATATCAAATAAAACATTTACATCTACTATATACAATAAATATTTCAATGCTTCATCAGAATTTATATGTTTTTCATTTTTTGTTACTTTTTCTTCTAACTTTTGAATTTCTTTTATCTTTAATAATGCAGCTTCCATGCCTTGTTTTTTTTTATCTTTTACTAAACTGATTAATATTGGTTGAATTAACTGATTACCGTTGTTTCTTTCTTCCATAATATTTCTTATTAAATTACAAATCATTTCGATTTTATTTATCTCACAATTTGATTTCAATCGATATTTTCGATAATAATTTGCATATATTGTTGTAGTAACATCTTCATTTGCTAATTCAGACAAAAATAAGCTTAACCAATTTGCTTTAGAAATTTGTTCAACAAATTGTTTTGCATTTTCGATAAATTTTTGTGGATTATGATCGTAAATCAAATTTAAATTTATTCTTTGTTTTCGCATTAAATTAAATGCAGATAAAAAATCACAATTGTCTAAATAAAATCCAATAATATATAAAGATAATGCTCTTGGTTGTATGCATTCTAAATTTCCACGAGGCATTTGTAAAATAGTTTTTGAATCTTTTGGAATAGCAGCAATTAACTGAGATCCTCTTTCTAATCTTCTAATATTTAAACCTGAAAATATTAATTGTAAACTTAATTATAATATTAATATTAATTTAAGAATTAATTATAAATCATTACTATACTTGAAAACGATTTTTCATTAAGATGATTTTCCCATGGCTTTATGGTTAAATCCTGCTTTATTAATTCTTCAAAACCATTCTCGTTTAAATTAATACATATTAAAGTATTTTGTGTAGTTGTGAGTAATAAAAATTCTGAATGAACAAAAAAACTTGTGATATTATTAGCAATTTGTTCTCCATTAATTGCAAAGCAATTTCTATGATATAATGATAATATTGCAAATTTTGTATCAGTTTTCACAATTTCTACTTTATATGTATATTCTTGCAATTGTACATTGATTGGAATTAATTCAGTTTCTTTTGTATATTTTACAATAGAATTCTCTACAATTATATATGCTTCTTTTGAATCAGGAGAAGGAACTATATGTTGAATTAAACCATTCATTATATGTATTTGTCTGTAAATATTAAAAAAAAACTGTTAATTTTAATTAAAATTTAATTTATTCTATTTTTTAAATTAAATGAAATTGCTTGCATGAATATACCTTAATATTACTTGTCCTTGAATTGGATCTTTTATTGCATCTAATATTAAAACACAAAGAAAACTTTGATCATTCATTGACAACGAACATAAAATACTAGTTTCATTAAGCCATAAAAAGTGATGCATGTTATAGAAAGAATTTTCACATTCTAATGAAACATTCCATTTAATGTCATATGTTCCTATATGTTCATATTCTAATAAGAATGAATTCTAAATAAATCAATTTTTTAAATATATTAGTAAATATATTAATAATATAATATTAGAAATATATAATTTAATAATAATATTATTAAAAAATATATAATTCTATTTTATGTAATTATAAGTAATTTATAATTTATTTATAATTACCATTAAATGTTTGTAAAATATTAATTTCTTACTGGCAGAAACACAAAAAAATGTGTTACTATCTATCCAAGTAGTTTTGCTTTTTATATCTGGTGCAAAAACAAGAGCATTTATGAATTCATCAGTTTCTAAAGTTTTGTGTGCCATTGGTGGTGGCACAATTCCTATTCTAAGACCAGTCATTAATGATTTATTTCCATCAATAACACCAATGACAGATTTATCGTGTATAGTTGTGCCTCTACTATGATCAACAGACCAATTATAATCACAAGTAATAAGTTCTTTACATGTTAAAAAAATCAATTTTTTAGAACAAGATGTAACACTCCATGTTACACATATTAATGAATTATTCATAGGAAAATTAATAGATTGTTTCAAGTACCAATGATAATTATTTTCTATCCATAATTGTAAAACTGAAGAAGAATCTTTTTGAATTTGATACCAAATAGTCAAAATTTCTGAATCTGGTGACCAAAATAAATCTTTTACCTGTAACATAAATTCTAAATTAATAAAATTATTTGAATTTATTAAAATGTGTATTTGTAATAATGATTACAAATTGACATACTTTAATTTCTTTTGGTTTAAATGGAAGTGAAAATTCTCTATGTTTTAAACCATTTTTCTCAAAGAATGCAATAATGTGTTTATTTTGTGATATCTGTGTTGATGCAATTAAACTACCAGATGGTTTCCATGACAATGATTCTTCTAAACCATTAACAAATTCACTGGTATATTGTAAAATACCTTCTCTATTAAATACTTTAAATTGTCTAATTTTATTTTTATGGTGTAAAAAACCAACAGCAAATAATGAACCATCTTCACGCCAAGTGATTCTACACATTCCATCATCCAGACTATTTTCATTAATTTCTGTTATTTTAACAATTGCTGCATTTTTTCCTTCAGATCCATGAAATTGAGTTTCCTTCTTACCCCAACCAACAGTTACAAATTGTTTATGACCAAAATATTGTGCATGTAAATCTATCTTTGATATTATTTGAAAGGTAGATACCATTGTAATCATAATATCATTAGTTGTAATCAATATAATTATTTCATGATCAGGACTTAGTTTCATGCATTGCAAATTTATATCTAAATGAATTATCGATTCATATTTAAATTCGGATTCTATATTTATTTTTATAATATTACCGGATTTACAAGCACCGTATAATACTTGCGATATGCTACAATATTCCAAACTGACGAAGTCTAAATCTTCATCAAAAGTAAAAGAACTTATGTCTTCTATATGATTTGATGGAATTTTATATAACTTATTTTTTAAAAGTATATAAAAATCATCGTTATTTGAATTAAAAGTATATAATACTTTTACATCATTCAAATTTGAAATTTGATTTTCTAATATATTTAAAGCGCGACTAGCACGTTGTGTCACTACTAAATTTCTCATTATTTAATTATGTACAATATATAACATATAAATAAAACATGTAAAAGTATACGAACTTTTCTTTATGGTTTATTGGAAGTAATATATATAAAAACATATACTTTCAAAACTAACCTATACACAATTATATACTAGAGATTTAGAGTTCTAATAATAATAGGGTTAGTTTTCTAAACTTTAAATAGAATAAATTAATATTATATATAATAATAATATAGAAAATTAGAAATTGTTTGAGAATAAAAATGAAGTTGTTTAAATTAAATATGCAACAACGAAAAAATAATAAAATAATATGTGAAAAATGTTTTTTCAATTTAAAACGTATTGATTAAAACTTATAATGCGTATTTTAATAATGAAACTTTATGTCTTATTACAATTGGATTTTTATTTTTATTTAAATATTAATTCATTATTATTATAAATATTATCATGAATTCTAATAATATTAATATTGAAGATGAAGACGTTATCATAAAGGTATTAAAAATTTATAATAAACTTGATCAATAATCAATATTATTATTTAATATTTTATTTTGTATTGTTATTTAGAATTCACCTCTATATAAACATTTATACGAATTAGGTTATACCGATTTTGAAAGTGTAACAATAGAAAAATTAACATTAAAAAATGAAAAAAAAAGTTTCAAACTATTTGTAAGTTCTTTTTAATAAAATAATAATTAATGTATAATGTATATTACAAATAATATATATTAAAAAAAAATTTTGCCAATTTTTAGGATTTTATATTCAATGTAAAAAATATTTTTAAAAAGTTATATATCATGTATTTGAAAATAATTCAGGTAAGATTATTAATTATTAATGTGCATAACATAATTTATTATACAAATATTACAACATATATATTTATATATTATTATAATATTATTTATATAAAATTTAATTTATTTTAGGATGATAGTATATCAAAAAAACAAATGGAAGCTATTTTAAATACAAAAATTCTTTTAAATGATCATGGTTGTGCAATATATAATTTTTTTGAAAAATATGATTGTAAACCATGGAGGTAATTATTATAAATTATATAAAATAATTATTATAAAATTATTTAACTAGCAAGCAAAATTTGTTGCTAATTTATTTATAAAAATTAAAATAATAATCATATTAATTTTTTACAGAATTATAATATCTAAATTTATTTTATTTGGCACAATTTTATCATCTTCATTATACATATCTTGTTATACTCAATATAGAACTTCAGCTAGTTTATTTACATTAGCTATATTATATCATATTAGTTATATGGAATTTTTAAGAATAAGGATACATATGGACTTAAAATCAGTTGTATCTTTACAAAATGATTTCTTTGATGTTTGTAAAAAAGGAATGAAAATTTTAAAATATGGATATAAAATAAAATTAAATAAAAGGAAAAGTTCTCAACAGTTTTCGTAAGCTTTCAAACTTTATTAAATTATGTAATTTATATAATATTATTTTTAATAATAATATTAATATTCAATTCAACAGTGATCTTACAGCAGCTAGATTAAAATATTTACCACCTATAATGGAAAATTTAATAAAATATTTGGGAGATATTTCTTGCATTTATTATCATGTTTCCTTAATTCTCATAAGACTATTACCAGAAAATTTTTATAATGAAGATTTATTAACAAGATTTGAAAATGGATCATTTGAAATACATGGTGAAATAAATTATCAAAAATTAAAGGTTAAATTAAAATATTTTTAATAATTATATTCTAATTAATTTTTATATAAATATTTTTTAAATTATATTTAAAAATTTATATTTTCATAATTATATTATTTTTTTAATAGACTCTATATCATACTTATATTCTCACTCAATCTGAGATGTTACATTTGTTAGCTATCGCGTATGATAATCATATTTGGCGGCAATCATATAAAAAAATTCCTGAATTAAAATTGGCTTATATTATTCGTTTTTTAAATATTTCTTTAATTATGTATAAAAAAAAATTATCAGAACATATTGATGCTTATTATAGTTTTAAATTGGAACCATATAAATACAAGTAAGAAAATTTCTTTAAAATATTTTTATCTAAGAATAACATTTATATGTAATAATATTATTTATATGTTTTCATTATTTTAGAAGTCCAGATTCATCGCAATGGCAAGATTTATATATGCATTTGTATTTAGCTTCTAATAAATTACAATTGGCTTATAGTTATGTATTATCAATACTCCAAGATATTGATAATGATGTAATTGAAAATGTAACGAACGAAGATTATATGGAAAAAACAATGCAAAAATTAACTGCAGCTCAAACAAGTATTGAAACTGCAAAAGATTTTATTGAATTTAGCAATTTATTTTTGGTAAAATTGCAAAATAATGATATTACAGTTAACCATTTAAAAACAAATATTCCAGTATCGGTTGCAAATTCCAATATCCATATTCGATCCATAATTGATTCAGAACCGGAAATTCTAGATGAAGTATTTGAAGAATATATTAAAGAAGAATATTTAAAACCTTTAAATGAAGAAACTGATGAAATATCATTGTATAATTACAAACGAGATAAAGCATTATTTAAGAATTTCATGTCTGAATTAAAAGATGCTTTAGTTGATAAAAAAAAATCTATGTCTGAAAGAGAATCAAAAGCGCTTCAACGAATGTATAAAATAAAGGAAAATACTTTCGAAAACGATTATATTCCGCAAATACTTACATCTCAATCGATATCTTCATATAATACTTTTTCTTTGATACATGATGATAATAAAAATTTTGATTGTGCACAAAAACAACAATTAAACGAATTGTTTGAAAAACCTAATATTACGAAATCGAATAATAAAAGTAAAGAAAATTTAAATGAAAAAAACATAAATATTTTAATGGAAGAAAAGTTACCTTTACCGAGAAATATAGAAATTTCGTCTTCTTTATCATCATTTTTAAAAGTGGAAGAAGAAACTTTTATAGGTAGTGGCGAAAATTCTGAAGATGATGAAGAAATCAAAATAACATCTAAATAATATAGAATACATATTTATTATATTCTATATTATATATAATATAGAATATTATTATTATATATATATTTATATATACTTAATTATAACTTAATTATTTTCATTTGAATAATAACAAAATAAATAATGACATTTAATAATATATGTTATGAAGATATTTATTTACAAATTCAGAACAAATAATATATTTTTACGGTTTTCATTAAAATAAAGCTATATTTGTATAATTTATGTTATGTATAATACTATTGATAATAACAATGATTAATATATATTGTACTAATATCAACATAAAATTTTAATTTTAAAAAATTTATTTGTATCATATAATTATAAAAAATGCTAATGTATTACTAAAACTATGAATAAATTATCGCATAAATATAATTCGCGATTTTAGATTGTTACAATTATAATTAAGAATTATTAACTTGTTATATAAATTATTACAATATATATTCAAAATTAATAGTAAATATTATATATGATAAAACAAATACTGATGAAGTATTGGTAAAAATTTTTATATGCAAGATATACACAAAATTTTTTAAAGATTTATTTAATACAATTATAATATATGATTAATCGTGTATAATTTACTTTTTTAACATGAAGATATTTTTCTTTTTTTTTATTTTTCTATTTGCATATAAGAAATTAATCTGAGTGTTTTTAATATTCAAAAAATCTGAAATCACATTTTTATTAATTAAACTATTTTATATGACTTTTATCTTTAACATTAATTTATGAATTATTTTTCACATATGATTTAGAATTTGGCAGTGACAAATGACAAATAAAAAGAAAAATAATATTAATTTATAAATTTCGTGATACAGAGATCGAAGTACATAATTATTATATAATAATTAAGTATTTAAAAATAAGAAGAGAAGACATGTATATCGATATATCACAAATCCTTCAGCCAGGAAAAGTTTTGGTCTAGTATTTTTTTTGTGGTGTAATAATATCAATTTAATACTAGACTAAATCCAGGACTAGAAGTATTTGTCATAAATTATGAAAAAATTCGCACATATTTGCGCACATAAAATTGTTTTTGAATTGCGAATAAAAAATATCATATAATCACAAATAATAATTAAATATCATATAATCATGAATTAAATATAATAGCCATTAAAAAAATATATGATTAAAAACTTTAATAATTTTTACAAATTTGGTGTTTTTGATAAATGAAAATTAAAATGTAAAATTACTGAACTATACTGTTTATTTTATAAGATATCTAATATCTATAATTTTCTCTTCTTTGTCTCTTTATTATATATATAAAGAAATGCACAATTATATGTGTGTCATATTAAAGCAGAAGGTATATGAATATATTTCTTTTTTATGTACTCTTTTTCATAAAATTCAACTAAAGTTTTTTATATATTTATTGTTCCTTCATAGGAGGAACAAAATCAAATGAACGAATTTTGCTATACAATATATCATGCTATTGTAATTAATTGATTGATAGCGCTATAATGCCAACCATGGATGATGACGAATTGCTTCGCGACTTCGATCTCCATAGTCATATGTTACTTCTACCCCGATAGGTATATTTTCTTTTGCCGTAAGTACCAGATGAGGTGTCGATTCTACTTCTATGACTCGTGCAATTAAATTACCATTTCTTGAATGATTTACTAATCTACCTAACTTATTAGTTTCTGCTGTTGCATCAACGCTAAAAATGTGATATTATAAATAACTAATAATTTATAATAATTCTAGAAAAAATAATTTAGAAAATACCAACCAATACTGATGATTACGATGTTGAAAATAATACATATAACATCCAGTATTTTGGTCTAGTGCATATATTTTTTCACGTTTTTTTGCTGTTACTTGATCAATTAGTTCACCAATATATTCTACTACAAATTCTCCTTTCATAAATTCTCGCGTTGTTATTATTCCACGACCTTTACCAGCAAAATGTCTTACCTAACAAAGAACATTTTATGGAATAACAAAACTACAATATTTTCTTTTTATGAATTTATCTTACTTCTAAACCTTCCTCTACTTGACACAGCACTTTGTTTTCCATATCACGTTGTTTTTCTTCTAACACAGCTTTCTTAGATTTTCTGACACTACGACGTACTGGAAAGTAGTCAGTAAGTTTGTGATTTGTACTTTTGATATTTGTAGAATCTGATGCATAAATTGCACTAGAATGATTATTGTTTAATTTTCTACGGCCACGATTAGGAGGTTTTTTTGAAATTTGTTGTTCTAAATGAAGTGTTGGAGCTAGAGATTTTTTAGGCTTATTGTCATTTGTATTTCTTTCATCTAAGTCTTCACATTGATCATTTGGCATATTAATTCTGTGTGGTGTTGATGGACCATGTATAGGTACTGCTACAGGTGTTTCTGAAACATTGTTATTTAAATATTAATATATAAATATATATTGCTTAAATACATAGAATATAATAATTAATAAGATTTTACCATCTGTTCTGAAATGACCAACATCAGTAAGAATATCATTTTGTATTGTGTTGATTTCTTCACTTCTATAAAACCTTTCTTCAATAGGTACTATAGAAGTTTTTTTATTTTTAGAAATCTCTGTAATCTATATTTCAAAACCATAATTTTAATAAAAAAAAAATATTTTTGCATATAATATATAAAAGTACATAATATAAAATAAATTAAAAAAATATGATTTAAATATACATAGTAATTATATAAATTTATATCAATATAATTTTCACAATATTTAAAATAAATTACATACTTGTGTATAGAAAAAGGAACTTATGCATATAGGTGATTTATGTGTTGAATGAATTTCATCTGAATTAACTTTTTTTACATTTTTAGTATTATCTAGTTTGGTTTCCTTTTTCATTGGTGATTGATTTATGTCGTTTTGAGTAGATAAAACATTAACTTTTGTACGACCTGTGTTTTTTGTTTGTACACGTTTTCGCCGTCCTATAATTAAATTAAGATATGTATAAAATTCATAAATTTTCAGAATATAATAATATTAAATATTATAATATATAAAAGATATATATAATGTTAACAATATTTTTCTTTTGTTACATATATTGAATTTTAAAATTATGTATATTATATCACTAATGAAGTTTTATATCTAATTATTATATTTAAAAAAAATATATACAATTATATATATATCTACAAATGTTATGCTGCCATAATACATGCGCGTATCAATGTATCTATGATTTCTGAAGCTTCGTAAAATTATTATTGCAATAAAAATTATATTATATTGTATATTTTAATCTTATAATTAAAAACAATTAATTATAATAAATATTATGAATAAACTATAAATATAAATATAAAATATTCATAAAAAAAATTTAGTTTAATTTATAAATATATTTTCGAATATATCGTTGAATGATTAAAAATGCATTTTGATATGTATGAATAAAAATTTAAAACAAATTAAATATGAATTAAATAAAATTTTGAGAAATTAGCATTTATAAGATAACATTCAAAATGGAGAGAGAAGTGAAATCTATCAAAACATAACCTGAATATTGAAACAAAATCTTCAGTGAAAGTGTACATGAATTTTTTAGAATCATATTCCTACCTTTCACCATATTATCCCTTGATTTTTTCATATAATGAACAAATACTGAATTTATTTTTCTCATACAAAATTCTAGTTACGCGATACGGGCATTTCGATTTACTTCGATCTAGTGTACTTAATATAAATGATTTTTATTAATTCGAATTTTCACACTCACTGTATTTTTTTCTACGTTCGTTTTACACATATAAATATAAAGTAACATTTAAAATCAAAAAATAAATAATTTATCGTTGTAATCAACAATTTTATTAATTTGTTTAAAGCATTTTTTTCAAGAACGCGAGCCATTAATTATAAATTACAAACAACATTGAAATAATATACCGGATATGCCGCCATTACATATTATACTAGGATACATTATTATTAAATTAGATATTACTTATATATTTTGCATATTAAATTATATTTATTGTTTTAGATAAATTTTATATATTAATTATAAACATTTTTTATTTTTATTATTTATTTTTATATAATTTATAAGATAATATTATTAAATTATATTATCAGTTAATTAAAAATTGATACTTGTATAATTGCATAGATTTTTATAAACTTATAAGCTTGATATTTTTCTTATAGACTTATATACATTTCGTAAAATATGATTTTATGATACTAATTTACATATTTTTTTTTGTATATTAAAAATATATCAAATTTCAAAATTCAGCTGCCAAATCTTAGAAATTTTAAATAAATATTTTCAAAGTATGCATAATATTTTTACTAATATTTCCTTTTAAAAATATTAAATATATGCATATATATAAATAAAATCATTATTTATTTCTATATAAATATCCAAAAATATATATAATATTTTATTCGAAGAATATATATTATAAATATATTATTATAAATATCGTATTGAAAAAAAATTTAATTTAAATGTATAATATTTAAATAAGATATTAAAATAAAACAATTTAAAAAACTAAAAAAGATAATGTCTTATAATCAGGGATATTTTTATAAATTAAATATATAAATTTAAATATTTATATTTTATATTCGCGATTTAAGTTAACAAAATCAAATAATTTTCTTATGTTGTTTAGTTATATGAATTTACCGCTAGATGTCGCCGTGAGCGGCGCGAAGCTCGGATCGATCGTATTAGAATGATGTTATTTTTTAGATAGATTTAGGTAAGCAATCGCAGAATACTAAATAAACACATATTATTTTAGTAAAATGGTTATTTATAATCTTTTAATTTTCGTAGACAAATCTAAATTTATTGAAATTTGCGTTATTCATCATTTCTATATAGAATTAGCTGATGTATTCTTTTCTTTTTACCGCGGATACTTTAAATCAACTAACGATCAGCGCGGCGCTTTGACAGCGTTGCCAAGTTTCTATATGCTTCATTTAAGTGTAACCACGCGCTTACGAACACATGATACGCGATATGCATAGTTTGTTTACTGTTCATTGTGATTTAGAAGTACACGTGCTCATATAAGCAATTATTAAAATTGTAGAACTCATTTTATTACGTATCAAAAATTTGTCTCTCTATTTCTTTTGTGTTTTTCGTTACAGTGACGTGTGATTTGTACTACAAACTACAGAAGAACAACTAAATCGACAAACTATTTATTTAAATGGTATTATAAATAAATACGTCAATTGAAATTTTATTTGATTAAAAAAAAATACTTTAAAATTATTTCAATATATGACAACCAGTCATTTGAGATTATTTCGAGCTATTAGAATTGCATGTTATGTAAAAAAGCTTTATTAATATCATTTATACCGATTCTCGTTTGTTTCACTGTTCGCTTTAAATTTGCATGCATTGTCATGAAAAATGTAGTTACGAAATAGTCGATAGATGTCAGAATTTTCCGCTCTTTTTATTCGTATTGGAAGCTCTTATATAGTTTTATTTTTCATTTTTTCAAGTATTTACCTAATTTTACAATTATTAAATAATATTGTTAATTGAATCGAAGAAAATATATCGATCAATTATTTTTTTAAAAGAAAGATAATTTTTTAGTTAACGCGCTCCTGAGAATGTCCCCTTAAATGAATATATTTGGCAACGCTGCATGATCATATTCCGAAAGCAGCAGCCATAGCTAGCGCGTGTGTTTTTGTATTTGTATCGCGGTGCACCGTGGGCCGGGCGAAAGCCAAGATGGCGGCAGCCGTGTTTGGCGAATGCGTTTCAAGTATATATTCGGTTTAGATCACATAAATGGCTCGATTTAAACGCACAGTAAGTTCTTACACTGTGATTTCTTAGTTCGCACAATTCACCAGCTATTCAATTGTTATTGAATGATGTCCATTTGACGAGACACGATACATAAGATTCTTTGGGAGGAAAAAAAGTGTCTCGTGCACTGTCATAGTCAGCATCTTCAACTACACAGCAAAGATAATTATTCATCGTCGGTGTCCCATCGAGATATCGTGTTTATCTTGACTCTTCTTTAATCGCAAGGACTTTAAAGGAATCTTCTGTCATGGTGAGCTTTTGTTTACAGTAGTTTCATTGATACGTTTAGAAGAAAGCGCGCTTCTTTCATGCAATGCGTATTTCTTTGTGCATCTCTTAGCACGACTAACCTATAGATGCGATGATTTTGTATCATGAATATATATGGTTCTTCCTAATATAATTTTAAATAACATATGATTCTCCCTCTTCTTGTTTTGTATCCCTCCCGCTTTTTCCTGAAGTTAAACAAATTCATAATCTCGACATCCTTGTTATTTTTTTCATTTTTTTGTTCACTTTTTTTTTAATCAAAATATAAATCACGGTATTATATCGGTATATACGATAGTTTTCGACATTTCTGTTTTTAGATTTAATATATATTTATATTTATGGATAAAAAAGTCAGATAATTATATGATATTTTAAAAATATGAAAAAAACAAAGTATGGATCAAATATAAAAATATATTGAAATATACGCTTGATCCATTGTTTTATTATAATCCGAGGATGCCGATAATGATGATAATAATTTAAATAATGATTTTATTTTTTAAATAATAATAAATTAACACATAGTAATGATATTATGTGCTTTAAAAACATTGAGCAAATTTTTCTTAGTCAACTAAAAGGGATAAGGACGCAATGAATGAAGATAGCAGCAGTGATGAAGATGAAGATCCCGATAACATGGGTGTACCTGGTAAATATTTCATTTTTGAATGAGAAATAATAATTATAAAAAAACAAAAAAAAATATTGTATATATATATATATATATATTAATATAATTTTCATTAGGTGGTGGTAAAGATCTTGCCACTGCTACTGGAATTGCAAATATTAAAGATGAGAAGCCTGCAGATGCACCATCTAATGTTATGGCTAAAGGACAAGGAGCATTAAATAGTAAGAACAATTTTAATAATCAGTATATAAAAAAATATATACTTGATCTCATTATATTTTTCGAACAGTGTTAAATCAGAAGTTTGGTAACAAAATCCCTGGTGGATTGGTAACTAAGACAGCAACACCAGGTTATGAAATGGTACGTGTAGGAGGATCACAGGGTACACCACCTGGTTTTGTTAATGCAAACCAATTAGGTCAATTAGGTCAGTTAGCTGCTGCTGGTGGACCGTATTTTCCACCAGGGTTAGCAACTCTTGCAGGTTTCAATCCTGCAGCCTTTTTTCCACCAAGTAAGTAAAATATTTTTTATTAATTCTTTTTAATGATAACATCAAATTAATTTATTTTATTTGCAATAAGAAACAATATATTATGATCAATGTATGTATGAGTTAATTATGCACATACATTATTATTTTGTAACTAAAATGTATTTGTGTAATGAATTTATACATTTATTGTTCCATTATATTGTACATAACATTAATAATAGTAATGTGAACGCGATTAATTATTATATTTTAATTATAATTATTTTAATTAATGCTATTGTTATCATAATTATTAAAAAAATTTATATTATTTTATATATTTTAGGCATGGATATGAGCTTAATGAGTGGTTTTATGGGTATGCCTGGAATGAATATGGGAGTCAATCCTCTTGTGCAATTATTAAACCAAAATGGTTTACATCCTAATTGGCCAGCTGGGCTATCAGGTATTGTTCATTTTAATTATAAATTATAAATAATTTTTTAATATATTAGAAATTAAAATATATTAATTATATCGTTAATTAATCATTATATCAATTATAATAAATTTAATATTATTAATTACTGTACAATAAAATTATAATATTAATTTGAAATATTATTGTAGGCAAAGGTGTGGCTCAATTATGGATGAATTCTGGAGATCCTGCAAAAATGAATATGCAACCAACTATACCAGAAGAAGAAGAAGTGGATGATGAAGATATGGGTGTTGCGGAAACATATTCTGATTATATGCCAACCAAACGTATGTTATTTAATTTTATTTTTGATATATTATGTGAAATATGTTATATGATGTTATATAATTTTCGAATTAATATAATATTTTATAGTTAAGCTCGGACGAAAACATCCAGATCCCGTCGTGGAAACTGCATCACTATCTAGTGTTGAACCAACAGATGTTTGGTACAAACTTTCGATTCCTGAAGAAACGATACGAACTGGAGCTTTATCTGCGTTGCAACTTGAATCAATAACATATGCATCGCAACAGCACGAACATCTCTTACCAGATAGTACGCGTGCTGGTTTTCTTATCGGTGATGGTGCAGGAGTCGGTAAAGGACGAACTATAGCTGGGATTATATTTGAAAATTATTTGAAAGGAAGAAAACGTGCTATTTGGGTATCAGTCTCAAATGACCTTAAATATGATGCTGAACGTGATTTAAATGATATCGGTGCATCAAAAATTGAGGTACTTATTTAAATTAAAAATATTTTATTGAATTTCATATATATTTATATTATATAAATTATTAATTACTTATAATTTTAATTTTGAATAAATTATACATTATATTTTTAGGTTCATGCTTTAAACAAATTTAAGTACGCAAAAATTTCGTCGGCAGTAAATGGCAACGTAAAGAAAGGAGTAATATTTAGTACATATTCAGCTCTAATTGGAGAGTCTTCTCAAAGTGGTGGAAAGTATAAGAGTCGGTTGAAACAGCTTTTACAATGGTGTGGTGAAGATTTTGATGGATTAATTATTTTTGATGAATGTCATCGGGCTAAAAATTTATGTCCTACTGGAAGTTCGAAACCTACAAAAACAGGTATGTGTATTAAATATATTATTTAAATTAAAAAATAAATTAAATAAAATAAATTAAAAAATAAAAATATATACATATATATATTTATATTTAGTATCATATTTAATATATGTCATATTGATGTATTCTAGGTTTAACAGTCTTAGAGTTGCAGAATAAGCTTCCCAAAGCCAGAGTAGTATATGCCAGTGCCACGGGTGCTTCTGAACCCCGTAATATGGCCTATATGGTTCGATTAGGTATGTGGGGTGAAGGAACACCATTTCCTGAATTCAATGATTTTATTACCGCTGTGGAAAAGCGTGGAGTTGGTGTAATGGAAATTGTAGCAATGGACATGAAACTTCGAGGCATGTACATCGCTCGACAACTTAGTTTTCATGGTGTAGCTTTTAAAATAGAAGAAGTACCATTATCCAAAGAATTTACTGACATCTATGATCGTTCCGTTCGTCTTGTGAGTATTAAAACAAAAACCCTAAATTAATAAGTAATTATAATAATCTCTTAAATAAATTTTTACAGTGGGTTGAAGCAATGCATAGGTTTCAAGAATCAGCAGAATTATTGGATGCCGAAAATCGCATGAAAAAAACTATGTGGGGACAATTCTGGTCATCCCATCAACGTTTCTTTAAATATTTGTGCATTGCAGCTAAAGTGAAACATGCTGTAGCAGTTGCACGAGAAGCCGTGAAATGTGGAAAGTGCGTAGTTATCGGTTTACAATCTACTGGTGAAGCTCGTACACTAGAACAATTGGAACGCGATGATGGTGAATTAAGCGATTTCGTTTCCACTGCAAAGTAAATTTATTAATTTTTTACATACTTAAATATAAAAAAATTATCTTTTACATGAATTTTTTTATTTTAGAGGAGTGCTTCAAACATTAGTAGAGAAACATTTTCCAGCATCAGATCGTAATCATATACAACGAGTTCTTGGTATCGAACCATCGAAAATGCAAAGATTAGATGATCTTGATGATATTGATGGTGCAAGTGGTTCTGCAAGTGGAAGTAAAAGGAAACCAATACGACAGGCTGCTCAACGGGCTTCAAAAAGAGTTCGTACATTTCCGTCTGATGACGATTTTACGGATGACGAAAGAAATGGTGGACATAGTTCTGGTTCAGAATATAAGCAAAGTGGTAGTGAGAGCGAGGATGATCACAAGACTGATGAGGAGAGCAATATCACTTCTGATTCTTCTTTTAATTACAGTGAATCAGATTCTGGTAAATATCACAAATCATTAAAATTAAATTCGATTCTAATATAAAATAAAAATATTCTAATTATATTTACATTTATTACTTATATTTACATTTATTACTTATATTATAGATTCAGGTGATGGAAGGCGAAGGAAGAAAGGCGCTAAAAAACAAAAAAAACCTGTGAAGAAACGAAGCGGTATATATTTCATATTCTTAAAAATATTTCCAAGTTACATATATTTATAAATTATTTAGGTCCAATGGGAGCTGGAACAACACGTAATCGAGCACCATCAAGAGATGCCGTAGAACGTGCTTATACTATGAAGAAAGAATTATTATCGCAAATTGAAGAATTGGGTGAACGTTTACCACCAAATACTCTAGATCAACTAATCGATGAGTTTGGTGGACCAGAAAATGTAGCTGAAATGACTGGCAGAAAAGGACGAGTTGTTCAAACAGAAGATGGTACTATTCAATACGAATCCAGATCCGAGGTGGATGTACCATTGGAAACTCTTAATTTAACAGAGAAACAGAGGTATACAATCAATTTTTATTTAAATATTATATTTAAAAAAGAAAATTTACTTTTAGACAAATAAATTCAAATGATTCAACATTGTAATAGATTTATGGATGGTGAAAAAACAGTAGCCATTATCTCAGAAGCAGCTAGTAGTGGTATATCATTGCAAAGTGATAGGCGAGCGAGAAATCAGATGCGACGTGTGCATATCACTCTTGAATTACCATGGAGCGCAGATAGAGCAATACAACAATTCGGACGAACACATCGTTCTAATCAAGTCAACGCGCCGGAATACATATTTCTTATTTCGGATTTGGCTGGTGAACGACGATTTGCATCTATTGTTGCAAAACGTCTTGAAAGTCTCGGAGCTCTCACGCATGGTGATAGAAGGGCTACAGAAACTAGAGATCTCTCACAATTCAATATTGATAACAAATATGGACGTGCAGCACTTGAAGCAACAATGAGAACTATAATGAAGTTCGTATATTTTTTATATTTTATTATAAGATATATTTTTACATCGCTTATAATATATTTTAGTAAATTAAATTATTTTTTTATAAAATAAAATATTAGGTATGAACCACCGCTTGTACCACCACCACAAGATTATCAAGGAGACTTCTTTAAGGACGTAGCTGACGCATTAGTTGGTGTTGGTTTAATTTGCAATAGCGAAAGTACGCCGGGTGTACTTACATTAGACAAAGATTATAACAACATGTCAAAATTTTTAAATCGTATTCTTGGTATGCCAGTTGATTTACAAAATCGATTATTTAAATATTTTACTGATACTTTAAACGCGATTGTCACACAAGCGAAAAAAACTGGTCGTTTTGATATGGGTATTCTTGATCTTGGTACATCTGGTGAAAATGTAAAACGAGTTAAATTATATCGTTTTCTGCGGAAACATGCTACTGGAAAGGCACCAACCGAACTTCATGTTGTTCATGTCGAACGTGGAATGAATTGGACTGAATCGATGGATAAATGTTCTGAATTAACAGGATCTAAGGAAGGATTTTATTTGAGTCATCAGATTCGTAATGGAAAACAAACGGCAATTCTTGCAGTTTTAGTGGATACTGGAAAAAAGAAATCTGAGAGTAAAAAAGATCAGCTTTATATGGTTTATAGGTATAGTATTTTTTTTCCTATGATGTATAGTAAAATTCCATTTATCTAAAATCTGAAAATAAAACAAAGAATTGAATTAATCAGATAATAGGAATCTATAGATTTTCTATTTCTTATAATATATTTTATATAATTATATATAATAGTAACTGTATATAATTTGTTTGTATAATAATAGTATATATATATATATATATATATATATATATATATATATATACTATAATTGTGTAATTTTCATAGAATTTTTTACTTATTTATTTAAATATGAAGCAATAATTTCATCATTGACAAGATTATTCCTAATCAATTTGGGATGTATGTAATTACATTCGTAAAATTATATTATAGAAATAGTATATTGTAAATTGTAAATTATATTCTAAAAATAATTTATAAATTTTTTCTGAAGTAAAAAATTGTTTAATATATAATCTGACAATATATAATGTTTATTAATAATCTATTTAAAACTTTTATAATATGATTTTTAATTGAATTTGACTCTTATTGATATTAGAATAAATTATTATGTAGAAATCAAAAAAACATAAAATATAAGTTAATGTAAGTGTTATATTAGATGGATTAAATTATAAGAATTTAGAAACATATTCCATAAATAATATTATGATGATAATTCGGATAAATGGAGTTCTATTATAAAAGAAAATGATTAATAATTTAAATTTGTTTCTATTCTGATCTGTATTTTTGTTAAAAGACCCAATACAGGATTACAATTAAGACAAGAAACTCTAGGTGAATTAGAGAAAAAATATAAGAAAGTATCTTCAGATGAAGCAGAACCACATTGGTCACAACAATACGAAGCGTCTGTAGATACATGTTCGCATGCTTATTGGCGTGGCAATTGTAAAAATGCGACTCTTGGTATGGATTGTGAGGTTGGACTTCGAAGACGTTCCTATAATGTACTATCAGGTTCGGTATTAAGCGTATGGAGTCGAGTTGAAAGCATTCTTGCGACACGTTCTGCTCATAACACTAAAATGCAAGTTGTACGCTTACGAACTGGTAAGTTTTCTATGGAAAATTTAAATATAATTTTTCAAAACTAAAATTAAGAAATTGTTACGATTTTTTAAAATTTTTTATTTTTTTTTTTATTTTTTTTTATTATAGATGAAGGTTTAAAAATAGTCGGTACCCTTATTCCGAAATCATGTATGGAAATATTACGTCAAGAATTATCATCTGATGCTGAAAATACTGAGGAACTTACATTTTGAACATTTCATTAATTCGCTTTTATAGGTAATAAAAGTAATAATGAAAAAAGATTTATTTGTTGGAAAAATATGGAAAAATTATAATATTTATTTTTTATTAAGAACAGGACCAAAAGAAGCGATTAATGTGAATATAACATGGACAAATCCCTCTTCCTAAGTCTTGCGACAAAATTCAATAAAGAAGAGGGTGCATTTGCAAATGCACGGCAAAGATATAAATTAATTATATCGATTAATAAGTATGTAGATTCAAAAGTTGAATCTATAACTTTGTTTTAATTGCCGTATTTGGTAATGACGAGTGAAACGAACATGTGCATAAATATTTCCAATCTGTGAATTTCATGAGATCGAAACTTATTTTTTCGTTAGGCTTTAACGTTTTTAATTTAATCATTTCAACGAAGTATACTTTGTATACCTATTACATCAATCTCGATCAAACAAAAAAACATTAAGTAGCTAACATATTTCTTTTTTTTTTTTTTTTTTTTTTCTTTGTTTTTTTTTGTTAAACTTTAATAGATCCCACCGCTTTTTAGTTAGACGTTAATGGGAATGAATATCTTTTTCTATTTTTCATTTATCTGTTTTTCGTGTCATTGAATCAAGAAAGAAAAAAAATAACAAAGTCTATAATTTTATAATAATTATGATTACATGCAAAGTAAATTTGTCACTCCTTTTGTATGTGAAAAAAAATATTAATTGTTTTGTAAAATGTATCACTGGACATAGATATTTAATCAGTCAGTCAGTCAGTCAGTCAGTCAGTCAGTCAGTCAGTCAGTCAGTCTCTCTCTCTCTCTCTCTCTCTCTCTCTCTCTCTCTCTCTCTCTCTCTCTCTCTCTCTCTGTGCTTGTCTCTGTCTATCTATCTATTTCTGTTTCATCTGTTTCTATTTCTATCCCTGCATTATATTATAGGAGAATTTCAATTAATGCGGAATAGCTTTATCTTTCGTATATTATGAAAAATTTTATCAAATTTGGAGAGAAGTAAGATTCTTATGTGGAAATATAAAATTAAACTATAATAATGCATATAACTTAAGAAACCATATTTTATGCTAATCATATCTTGAAGAACAAATTTAAACATTCAGTGAGAATCGATTAAAATTTTAGTTTAGAAATGGGTTTTCTTACTCAAATATATATTGTGACTGATTAACAAAATAGAAGTAAGAAAAACCCTTAAGAAAAGATATAAAGTAGTATTAGAATGATATAGAAAAAACAGTGCAACAAGCAATCGATTTTCGCTGGAATATATGCAAATGTATACGCAACTGTCCAGTCCTTTTGTTTGATCGTTGAATTCATTGAATAGTTAATTAATGACCATTGCTATTGCTATCATTAATGTTATTACACAACTGCTACTATTATTAGTACTAGTATCCTCACTGCAAAACTATTATTACTATTATAAGGAGATGAAGGAACGAGGTAAACGGAGATTATTATTCTATAAATTTTATGTTAAAACTAATGTTTATTATTTATGAAATAAGTGCCAAGATAGTATAATTCTTGTATGTTTTTACAAATTTGTTTTTCATGTATATTTCTTTATATACATACATACATATATATATATATATATATATATATATGTGTGTGTGTGTGTGTATTACTATGCCGACATCATTATTATAATAACAAGTGGATAATTTTAAAAATCTTATATAATAAGAAAAAAAATGTATAACCTCGTCTCCTAATATTCTTCATTTATAAGTAGTCAGCATTAAAAGTTAGATTTGAACAATACATACGGCAGTATATTTATATTCAGAAATCATAAAGTAGTCATGCAATTCGCATGTATATTGAGTAGAT
This sequence comes from Apis florea, assembly GCF_048593485.1. NCBI lineage: Eukaryota > Metazoa > Arthropoda > Insecta > Hymenoptera > Apidae > Apis > Apis florea. The sequence goes on along the minus strand of NW_028256543.1, from coordinate 209,891 downwards.
GTCTGTTATTTGTACGCCTGGACGAGTTTCGATAGCTAAATAAATGGATCTCACAATTTATGATCTATAACAGAAAATAGAAAAAAAAAAGATCCAATCGAAAAATGATAAATAGAATATTTCGAAAAAATCGAAGAATTAATTTTAAGTAGAATTCCAATTAAAAAAAAAAAATATATAAGGATATGCGAATTAAGCGTTTACGTGTTTAGACGCTGCGAAACCGAAAATTGTCTTGTGAATATTTTCTTGTCTTTGTAACTATTCTTATTGCAAAGAATCGTTTCGATGTGATCCACTATGTGAAAAAAATTACTGTTTCTACGGATACACTAAATATTGCATTTATAAACAAAATTAAAAGAACACACAGAAGGAGAAAAAAAAATAATGTAAAATACACATTTATATAGCGTAAATAAGAATATTCTTATTGCGTTATATCTTTTTCTATCTTTAAAATTGGTATTATACAGGATATCTACTAAATTATTTATTAATATGTACATTACAGAAATTACTCGTTTGATTAATTTGCTATCTATTTTTCATAACATTTACATAATTAATTTCGCGTATGATTTATTCAGTTTATATAAAGTTGCAATTTTTATATTAATACATTATACATATTCATTCTTTTTAAACGAGATTCTTTATTAAAACAATCGAAAATGAAACTTTCTGCTAATGAAAAATTCGAATATTAAAAGTGATTTATGATTATAACATTTTCAAAGTGTAAATATATATATTAAAGAATATAAAGCAGGGCACACGTGTACCTTATATTCGATATTTTTACAATTCTTACTTGAGTTCCTATTACAAACAAGATGTAATTTATAAATGTGGTATCTAGTATACGTGGAAACCAGGCACTGTCTTGCCAAACGATTACTTTCATAATGTGCTGTGTTTTGTGAACTCGAATGAGAGAATCTGATGATGCTATACATATATACATATATATATGTACGTACGTGTGTATATATACATGTATAAATGTTGTCTGTGTATGTAAAATCAATACTTCTTAGTAAAAATTGAAAAAAAAGTAATATTAACAAAATTTGATCTTTCGAACGATAAAGCCCCTATATACTATTAATTATAATTACGATATTCGCATTAACGTTATTTTCTTCTGTTATGTAACTTCAAGAATAGAAATCGTTGTGCATCTTGCTACTTTTTCCCCCCTATTGCTTTGAATATATATGTTATATCGCAAAAGCATTCGAAACATATTGATTCATAGGCGTATAAAATACAGTGGATTTCCATAAGAAAAAAAGATGTGTAAATTGTTTTCTTTGCAAGTATAAACTTGATACTTGCATAGAATTATACTAATAGCAAATAAAAAATCTTATATAAATATCAGTCTATATTGCGATTAGTTAATCTTGATTTTGTTTTAAGTTTGATTTTTTATTATTTTTTGCTGTTTTTACTCAGAAATAAAAAAAAATTTGTTTTTAAAACAATAAAATAATCATGTACATAGGTAATTAAAAAAAAATACAAATGACTCTGTAAATACATAAAATTTTTACCATTTGTTTTAACTTTTATTAAATTAACATTTCGACTGTGGATTAAAATTTTTTACATGATATTATCCACGACTTATGTTATGTATAAAAAAAACTGTACAGTTTAACATTTTTTTTTTTTTCTTTTACTTTCTTAACTCGTAAGAACGAGAAAACATTCATTCAAGCATTCAGAGTTCACTTACTCATAAATCACGCACAATCAAGGCGCTTTTCACCTTTAGTTTGCTATTCATCATATATAGTAAATATATCACCAAATACCTCATCTATGTATGCATTCCCATTGATGAATCACTAATTTCTTATAGGTGGAAGTACTTTGGTATAAATTACTTAGTGAAAAGCATAGAGTAGCATGAGAAATGTGCAAAATCCGATAATAAAGCCGAGAATAAGTGAATCTCGTCTTTTACGTAAATTTATCCTTTGCACTAGACTATTTACTGCTGGAAATCGATTTGACATGTCATTTAATCTGGTTTGTATACGTTTAAATGTTTGTCTTTGCGTCATCAAATGATCGCGCGTTTCCATTGCTATGCTTATTTGATCATTAAGCAAACGATCCGAACTGAAAAAGGAAATTTTTATTAATCTTATATCTGCCAAAAAATGTAACAAACAGGGTACTTTGTATTATGTACAAGTAATAGAATGAATCATAATAAAATAATTAGTATAATAATCATTACTCACTTGTGAATATGTTGATTTTCTTTCATGTACATTTCCCGTCGATTCAATCCACTCACATTTTTATAATTACTATTTCATAGAAAATTTATTTTTTTAAATTTAAACTCTTAATTAAATATTTAAAAACGAAAAATAATTTGAAATAAAAAAGTAATAGGTATACATACTCAATTTCTTTACGAACACTTCCTAATAAATCTTCTCTATCTCTTCTTGCAGCAAAATTATTTCTAATTTTATTGAACTCTAATTTATAATCTTTTAATATGTCTTTATGACGTTGCATTGTATGTAACATTGCAGCACCATTTGGTTGCAATTTGCTCATTTTTTCATTTATAGAGAATAACTGTAACAAATGTAACAATTTAAATCATTGCAATATTTAACATTAGAATTTAAATTTACTTTAGCAAGTAATGTTTCTATTTCAGAAGCCATATTTTCAAAAACATGTTCTTCATCCAAAAGAGGTACTTCATCACTGTTTACAAGCTTAGCTCCAGTATTAACACCAAGTTTGCTGAATGCTACCAATTTAGCATCAATTTCATTTTCCAAATGTCTTGCTTGCCTTCTAAGATCTAAAATTAAGTATGAAATATTATAATATAATAATATTAAAAAATATAAGCTATAGTAAAAATAAATTATATTTTTCCTACTTGTTAAAAAAAGATAAATTTCTCAATGAGGTTAGGGATACTAATAGTAAGATTTGCATAAGATTATTTATTATCTTAATTATTATAAGATTTATTATGAAGTGATTTTAGATTTATAAAAATCTAAGTATAAATCAATTTTCAAACTATACTATATATATTAATAACATAATTATTTAAATTGTATTTTTTACATTTCAGTGAGTTTTAATATAATGAAAATAAAATATTTTTGATATAACATTTATTTAAAAAAAAATAATTTATTTTTATTAAATTTTGATAAAAACTCATAAAACAATAATGTATTTTTTTGTTACATGCAATAAAGAAAAATAAATTAATAATAGAATGACATATGTCAAAACAAGCCATTATATTACTTGTTGCAAGATCTTTTAGTATTTAACATCGAAATTTTAATTTTAAATAAAAAATAAAGAACAAAAGTGATATTTATATTGGAGGAAATCTACCTTCCCAATCAACAGCATCTAATGCGTTAGCCATTTGTTGTTCGTAAAGCACGAACGCGATAGTTCCTTTTCTATGATATGTAGATAGATATACACGACATAAGTAACATAACTTAACGGAACAGATGATAGACGTAGTAGATACCTAATAATATACCTAACCAACGTATACATAGACTTACAGATAGAAGACAAAAAATGGCGAAAGAACTTAAACAAGGATCGTTCCCATGAAACGAATCATGAAAAATTTTTTATTATCTTATTATATAAATAAAAAAGAAAATAAAAAAGTACATATTTTAAAATGATTTAAATCCTTTAGAAATAAAAATATTATTTAAGTTAAATTAAATATATATATTTAATTGTCTTTATTTTCATTAATAACATTTATTAAATATATATGTACAAAAAATAAAATATTTTATATAATTATTGAAGTATTAAATAAAAATAGACAAATAATCAATAAAAATAGATAATAATAGTACAAAATAATAATACAAAATATATAAATTTTAATATATTTGAAATAAATTATACAATTGATATTTTTATTAAAATTATTTATTAATACAATATAATTTTATATTAACTCTATATTCATGCAAGTACAGTTAGATTGAAGAGTACTTACTATATAGTAAGTAAACCGGTTTTCAGTGGGATCTCGATAGTTACAAAGCTACTACCTATGCTATGCTATCCTGATATTATTGTCTAGGAGCAAGAGCTAGGAGTGAGATAAATATAATTCGAAAATCTTGAATACTATTCAATTTGATTTCAATTCCTGAATAAATAATAATCTATTACAAAAGTTTATATAATAAAAAACTTATATGCAAATTATATCTACATAAATAAGAAAAAATAAAACAAAACTTTAATAAAATAGAAAGAAAATTGAATTTTTTAATTTATTATGCTTGGATTAATTTATTTTAATTTATTATGAATATTTCAAATAATTTTAATTATCCAGATCAAGATAATAATGAATAAAATCTGTTTTACCGTGTTTACGGGATAAGTAGATCAGTTCTTATTCTCGCCATTTGCCGTTCGGCGGTGCTCGTGTCCTCAAGATATAATTTTAATTCATTCATAAGAACCATTGCAGCACAAAAAGGACTAACATCTTCTTCAATAATCATATCCGAAAAATGGTTTCTTAAAAATCGTAATATTATATTCATTTGATGATTGGATCTGTAAATATGTATAAATTTCGAAATTATAATAAAAACTTTGTATTCAAATCATACTATTTTAATGAAAATTGAAGTTCAATTAAATATTGTTTTTACCTTGAAGAAATTCTTAATTTTTCTTCTCCTTCGATAATAGGCAATATTTCAATCAAACAATGCATTAGGCAACTAGTCGTTTGTACGATATAAATGTTTTCAAAAATTGCTTCGAAAGATTTTTCTTTCAAAAATGTCAAAAATTCTTTTTCTCTTTTAGGTATTCTTTTGATTTGTACATCAATAATTTTTTCCACTGATGTACTTCTTAAAGCTAAAATCATAGGCAAAATATCTTTCGTTTCTATTTGAAAAGCATGGTTCCTTTCGGTTAAAAATTTAATTTGGTAATTGTTATCAATAGTATCTTCAATTGTAAGACGAATAACAGGTATTGGAATTTGATATTCATTTTCTTCGACTTTGTATGAAATTGTACCATATACATCACAGAAAGGATTTTTATCAAATTTTGGTATATTGAGAGCAACGGTAGCTATAATATAACTATTTGGTTCAATTTTATCAATTCGATATGAAAATATTTCATTAACTAACTTCCAAAACATTGATATGCCACAAAGTTCATCGTTATCCTTAAGAGATACGTAAATCTGAGGATTATTTAACGTTCTGAAATAAAGTTAAAAACTTTATATTATTTACAAATATGAAAACATATTTTTTTATGGATAAAATTGTTAATAATATTTTAGCGATAATATTTTATTTATTAAGAATTAAGAAATTGAATTAAAAATAATTAATATGAATTTCAATTAATATAATATTATTTTCATTCTGAAAATATTTATTATTTTTTAATTTATAATCTTAGAATTTTATTCTTATTCTATAATATTAATTCTATAATATTAGTATATGATATAATGTATAATGTTTCGTATTTCAAAAGAATTTTCGTGATATGTCATTCGATTTAGACATGAAAATTAAAAGTATAGTTACTTATTCAATACTTAACAATAAAAATCGTATTCAAAGGAGTACAGATAATTAAAGGGAGTTTATACAGAATGAAATGATTTCAGTTGCGTTTGCGCAGATATCATCCAGGCAAATCGACCCGCGAAAACATTAACCAATCAGCATCTACGAACGAGTTGGTTAGTAGCAGACGACGCATGCATGGAAGCACGAAACAGTGTATACCTCTTTTCAGTAATCTGCAGGATGCCGCCGTGATCGTGTGGTGTCTATAATTTTCATTCAATAAATTAGTTGTGTCACGTGTTTCGCGAGTTCATAATTCGAAGAATATACTAATATAATCGTGTTTCGATTCAGTATATTTTGTTTTCGTTTATACAAGATCGCATTTGGTCAAATCAAAGAGAACCGTTGATCTTGCAGAAGATGCAATAGATGCATCGTTGAATCCTGTTATTAGGGCATATATGTCCACGCCAAGTACGTATCAAAACAAATAAACATGAAAGCATACCAAAATGAATCAGAAAGTATGATCATTATATGACATTAATTTAGAAAAAAATGTTCTCTGATCTATTTGACGTAGGAAACATATGCATTGACTATATCATTGCTTAAAAAGTTGAAATCTTTTTACGATTCTATTGATATCTGATTGTACATATATTGATAAAAATTGACAACTTCTTATTCCTTTTTTTAAATGTTATTTATTAGTATTAAATATCTAATTTCAACGAATCATTAAAATATTTAATGATTTATTTATAAAATATTTTATTATTTAATGATTTGATTGGCATAATATTATATCATATTATATTATATTATTAGCATAATTAAATAAAACATTTAAAAAAAAACAAAATTAAATTTAAAAAAAAAATTGTGCGCGCACGTATTTTTCGTGTTTCTATGCAAACTTTTCAATAAAGCGTCCATCGATTCTTAAATGTTCTACTTTATAAATATTGCATGAATTATTTTGTAATGGCCTTGAAACTTCGCTGAGCAAACATATATATTTTTATAATTTACTTATTATTTTTTTTTAATAATATTATATAGAAAAAAAACAATATTTAATAATAATCGATATTTATATTAATATAGATATTAATCGATATTAGTGTATAAAATATTCTATTGAATAGTAGAAAATTTATATGTTAAATAAAATTACTTATTTTATTATTATATATTTATGTTCATTTGATAATTATCAAAAAATCCATTATATATATGGTATGTAAAAATATTATGACGTTTTATTTATATATAGAGCATTATTGTAAAATTAAAATGTGTAAATTGATGACATATGTGTAAATTTTACTTATTATTTTATATTCTGAATTATGTTATTTATTTTTTATTCGTGATTTTACAAAATTTTATAATTTTATTTCATTTTAGATTTTTCAACACGTAATACGCATTCTTAAGAAAGAAACACGTGATTGCTGATGACTAATCATGTATATTGTATTTCAATAAACATACGACATATTATTATATTGAGTGTTTTTTATTTTTTATATTTATTCCAATTATCTTTTTTTATAAAAAATTATGAAAATTTAAAAAATAATTTTTTAAAAAAAATTACATATAATTTATGTTTCTAACGAATAAATTAATTCAAATTTTGTAGAATGAAATAGTTATAATCATTGACAAGTATAGAAAAATAAAACTTGTTTTATTATTTTAAATTTACATTTAAGTTTATATTAGCAGATTTAACTTCTTTAAAATTTATCCATTAATTTAAATAGAATAATTTAAATAAAATAAAGTATATATATTTATATTAATGTTGTTACTGTTATACGAACTTTTTTTTCAATGAAAAATTATAGATTGAACAGAAGATTGATAATTATTCAAATCGATTATTCGATGTCATATTCAGATTAATAAAATTATTTATAAATTATAAATATCATTTGAATTATATTTGAAAAAAAAATTAATTTTTCGTATAATAAATGTAAAAAAATTTCCAATTTTTATCTCAAATTTTCGAAAATTAAAAACGATTAAAAAAATATATATCTATCAATAATAATTTTTTTATCTAACTTTAATATTTGTCTTTTTTGAATACATATAAATTTAATATAGTGTAAATATGTTCATATATAGAATATATAAAACAAAGAAAGATATTATCAAAATGAAATTTTTTAATTAAAATTTTAATGAAATACAATTATTTTAATTTTGTTAGAAAATATTAAATTTTCTTAGGAATTATGATTGTATAGTATTATATGACAATTACCTAAATGTGCAAATGTTTAGTTTTTTTTATCGATTAATAACAAACATGATTCGATTGATCAATCTACTATAGGAATCTATTCATCTGTTTCAGTTCGATATGAATATAGAAGAAAAATCGTACATCGGGAGAAGATGACATTGCGACGATATGTGTTCGCGGCGATTAGGCGAACACTGCTGGCTGCTGGTATCTTGACGTTGTTGGTGTTACTTCTATCTAGTCAGGATGCCGACAACAATGTGCACCAAAGGCTTTTATTGGAGGTGAGTGATGATCTTTTATATATTGGATTTCTTTTGTTCTTGGAAAAAAATTTTCCACGCGCGTTTGGGGCTCAGACCGAAAAATTAAGCAGATCAGTTTTCAAAGAACAAATATTGTAAAAAAGCTACGAGATCGTTCTTATTATAAATATAACTAAAAAATTATATTTTTGTTCGAAATAATGAAAAATTATGTTGATTTCTTTTTCAGAAAAAAATATTCTTTTATTTTTATAAAAAATAACGTTTAATGTTAGAAAAAGATGATCTTACTTAATTAAATTTATATTATAGAATTAAATGTATGTATTTCATTATCTAATTAATATTTCTTTTTTTTTATTTTATATATTTATATAAAAATTTATGAATTTTAAATCATTAACTTTATACTTCTATCAATAATCAAATGTTAATAGTTTTATATAATTTCATCTGTTACTTATTATTTAAATAAATTTCTACTCGAATAATATTGTTGTCGTAATTAATATTTATGTTTTTCGAAATATTTTACATATAATCTATTCAATGTATTAGTACGAGTGTACTATGCAAAAGATGATTTACTGTATACCTATATACCTATATATAATATATATTTCATTATATTTTTTTCAATTTTATTGATATATATTTTTTAGTTTATGAATTCTAATAAAATAACATAAGTATATTTAGACAACTTTTTATGCATGTTACAAAGATGACTTTTACTTATATATCCGTTACTTCATATGATGGAAGATTAATGTTTCATCCATTTTCTCATGAAATCATAATATTTTTTAATCTAAAAATTTAAAAAAATAATATCATGAAGTCATTTCTTTCTAATTTTTTTTTTTTTTTTGATATATGAGAAAAATTATTTTTTTAATCGTTCTATGCGCGTTATAATTTCTTCTTGGAGAATGATTAATTTTTTGCAACACTATATCAATTTATTGTTCGAAAAAAAAAACGTTTCTTCTCTTTTTTACCCTTTCGATAGAATGGTTAGATCGAAACAGTTCTCAGTCTTACGTAAAGCAACGTAGATTGGCAGATTTCCAGGCGCAATGCGGCACACAAATGTAGCTGCTTACAATTGTACGATACTACCCCTTTAAGCATGCAAAGAATAGTTAAAGTTACCCCTCAATCTCGACAATTACTCTACCAATATAAATCGATTTCCTGCCGATACGGACGATTGCAATTTTATTTTTTTATATTTCTCTAACAGTTCTATCGGGTGGATAGAAAATAGAAATCGATAGTTTTGAAATGACAATTCTTGATCATCGAATTTTTATTTTTTTTTCTGGTAAAATTTTAATAGTTTCTGTATTATTCCTTACTGCAATTATTGTAATAGATATTTAATTTTCGAACAGCCGATTGTTAAACTTATTTTCAAGTATATAATCTATTTTTAGCATTTTATTACATATTACTTTTCTTAATTATCTTAATGTAAACATATATTTTTAAAACAAGAACTATTTTTGAAGTATAGATTATAAATAATCCATAGTTTGGCAATGTTGCTATTATATATAGTATTATCCGAGGTTTATATCAATTAAAATTTAATTTAATAAAATTCTACTCAATTTGTAATAATTTCGTTTATTTTCATTTTACTTTTCTTTAGAACTACAATTATATATTTTAATTAGAAATTAAGTTTGTCGCAATTTTCACTAAACTATAATACTTGATTTTGGGAAGAACTTTGTTATTTTGGTTTATCTAATTTTAATAAAATATTTTTTGAAATGATATTAGAATTCAGATAATTTGATTGGATTTTAATCGATAAACCCTTATTATTTTATGATTTTATATAATTTTTTTATAATGGTTTTTTACTTTTCTTCTCTTCTTCTTTTATTAGCGTTTTGCAAAAGTCTCTAGTATATTATTGTGCTTATATTTTCGCAATTTATATTTTCGTTAAAAGAAGAGAGTTGTACTAAGAGCTTCGAGAAATGATCTTCGTGATTCTGCACGGTGTGGTCTCAATTCTTGGTATCGGTTTTAATTTTGAATTCCTATTCCGTGCGACCATCGGTGCGCGGTTTATTCTCACAGACGGTTTCAAATATAACATTCATTTTAACTCTATTTATTTATTTTTTGAAACATTGAATTTAAAAGAAGATTTTTGTAATTATATTAAATATTTGCTATAATTCATACAGAGATTGAATATTAAAAAAAAGATAGAATATAATTAACAACTTTTATGTGAAATATTCTACATAATAATAAAAGTAATTGATCTTTATTTGATCAAATTTGAAAGTGAATAATGTTAAAATATTCAAATTTAATGTTCAATTCAAAATTAAAGTTTAATATACAACTTTAATTTATAATTTAAAATTTAAAAATTAATTACAATTGCTATAGACAAATAATTGCTATAGATAATCGCTATAAAATATAATGAACAATGATAAGAAAATGAATCAGGATTAAAAAAAAAAAAAGATACATGGATATCTTTACATGATTTCCCAAGTCACGTGACATTATAAAGGGTTAAATCTATCTCTCCAAACAAGCTTCGAATAGTATCTAAAAAAATTCCACGACTTCCTGTTTAACGTATGATAACAGAAGCAAACATCGCTTTCAACTTTAGAAAAGAAATAGTATATCATTGTGTTCACATAAAACTTAGTCCTTAACTAAAGTATTTTTGATTGATTTTACGTGTTAAACTACAATACATAGATCGCGTAACGATTTACATAAAATTACATTCGTTAGTGAAAAAGCGTAATACGCAAAGGAAGTTATACAACTAGATACAGCAAAGAGCCACAGAAGTATCTTCTTACGTAATGTGTATACCCGTACATAGATGATGGTCCACTAGAACCGGTCTATAATACTTTCCGTGTTTAACGATGATATACAAGAAAAATATATTAGCTGAAAATAGACGATCCATAAGCAAATTGAAAAAGATTCCGTTTTTCATTTTCGTTTTTTTCAAAATCCAACATGTTGTAAAAATATCTTGTATTTCTTCTATAATAGAATTTATATTTCTTGAAATCTTATGAAAATCTTATAAATTTTTCTAATAAAACTTACATTTTATAATAAAACGTCACTTTTACTTTGACTCTGTTTAAATATAAAGATTTTATAATTTTTTAATAATTTCATTTATTATTTATTTTTTGTTATATTTATCCTTTATATCTGAAAATTTAATATTTTTATTTTTCTTTTTCTATATTCTGTTTTTTGATTATAAAGAATTTTTTTAAAAAATTTACTTAATTCTAAGTATATATGCTTTTAATTAATTAAATAAACTTAACATTTTGTTCTTTTTGTTTTCTAATTAAAAAAAGTTCAGGATTTTTTGTCATATACCTTTATATTTTTAGAATTATAAATATATATTGGAAGTATATTGTATGTGTAGCTTCATATCGAAAATTAATATTATTAATTTCTTTTTAAAGGAAAAGTTAGATGTTCACCGTGAGATACTTATGAACTAGCAAGCGTGTTGCAATCGCTCTTAATGTCATTGAGAGTAATCATTCTCCTTGTGCAGGGTCCCTCGTTATGGCAAATGCACTAAGCTAAATAAGCATCATTTCAAATAATTTATTATGAAAATTGTATCAAAGAAACAAAAAATTATTTTATATCTATTTTATATTAACTAAATTGTTTTGAATATGGAAACCATTATTAGATTATTATTTTATTTAAATAACAATGATTTTCATAATTCGGAAAATTTTAAACAAAATTTAAAAATCTTTATTTTAATAAAATTTTTTTGCTCTTTATAATTTGAACTAATATAATCTTTCGTTTTAAGGTATGAATCATTTCATGAACAAGAATCAAGTGATAACAACGGATAGATAACTAGAAGCACATCGATTCATCATGATTGGAAAAGTTATCGACTTAAAATGAAACAAAGTTGAAATACGAATCGTCAAGAATTACGCTCTGGAATGTATATAGATTATTGGACAATTATAGGTTAGATAAATGAGTAATTTATTCGATATTAAAATCAATTATGATTCATGTTATTTATAATTTGAGAATTTTTTTTATTTTACAAAAAAACTTCTATTTTTATTATAAATGTTTGTAGTTGCATAAAATTATATTAAAATAAAATACTTAAAGATTTAAATTAAAATAAGATTAATTTTATTTTTAGGAAAATTAATCGGATTACTTATAAATTATATTACAATAATATTTATAAAACTTTTATAAAACATTCTATATAATTACTTTAAATTAAATTAAATATTTAATCTTTGAATTTTTTCAAAAATTAATCAAGTTCTACTCTTAATTATGCACTATCGATTAATTGTCGACGATCGCTGACGACCCAAAATCGATTAAATTCGATTAAATTCCAAACTTGTCGACTTAAAAACTCGAAAATAGGAACTCTCGAACAAAATGTATATCGAAGAAAAGATTATTCACAAAATATTGATTTAATCGATTCGACGAGCTTAAACTATATTATCGAAACTCATTATTATTATTATATGTAATTATTATTATATATAATGTTTTGTATTAAAAATGCATGCAGGAACATTGCTGTCTGCGATGTAAACAAATACATTTGAATTAATGCAATTAGTCACAATGATCAGCAAATCAAAGATTCACTAGTTTCCGTAATGAAATATATATATTATACATATATAAATTTGTATATTTCCATGAATCCGATAATATGATCTGATCGTTAATGATTAATCAACGGTGCATAAGAAGTTTTATATTCAAATCTATTAATTATTTTTTGATACTTTCTTATGAGACTGCCATATTTTTTCTATAGCTCCATCTATACTCATATTATCTAATCTTCAATTGAACTTTCTCAAATCTGTTTTATCGATGTTTCAATTATCAAACTATATACTTGATATTTTTGAAATTGCATTACCTATGAAAATAAGTAAGGATCCATGTACATGGATAGATGCAAAATTGAGGTGTAGTACAACGTGCGCTGCACCACTCGTGTGGCCCATATTCACCGCGTCGACGGCGTCGGCGTCGGAATAGCTGTTCGGCTTCCAGTTCGAAATCAATAAACGGAAGACAGTATTTCTATATTCGGTGTTTCCGCCTAGCCACGATCATTGCGTTCTACTCTCGACTATTAAAAATTTGTCTTTTTGTCGATGACACTATGGTTTGTTCAATGAGAAAGAAAATTTCCTGTTAAGATAGCACAATTCATGAGAAAGAATATTAAAAAAAATAAAATGTTCGAAAATCTATTTTGAAATTTTAAATATATTGGAAAAATTTTATTTTAATTTTTTTATAGTTAAAATTGTTCTTAGAAAATTAAAAATAAAATAATTGAGTTAAATAATTTACAACTTTATTAATTTTATGTATTTTTATTTGATTTTTAATAAATTTAAAATATTCGTTATAAACTCAATCAATCCTGTAGTATTAATTATTTTGTTCTATATAAAAATCTATTGGATATGTAAATATTGTATTAAATGAAATATAAATAGATTAAATAAAAATTCTAGTAAAATTAAATAGGCAAAAGATAAAAAATAAATCTAATTCTGTATTCATTCACATTTTGTGAAATTGAAATATCAATATAAATAAAAAGAAATATACAACATAAATAATATAATATAATAAATATAATTTCGATTTGATTCAATTTATTGTTCAATATTATCAATAATTATTTATCGATAATCTAACAAATTATATAATCATACAAGTGATCAATTAAGTAGTTTACATAATTCTCAATCTAAATGTTTATTTCTTAGTTTTAACTCATAAGTATTCTACAAGCAATGATGTAAGAGTTTTTAAGGTTTCTGAAACATTTTCACAGATTTTAAGAAATCTTATAATTAAATGCTCATATTACTTTTTCTTTTTTAAAGATATACTTTTTCATATATCTTTATTTTTAATTTAAAACTAATTATCATTTAAAATTGAAATTCTTTCTTAATGAAGAAAAATTGTTTTTTATTATAATTTATTTTTATTTATTCCTTGCGATGTTTCAAAACTCATATTGGATATATTTTAAATTGTAAAAACCTCAAGAGATATCGATTACATAATGACAGATTTCAACGTTTTGAGATTAAATATAATTACCAGTAATAATATTGTATGTAATATGTATGAATCATGAAACATCACTGGTATAAAATTATAAAAAAAAAACTAGAAAAAACTAAAAAATTGAAATTTTTAAATTTATTTTATTTTACTTCAATTAACAAAATTTATTCAATAATAATTTAATTAATATAAATTTGCTAAAAAAAATTTTAAATGCAGATTGATAATTATACTATATACAATATACTATAAATTATTAATCTAAAATTGTATAATAATTTTAATGTTATAATCAATATAATACATTAAAAACATTTTTAACATATTTAATTTAAACATTTCGATCAAATTTTTATTATATACGTAATCTTCATATATATATAAAAACTCTTTAAAATATAGACAATTATGCTTAGAATCTACTATGTACTAATTGTTCAATTAAAATGTGCCAAGTAGGCGTACAACGCATAATCATACCGAATAAGCAGTGACGAGTGTTCTGATTAATTGCAGAAATTAGGAAATTGGATTAACCTTGCATGCAGAGAGATAGTTGGCGCACATAGCGCATGCACATTACTTGAAAGAAAATAGGTTTGTAGCGGCAAGCTTTGAATTTTAAAAATTTTAAAACTTAAGAATATCATTCGGAAATCGAATTGTTCTATTATAATTTGTACGATAATCAGTTTCACTTATTTACTTATTATTTATTTTTTATTATTGTATTATTCGCTTCATTGTTTAATTATTTCATTTCATGTAAATTTAAATTACATTTAGGATGTTAATGTTCCAAATTTAAAAATCATTATAAAAATATGAAAGAAAAAAATAAAAAATTTATCTTTTTTTTAATTATTTAAATTATTTAAATTCTTTTTTTAATTATTTAAATATTTTTTTAAACATATATCATTATATATATATATATATATATATATATATATATATATATATATATTATTAGAGAAAATAAATTTAAATAACACATATTTTCAATAAATTTGAATGTATTAATTTGCAACAAAGAATATAAAATATAGATTTTAAATGACAAAAAAATGATTATTTATTTTAGAAAAAAATTGAATAAAAACCGGTTTTCTAATTTCTTTTCACAAGCAGCCTTAATATTTCATGCATTTAATTTCAATGATTACATAATGTTTTGTGTGACATGAAATGATTTTATATATAAATGAATGATATATTTCGTTTGAAATAAACAAGGTAATGCATTTATCTATTCTTCTAATATTATTGCAGTTGTTTATACATAATATGAAAAATGATATTAATTGATTTTATGTCCATATGTATTAAATGACGATAATTAATTGATAAATTAAATATTGATTATTCTTTTATTGTTACTATATCTGAAGTTCCATAATTTACAATGAATTATATTCACGAAGTCATTTAATTTCAATTTCATAATACGTATTCAATTTTGTAATTTAATTCAAATTTGTATGAATTTGTATGAATTTCAAAACACTGATAATATTAGAACAAATTAAATATGAATAATTGAGCATTTAATGCAAAACATGAATCTTATTATTTTATAATCTTATAATCTATTAATTTAAATCATGAATATTAAAATAAATATTAAAATATCTAAATTCTTTTTTTCTTTTCCAAAATATCTAAATATTTGAATTTTTTGAAAATACTATATTTTTCAAATATTATAATTTTTCCAAATATCAGAAGTTTTTAAATATTTCTAGTTTTATTATTCTAATAGAATTTTTCGAATATTTAAATTTTCTGAGTATTTAAATTTTTCAAATTAATTTTGAATTTTAGATTTTCATAATATATATCTAAATTTTTCAGGTTTTCAATGATTTTAAATACTGAATATTCAATATTGCTGTTTTGAAATATTTGTAGTAATAAATTTAAAAATTTAATTTATTCGCTAGAAACAAAAATGTATAATGTAATTCTTTTATCATGTTTAATGAAATATAAGAATATAATAATATTCATATAATAATCCGAATTAGAAATGTAATTTTTGAGCATTTGAAGAATTATATAAAATATATATAGTGTAACATGAATATTAATGGGAAGTCCTCAATAGGAGGACTCAAATCTGACACCAGAGGAAAAGTTGATGGAAGAAGCAGCAATCGCTGAAACTGAAAAACGATTGTATGAAAGAAGAAAATTCTTGGCAGATAAGTGCGCTAAAGAAGGTTTAGATCGACCTGGAAACGATTCTCTTCATAGACCTAATGCTTGGGAATTTCTTGTAAATAGAGAGTACCATTTAATATGGTGTAATGTCTTTAAAGCAGCCTCTACCTCTTGGATGTATAATTTTAATCTACTCGCGGGGTAAAAAATATATATTATATTATATTATATTAAAATCCTTTATACGAATTGCTCATCAAATTTTATTGCTTAACAAATTTTATTTATAAATTTTTTAGATATAGCCCGCAATTCTTAAAGGCCTCAAAAGCAGTACCTGTTTCTTTAGCAAGGCAGAAATATCCCAGATATACGGCAGATGAGTTGAACAAGTTCCTAAATGACAGTATCAGTTTTTTGATAGTAAGGCACCCGTTTGAGAGATTGCTCAGTGCCTACAGAGATAAATTGGAGCACAGCTTGCCACACACATTTCATAGTAATCTTGGAGCTCATATTGTTTGGAACTATAGATCTAGGGTAAGAATTTATTATTATTAAATTTGATTACTTTAGTTCAATTTTATTTTGATGTTCTGTTAATTTAACTGATTTTCTCTTACGACTCTTTTTTTTTTAAATAATTACATAGGATCCAAAGACAAATGGACGACATGGTCCAAGATATCCACTTTTTGAAGAATTTGTACAATGGTTATTATGTCAATGGAAAGCAGGAAATGAGCTTGATATGCATTGGACTCCGGTTGTGATTTTTTGCACACCATGTCAAGTACGATTTGACGTGATTGCTAAATTTGAAACGCTCCACGTAAGTATTCAATTAAAGAATTTTTAATAAATCGATACAATTGATTCATCTTATACTTTGAAAAGAATGTTGACTAATTTTAAAGGAAGATCAAGATTATCTTATAAAACAAGCCCATGTAGGACATATCATTAAGCCTGAATGGAAAAATCCTACAAGAGGTGTTCAAACGAAGGATGTAATAAAGAATTATTTCGCTCAATTGTCGAAATCTCAAATTAAAGATCTTTATGAGATGTTTAGGTAATATGTTTTCAAAAATTTTATATATAATATTTTTATATATAGTACTTTAATACTTATAGTATTTATTATTATTATTATTATTATTATTATTATAGTACGTATAATATTTTCTTATTACTCCTATTTTATTTCAGATACGATTTTGTGCTTTTTGATTATTCTCCTGATGAATATATAGCACTTGGAAGAGATGAAAACACGATATTAATCTGTAAAAATTGACAGTATTTTATAGATAAATAACAAACGCATCAGCGTTTGAATTGTTTTTCTTCTATTTTGTCTTTTTTAAATCATATAAAGCGATATCAAAATGATATCAATTACAACGAAATTATTTGATAGAATATCTCACGAGTTAAGATGAAAAATAGAAACATACCAAAATTGTTCGAATAAACAATAATCATGCAAAACACTGCTGCATTTAAATTTTTAATAAATAAAATGTTACAATATATTAAATTGTTAAGGCCTAAGGCGATTAAGCATTTGTAAACTGTTATAAATCAACGTAAAAATGATTTTAAATATTTCGTACCTATAAAAATATTCCATTACTTAAACACTATACATAACAATGAATTTTTTAGTACATAAATGTTTATGATTAAGAGCAATACTTATTTTGTTAATTTTTTGTGCTTAATCGAATAATTTAATACTTCGAAATAGAATATTTTGCATTTCTAAATAGAATATAAAAATAATTTTCAAAGAATATAATGTAACATATGTATAAAGAAAATTTTTATTCCAAATTATTTCAATTTAATGAAACAAAATTTAATTAAATATACTTTAATTGTTTTATTTGATAAATTAAATATACTTTAATTGTATTTTAAAAAATATATGTTTTCTCTAATTTTATATATGTAAATATACATACATATATATGTAAATATTACATATGTATACATATATTAATATGAACGTTGTTGAAGTGATTATTATTATCATTGTACCAATGATAATAGTATTTTCACAAGAAGATGTAATTAATAATTAATAAGACTTGCAACTTCCAAATGCAAATATTTAAAAATTTATGAGTTTAAAGTTTTCTATTGCTTACTTATATTTTAAATATTTTAAAGATTTTTGTGTTAAGTAGAGTTATATCTTTATGAAACAACTTTTATATAAAGTTTTAATAATTGTTTTAAATATTATATAGTACTTATATTTAATATGAAAATCAAATTACTAAAATATTTTTTGTCAATAAAATCAAATTGTTTGTAAAATTAAAAAATAACAAAAATGCTATAATAAATTAATCCCTTATAACTTTAAGTTATAAATACAACATGACAATAATTATATATTAATATAAAAAATGAAAAAAAAAACAATTATATAGAAAATTAATCTTATTTGAATAAAATTATAATTTAGTTATAATTTAATTTAATTAGTTAAGAATATGAAGTAATAATAATATAATTATATAACATAAAATAATAATAATATATAAGAAATATTTAATTTGTTCAAAATAAAATAAATAAAATATAAATAATTTTTGATAATAAAACATTGTCAATGTGTTTACTTGTAAGACATTATTTTTGTTACTTTATTTACTTATAATTTTTTAAAATAATAAGTTACGAATATTGTAAAAATTTCTTATAATATTTATCATTAACGTATTTCTTGGAAATCAAAACTTATTTATATATTTTATCTATAATTATCAATAATGTACTTACTTTTCTGAATTATTCATTAGTTCTATTCCAATAACCCATTTGTCAGAAAAAATATATTTCCAATTACTTTTTATTACTATATATTCACAGGACTTAGATTTATGTTTTATCTTCTTTACCACTGGTTGACCATCTATAGTGTACAACTACAAATTATATATACAAAATTTAATATATTTTAAAATTGATTAAAATTAATATTAATATTATAAATATATCATATTTCTTTTTATATAATTTATTATATAAAAATATAAAAGATATTATATAAAGATATAAAATTTATCATTAATTTTAATATAAACTATTTTTTTTTAAGTTATATATATAATATGTATAATCAATATATAACTGATAACATAAAAATAATAGTAATATTTCGAAAAAAAAGATATTTTTCCGAATTTTTCAAAAAATTTATTTTTTTTTAAATAAATAATAAACTCACATCACTATCACAATCTAATGTTATATTTTTTCCACATAAAGCTTGATTATATAAAGATTCTAAAGCATGTTTTGTCATATCTTGAATTTCTTTAATATCATTTTTTGTTTTCTGGATTCGAGTTTGCACATCTGACAATTGTTTCATTAAATGCTCTTCTACGGGATTGCATTTTGAAGTTGATATTGGTAACTCATCGTCACTGAGTGCGAACATATCTTCGTCCATTGAATCCATTTATATTTTTGAAAATAGGCACAATATTTGATGAACACCTAATTTAATAATAGATAATTAATATTATCAAAAACATATGATATAGAATTTTTCTACGTCCACTGCAATTTGTATGATTCATCATGTGATAATAATTTTAAGTGTTAGAGATAGATATAGCAAGATAATTAATTTTAAGTGTCGTTTTCAATTAATACAAAATTTAAATATATAAAATATCGAATTAAATAATGTTTAAAAAAGAAAAGATTCAAGAAATGTCAGTAATTTTCCATGTTTATTTAAATATATGATATAAATTAGTTAATATTTAAATTATAATAAATAAATATAATATGATTATATATAATAAATTTATAAATTAATAACTTATAATATACTTAGTAAATAATAATAATAATTGTGAGTAATTGTGAATAATATATATATTGATAATAGAAATTTATAAATCAAATTATAATTTTTTCTTTAACACCCAAATTTAATACCAACTATTAATAATATTTTAATTATTTAATCCCTATATTAAATTAACGTTAGAAATGATGCGAAATTAATTATATTTAATTTTTGAATCTCAAACTTTAAAATATAATGATGCATTAAATACTAAATTTATTTTATATTCATGTATTCTTTGTTTTATATTTTTTATTTTATATTCTGATTTAATTTAAGATTGTAGTACAGAAAAAATAAAACCATAGAATAGAACAGAATAGAACAGACTATATTTTAGGAAACTTTGTATCCCATATTTTTAAATATCAATCAGAAACATATTTTCTATTAAAACATATTTATTTAATCTAATCAGTTAGTAAAGTTAAAAAAAAACAAAATTAAAAATATCTTTTTTGTATATTCTCGTATATGTACTTAATATATATATATATATCGAGTGAATAAAATTTAATCATGTTAGATGAAATGTAATCATGGCACAAACTACATACAAGAATAGATTAACTATGCAATGTATTTTTGTGTGGTCCAATGTGATCCAAATTCTTAGAGCTTAGAGCTTTATTTTTGTGTCATTCTACCGTTATCAAGAACACAAAATCTGATTATAGGGGGTTTCTGCTTATTCTGGCAGGAATTATAAATAATATAAACAATCAAATAGATTTTGATATCATGAAAATTTCTTTCTCGAAATTTCTTCTGAAAAATTTTGCATTCTATCTTTTGTTCAATTATGTACTCTTAATACAAAGTTAATTTGAAAAAAAAATTAATTTTACATGCCATCTTCTATCTGATTATATATATTATATATATTCTTCTATTACAAAATTGAAAATACAATAAATTTCTAGTTTTCTAGAAGATTAAAATTTATTAGAAGATGAAGACAGAATTAAAGATTAGCCATCTCTTGAATGTTTTAAGATTTTTTAAAAAAATGTTTTTAATATTCAAAAGATGACGCTAATCCTAAATTTTTATTTTACGTTACTTTTAAAAAGATATCGCTAATACTCAAAAGATGGCACTAGCAATTAATTCTTATTCTATTTCAGTTCTCCCAGCATTTATTGTCTTTATCTATATGTATGTATTTCATCTAGAAATATAAAAAATTAAAAGCATAATACTTTTTATACAAAATTATTATTTATATTTTTAATTTTTATAAAAATAAATATATTTTAATATAAAATTTTATACTTTGTTTATATTTACAAGATATATTTATTTAAAAATCTATTTTAAGTTATGATATATTTATAATATTGAATATGATCATATTGAAATTTAGTTTTAATTCCAACACTAGTATCGTCATAATCTTATTCTGAATCGAATCGATAATATTGAGAATGATATTAAAATAATAAAATCTTTGAAGCATTCTGATCCCAAAATATGAAACAAGAAAATGTAGTTGATTTTACGTCTATTCTATATCTCGTTTGTGCCAAATATAAGATTATTTAATTATTAAATGTCAGTTGATTGATAACTAATATTTATGAGATTTAAAATTCAAATAAGTCAATTATTTTATTCATAAGTGTGTAAATACTTTTATATCAAGACTACAATTGAAAAAAAGAAGTGCAAAAATATTAAGATTATAAAATGCCACTTCCAGCTGCATTAGCTGCACGACTTGCTAAAAGAGGTCTCATTTCTGGATCAGAAAAACATGGTATAATTTTATTTGTATAAAATAAATAACAATTTTGTTTTCTTTTTATTCCTTTATAAACAGATTAGTTAAACAATTGTGAAGTAAATAAAAATTTTATATTATAAAATATTTTTAGAATCTGCAAAAAAAGAATCAAGGAAAAAGATACATGAAGAAGTAATAGCTGAAGATTATGATAGCACAAAAGATGATATTAATCAAATTGATATATCACAAAAATTTATGGTAAATATTTTGAAAAAAATTTATTATTTATTGCACGATGATAAATAATATTGTAATTTTCTTTAATATATGTTATAATGTAGTTTAATAATAATTTCTAAATTTAACTTCTAAATAATAACTTCTAATTTTAGGGATATAGTGGTTGTCCAAATAAATATAATATTTATCATGAATGTACAAAAAAATGCAAAGAATTATGGGGTCTTGGACATGTACAACCTTCTGATAAATATTTAAAAAAACAAATAAAATTAATACAAAGATATCCTTTACCAGAAACATGGAAAGCTGTTTATGATCCTGGATCGTTAGTATCAGTTTTTCTTTTTAAATATTTATATCTAATATGCATTTAATATTTAATTTATCAATAGGGGTCAACATTATTATTGGGATTGGTCATCTGATTTAGTATCTTGGCTACCACCAAGTCATCCAAAATGTCAAATATCTCAACCAGCTTCTCAATTAAGGGAAGAATTACATCTCAAAGCAGCAGATCAAGATGATAATATATCAAGTGATGATAGTGGTAGTGAACAAGAACCAATGGAAGTTAGTAATAACTTTTCAAAATTTAATATCATAAATATATTTCAATTGTTATTGTAAATAATTATTTAATTTTTTTTAGGTGGATGAACTAGATATGAAAAAGGATAAGAAACCAGAAAATAGATCAAGACATAAATCAACAGATATTAAAAGAAATCAAAGGTTAGAAAGATCCGAGAGTAAAGAAAAGAAAGATAGGACTTTGGATCCTATGGATCCAGCATCATATAGTGATATTCCACGGTAATATTTTTTAATAATATATATATTTAAACATAAAACATCAAATTTAAAATTTTTTTTTTATAGAGGAAAATGGTCTGATGGTTTAGCAAGACATAATGAAGCTAAAACAGGAGCAGATACAACTGCTTCAGGACCACTTTATCAAATGAGACCATATCCTAGTCCAGGTGCAGTTCTTCGATCAAATAGAGCCAATAAAACAGAATCAGAATCATCTAATAAACCTAAAGTATCATGTCCTGAAAAACCAGAATAAATATTTTTGTTTTTATATTTTTATTGTATTACACTTATTGTAAACATTTATTGTAAATATAGCCTAATTCAAAAAATTCACAAGTTATTTTATTATTATTTTTAAAAAACCAAATTAAAATTTTTTTCATTTCTGAACTTCTTTTGAAACAATTTATTTTTTAATTTGCAAACTCGTTATTTAAAAATTATAATTATCTAAAAATATGTAAAAAATTTTATATTTTAATATATTCAAATTTAATTGATTACAGGTAAATTAATATATATTATAATAAAAAAAACAATAGCAATATATTTTTTATAATATATTTATATATATGAATTATTAATTATATAATTTAAAACTTATTTATAATATATAACTATAATTATATGTTTGAAATTTATTTATGTTTTATATATATATTTATTTATATATATATATATTTTTTTCTTTAATAGAAATAACGTTAATAAATCTTAAGGTCATTTTAATTAAAATCGTATTCTATTGATGAATCATGTCTTATAATTAAAAACATAAGAATATTGCATCATACTAAATGTTAAAATGATTACAATAAATAAAATTGAACGATTCATTAGAATTAATTCTATGCAAATTTTTGAATTTTGCAGTTGATACTACTGCTGATATTTTCGAGTCTATGTTAAAGTTAACCTTGTTCTTGGCCTACTTTGTCAGTAACGATGCAGGGGAGCAAGCTCGATATTTCCAAGGGATGATGCGTGGATAATGGAACAGATTTTCTGTATAAGATATTTCATTATTTTCACATATTTTCTTCAGAATTTTATTAACATTTTACCACGTTTCAAAACGTAGAATTTAATTAATAAAACGTCCAATAATGTAAAAAAGATGCAAACATTATTTATAAATACTGAACAGTTAATTTGGGTGACATAAAAAAACGCATATGAATCACAAGAAGTGTTGCAAAATAATTACAAATGCATGTGAATTGTAATTTTCTTGCATTTACAATATTTTAGATAAATACGAGATGAATACAATTACTTGAAAATTTTCATTCGCATACTTTTAAGGTATGTATGTATATAAATTAATATTGTTATCTTATAGATTTGATATTAAATATTTTTAATATTTCTTACGTATTTATTAATAATTGCATTATTTTTCATTAAAGTAAAAGTTATATTCATTCATCAAAGAACTTAATGCAACAATTGTATCCAGGTTAACTTATTTAGAAACACATGACAGATCACGAGTTTTCCCGCCGATTTTAAATTGTTACGTTTACAATCACTTATTCCATTATTATTTAAGTCTTAATTTTTTTTATTGAAATTTCTATTTGAAATTTGAATTTTTATAAATATTATTTTAATTAAGTTTCTATATAAAATAATAAAAACGTAATATTGTAATAATGAATTAAAATCGATTTAATAGTATTTATAATAAATCTATATTATTAAATTTCAATAAAATATATTACAATATTATCATCAATATTTTTATTAATATAGATTTATATTTAAATAATTCTATAATTTTTTTTTTCAGATAAATCTTATTTATCTATATCAGTTAAATATTTATGAATACTTACTAATCACAGTCTCTATTTTTGAATTACAATATTAATTATTTTGTTAAACTCAAACACACATAGTTCATGCAGTTCTATGTAGATATGATAGATAAAACTAAAAGTTGTCGAATGGTAAGTATAATATATTATAATACATTATAGTAAAATTCATTTCATTTTATCACAATTATTCCTTCTTTCTTGAAATGATATTATTTTTAAATGATATTATTTTAGTTTTTTACCTAAAATATTATTTCAAACAGCATACTTATTGCCTTTTCTCTGATCTTAAATTGTTTAATAATATCATAATCTTTTGAAGAATTATTATTTTATTTACATAATTTATCAAATAAATAAATTAAGTTGTATCAAAAAATGTTTATATTAAAGTTTTACATAAAAGTACATTTTAAGAATGAGAATATTTAAATTTTCTTTTTCTTATCTATATCAGTTATCTTATCTTTATTGCATGTATATCTTGTCAGTTTCTTTAAATATAAGATCTTTTATTAATAATAATTATTCAATAAATTTCTAAAAATTAAAATAAAATTTTAAAAATTATATTTTTTTATTATGTAATTGTTATATATTAATATATAATGTTTTTGTGATTTATCATTATTAATAGCTAATTAATTTATAATATAATCTAATTTATTATAAATATATAATATAAATATTATATAATTTTTTATATAAATTATATAAATATAAATGAAATTTTTTGTTTTAATTTTTTAAATTATTTTATAAAAAATTAAAATTTTAAATGTAAGAATAGAAATATGTAATAGATATTATCTTATTTCATATTATTTTTCTTGATTTCTATTTTCTGTTTGATATTATCTATCTATTAGTTTTGTTTGATATTATCTTTTTAGTTAGTATATTGGTTAATGTTAAGGTGAATGCATGTATATATCAAGATGGCAATTGGAAGTATTATTTGTGGAGCCAGTACTCCTAAAATGAAGAGAAAAAAGGCAAAGGTATATCATGATTTATTTTTTTTATTTTCTTCTTCTCATTTAATATAAAATTTTTTATTCAAATCTTTGACACATTATTAGTTATATTTTAATCGAACATTACATTTTTTATATGTTAACATTACATTGACACTGTGAAATATTTTTTAAATATATATACATAATATATATGTATTATTTCATAATTGAAAATAAATCATTTAAATACATTATAGGCAACTGAACGCAGTTGGATAGAGGCAACTTTTCAAAAAAGAGAATGTTCAAAATTTATTCCAAGTGCAGATGATGAACACAAGTATGTAATATAATATTTATGATTTTTTTTTATTTTTTAAATATTTTAATAAAATAAATTTATATTTACATTTATTATCATCTCCATATTTATAATGTCAAATATATGCTAAAACATTGATTTAAATTATTATAAATTCTAATTTTTTTATAAATTTTAAATTTATTATTTTTATAAAGTACTTTGAATGAACTATTGAATTATTTTTTAATATATATCATTCTTGATATCATTATACATTTTTATGTATTTATTTATTCTTTTGTTAAATATAATTGTTATACATTGATATATGAAGAGTTTGAAATAATTTCAAACATTAGTTTTTTAAATTTCTCTAATAATAATCTGATGAAAAAATATTTTAAAAAAAAGTTAATCAGTAATTAATTTATAATTGTAATAATATAAATTTCAAAAAAAATTTTTTTTTAAATAAAAAATCAAAATCATTTTGAAGTTTTTAAACAATATTATATATTTTTAATTTTAGAATTATAAATGATATTAAGATGAGTTTAATGATTTATAATATGATTTTAAAATAATTTTAAATTAAAAAATTTAGATTGATTTTCTAGGAATATTAATTTGTAAAACTTAATTTTTTAACATTAGATTAGTTATTCAATTTATAATTTCTAAATAATAACAATTATAAATAAAAGATTAAATATAAACAATAGATTTTTATTATTACAATAATATATTACAATAAATTATTATAAATTAAATATTTTTGTTAAAAATATTTTCTTATCAGATTTGCAAAATATAAAATATATATATATATATTTTTTAAACCAATAATATTTTTGCAGAGGCAATATAAGCAGAATAATTATAACAATGATGATGATCTTAGAATTGTAATTTTAATTTTATATTTTAAAAATTCTATTTTTCAATTTCTATTTTTAAATATGCTTTTCTTTTTTCTTTTCTCTTTTACTTATAATGTTTATAATTAAGTTATTTTATTATTATTATTATTATTATTATTATTATTATTATTATTATTATTATTATTATTATTATTATTGAAAACTCATTTCAAAATTTTTCCAGGTCATTACTAACATAATTCTTTATGTTCATTTTCTTTTCATTTACTTTTCTTTCTTTCATTCCATTTATAGGTTTATGCAAGTAAAAGGAGATAAGAATGCTGAATATGATGTGATTACCACTTCCAGGTGAGAGTTCATTGTGGGTTTGCATTGTTGTTGCGATTGGGAATCTCGCATTCTTTTATAAATAAAAAAAGAAATATTAAGATTTATTAAAAATATTTAATATTGCTTCTGCAAATATATATTTTTAAATTAAATATATTTCTGCTTTAAAAAGAAAATAATTATTTATATATTTTTTTTTATAACATTAAGATATTATTAATAATACTGATACATTACATGCATTCTTTATAATTCTCACCAATAATGGTTTGTATCAGAAGGAACTATTATATTTTAAGATTTTATAGTGTATATTATAAAATTTGCAGTAAAATTGCATTACATATTTATTGAATTATTTCTTCTTTCATTAATATTTACTAATTTATTTTATTTATTGTTTTTCATAAAACACTTTTTTTTCTCTTAAATTCATATTCATTATATATATTTTCTTAAATTCATATTCATATTCAACATTATGCAGTTAAATAATCAAGTAATATTTATAAAACTATTATGATAATATTATATTTTACAGTATTTAGATTATTTTGTCAAACTTATTATAAAAATAATATTAATAAAAATTATTATATTATAAAATATTCGAATTTTTATTTCTGCAATATAATTAGCATATAATTAGACTATAAATTGAATTGATATATGTTGAAATTCTTTTGTATTGAAAAAAAAGTGATTAGATGCAATAAGGTAAATAAAATAAAATATATAAAAATATTCTATAGTATTTTATTTTATATATTGTGGAAAAACTTATCATTTGTTTTAATCTTTTTATTTATATTTAAATGCATCTAAAAAAAATTTATTTATATATTTTAAATTTATTTATTTATGCTTAAATGCATCTAATCTCTTTATTCTTAAAATATATTTAGTTTCTTTATTCTTTATTCTATTAAACATAGTAATAAATAATTATTAACATTATAGATGTTGTTGTGGATATTCTTATACTCATCACTGCAGAGTTGGTATAGATGTTCAAAGTTACACTCTTAGCAATACCAAAGAAAAAGATCGGGAACAATGGTCTCCCGCTAAAAATACGCGTCCATTTCCTACAGATGCATATGGTACCATTGAGTTTCAAGGTGGACCTCATCCAACTAAAGCCCAAGTAATTAAAAAAAATATATATATATATATATATATATATTTTGAAGCAGCATATTAATTTTTTTGTATTAATATTTCGTTCTTAGTATGTGAGACTTGCTTATGATACAAGACCAGAACCAATAGTACATTTATTATGTCGAGAATGGAATTTGGGATTACCTAAATTACTCATAACTGTGCACGGTGGTCGTTCTAATTTCGAACTACAGCCTACTTTGAAAAAAGTTTTGCGAAAAGGTTTATTAAAAGCTGCAAAGACAACTGGAGCATGGATATTTACAGGTGGAACCAATACAGGTAGATTAAAACAAATATTTAATCAGATTGATTATTCTTCGTATCATTTAAATTTTATTATTAATATATTTATTATTATTATTATTAATAATTATATCATATTAATGTTTAGGTGTAACAAGACAAGTTGGAGATGCTCTGCTATTAGAAAGATCTCAAAGACAAGGTCGTGTTGTAAGCATTGGCATAGCACCATGGGGAATTTTAGATAAAAGTCACGAACTTGTAGGCCGTGGAGGCGAAGTATCTTATGATTGCCTTTCATCTCCATGGTAAAACAATTTTAATAGTTAATATATAATTTCATATAAATATTTACTTATATTATTTATTATTATTGATATTTAATGTAATTATACAGGTCTAAATATGCAGTTTTAAACAATCGCCATGCATATTTTTTATTAGTCGATAACGGTACCGGTGGTCGATATGGTGCAGAAATTGTGTTACGTAGAAGATTAGAAAAATATATTTCAAATTTAAAATTACAGCCATGTAAATATATTTATATTCTTTAATAATTTCGTTTCGTTTATAATTTCGTTAATAATTTTTTTTATGATTAATAAATTTTTCATTATAGATACACATAGCAGTATTCCTGTTGTGGCGTTAGTCATCGAAGGAGGTACAAATACAATTCGATCAGTTTTAGAATACGTCACAGACGTTCCACCTGTTCCTGTAGTAGTCTGTGATGGCTCGGGTCGCGCAGCTGATCTCATTGCTTTTATGCATAAGTAATAATAACCATGGTCAACTTTTTTTTATATATTTTTATATATCATCATATTTTGTCAATAAATAATGATAAAAAAAAATTTAGATATGCATCTGAAGGAGATGGAGAAAACGCAGATATCGAGGGACCATTAGAAAGTATGAGAGAACATCTTTTAGATACAATAAAACGCACTTTCAAAGTATCTGCCGAACAAGCATCGCAATTGTACTCTGAATTACTACAATGTACGCGTAAGAAGCACTTGGTAAGTTTTTATTAATTATTTTATATAAAAATAAATTAGATAAATTATAATTTATCATATACAAATAATAAAATTAAATTTTTATAGATAACAGTATTTAGAATAAGTCAAGAGCGACCACAAGAACTCGATCAAACGATTCTAACAGCTTTATTTAAGTCTAAACAATTATCCCCAGCTGAACAACTATCATTATCTTTAATTTGGAATAGAGTAGATATAGCACGTTGTGAAATATTTGTATATGGGCAAAATTGGCCACCAGGTGCTTTAGAGCAGGCAATGATGCAAGCTCTGCAACACGATCGTATTGATTTTGTGAAACTTCTTTTAGAAAATGGAGTTTCTATGCGTAAATTTTTATCTATACCTCGACTCGAAGAATTATATAATACCGTAAGTTTTTTATTTTTGTTATTTTTATATTTATTATATTTAATATTTATTTTATTTATTATATTTATTATATTGATAATCTAGAAAGAAGGTCCATCAAATACATTGGGTTACATTCTTCGCGACGTTCGACCAAATATTCCACGAGGTTATATGTATACTTTACATGATATCGGTCTTGTAATAAATAAATTAATGGGTGGAGCGTATCGATCTCAATACACACGCAGGAGATTCCGTATGATTTATACCAAAGTAATGAAAAGATCTGGAGCACATCCTCAACATTTACATCGAAATAGCTGTGTATTGGGTAACACTACTCGTTACTATTCAGGATCTGGTAGCAAACAGGATAGCTTAACGATGAGTTTGCTTGCTGAAACGTTGCCGGCTAATAGAGATACACCGCTTTTTGATTATCCATTCAATGAATTGCTTATATGGGCTGTATTAACGAAACGTCAGCAAATGGCTCTCTTAATGTGGCAACATGGAGAAGAAGCTTTAGCAAAAGCATTAGTTGCCCTTAAATTGTATAAAGCCATGGCACATGAGGCTGCTGAGGATGATCTTGAAACAGAAGTTTATGATGAATTACGAAGTTATGGAAAAGAATTTGAAAATATTGGTACTAATATTTGTAGTAAAATATTTATATTTTTATTATTATTATTTTTTTATAAAATAATCTTTTTATAGCTTTGGAATTATTAGATTTTTGTTATCGTCAAGATGACGATCAAACGAAACAACTATTAACATCTGAACTCCAAAATTGGTCTGGTCAAACGTGTCTTTCATTAGCAGTCACGGCCAATCATCGACCTTTATTAGCACATCCTTGTAGTCAAATCATTTTAGCTGATTTGTGGATGGGTGGTCTTCGTACAAGAAAAAATACGAATTTAAAAGTAAATAATTTAGATAATTTATTTTAAAAAACATATACTGTATTATATTTGGCAATAATGTTTTAATTTGTTATTAGGTCGTACTTGGATTGATTTGTCCATTTTATATAATATGTTTGGAATTTAAAAGTCGCGAGGAATTGCAATTGATGCCTCAAACTCAAGAAGAACATCTAATCGCTCTTGAAGATGAGAAAGAAGATAGTGATTCAGAACATGGTGTACCAACAGGTCCAGATGTCGAGGTAATGAATTATTTTTTTAACAATATTGTAATAAAAATATATTAAATAATTATATAATAAAGTTAATGCAATTTCAATAAAAAATTTTAACTGATTTTTATGTTTAAAATATGAATTTAATTCATGAGTAAAAAAATTATAAAAATTCAGAATATAATATTAATTAGTAGTATAGTATATACTTATCATTGCATTTATAAAAGTTCATCATTACACATTTCATGCTGCAATTATTATTTCTGAACATAGTGGCAATCACTGCTTTATTATTTTGAATAACTTTGTCAAATTTCGTCCATTCACAATATAATTTGAACGAAATTTTCATTTGTAAATAATAAATTTTCACGTGAATAAATGCAATAAAAATATAATCGCTTTTGAATATTTATTTAAACTATAGTGTGTTTTTGAAATAATTTTCAGTAACACAATTGATACATATGGTTGCTGGTTTTGAACAGTTATTTAAATAATTGTTTGAAAACGTATACACATGTAGATTCTATCTATACAGTGTTAAAAAAAATTTTTATAAATTTTATATTTGTATGTGTATTACATTTATTTAAATATTTTATACAAATTTTATAAAATATTATGAATAGATTATAATTATATTTAAACTATGCATTTTATATTCTTCAATTTTATTTGTAGCAATGTAATAAATACTCTGTATAATTTCATTTTGTTTAATATTAAAATGTATACTTAAGTATATCGTCTGAAAAAGTTTGATGTTTAGTAATTTGCCAATATTATGTGGTATAGTGTATCGATCGCTATTAGAGGTATTGAAATGTTTTTGTAATTCAGACTATGTGGGTATGCGTATGAATTGTTTTTAGAAACGTCAGCGCAGGAGCCTGAGCGTACGCAACAAATCCAGCAGCCAACAAGGCGCTAAGGTATAACTATAATGACCTGAAATGCAATGATTCTATGACCAATAAGTTCACACTTTCTGGTGCACTTTTCAACTATCTTTCTTATGTTATTAGTTATCATCAAGGAAAACTTCTATTTATTCAGTATCGGAATCCGTACCGGTGAGGATGATAACTAACGTTTCTATTGTAAAACAAATCGTGTTGTATTGTTATAAATATTTAACAAAAAACTATTGTATATTGTGATATTAGATAAAAAAAAATACCGCTAAAATATCGGTATAATTTTTATAAAACAAAAGTATGAATAACACGAACTAATTAATGTATTTTTATATATGTATATAAGCTTTATATTTTTTAAACCTGATATCATACCGATGTTTTTCATTTAGCGGTTGAAAAGTCTCTAACCATTGTCAGTCGTATGTTTTTGATAATTTATTCTTAATAATTTGTTATTGTTGAAATATAATCTAGTATTCAAAACATTATGTTCAGGAAATTATTTTTAATCGAGACATAAAGAAAGGAAATATTGATGTAATTATATTTTAAATTTTCACTTTTCTTGCATTACATACTTGATTATACTAATCATTTATGCTTTACATAGCCATAATTTTTAATATTATCTGCACTTGTTATTTGTTATTTTTTATTTTTATCTGATTCTTATATTCTGATTCTCTTAGTACTGTAGCAATTGATTATATTTGTTTTAGTAAAATATACTTACATCTATTTTTTTATCTTTTTTTAATTTATTAAATATTTTTAGTTATTTATTGCTGATGTGGAATTCTTTGCACTAAAACACAATTTGCACATACCTCAAGTAATACTCCCTTTTATAAAATATATTGTAAATTCATCATATTTGTACATTTCATTCATAATTCTACATAATCATATAGTACACTATGATACATACATAAGAAATAATTATGTTTTTGTATAAAAATTAATGTATGTATCTATTCCTATTTTCTATAATATATTAGAATGCTATAAAGGATTTTTAGTACTTGCTTTTTATATGCTATTTACCATTCTATCCAAATAATTTTTTTAATTATTTTGTTAGCAACATCCGTACTGTAAATGGTTTTTGAGAATGATTAAAAATTAGTAAAGATGAACATATTGATATATGTCTCATTATATTCAAAAGATTCCTATCTGTGTGTTAATGTCCTGTATGATCTACTATAACATATGTATATATATTTTGAAATTTTAATTTTTTCATATAGGCTTTAATTAGCAACGAACATACTACAACTATTGTGAAGGAAACAATTGTACAAGAAAATGGTAAAGTACTAACTGATAATGATGATGGAATTCATCGTGCATATGGTATTCATTCTGATTACTATGATATCAAGAATAGTAGGCCATTAAGATTGAGGAAAAAATTGTATGAATTTTATACAGCTCCAATTACAAAATTTTGGGCGAATGCTGTAAGTTTTATATATAAATAATATTATATATAAATATAAATAATTAAATTAAAAAAATTTTAAAATTATTATTACATATTTAACTTTATTTTTTATTTTATAGATAGCATATATGATATTCCTAGTTCTGTTTTCATACTCTATTCTCATACACATGGATGATCATCCATCATTAGCAGAAATTTATGCAATTGCATATATTTGTACATTAGGATGTGAAAAAGTACGCGAAATTGCAACATCTGAGCCAGCTACTCTTTCGCATAAATTTAGTGTATGGGCGTGGAATATGTGGAATCCCTGTGACGCAGCTGCTATTATATTTTTTCAAATTGGTTTGGCTTTGCGCTTAAGACATTCTACTCTTGATGTCGGTCGTGTTATTTATTGTGTCGACTGTATTTATTGGTACTTACGAATACTAAACATCCTTGGTGTAAATAAATATTTTGGTATGTTATTATACAAATATATATATACAAATTATATAAAAAATAAGCATACAAGCATAATATATAGTATAACAAATATAAAATATAATAAATATATGTTATATTTAACATTTAGGTCCTTTAGTTACAATGATGGGAAAAATGGTAAAAAATATGACATATTTTGTGGTACTTTTAATAGTGGTATTACTGAGTTTTGGAGTTACTAGACAGGCAATTTTGAATCCTAATGCTGAACCTAAATTTAGAATTATTCGTGATGTATGTATTCTCTACAAATATTATATATTTATATATTATATATATATTTTTTTTATAAAACATTTTATTTTATAAAAAATATTTTATACATTCTATTTTTTTTTATTCTATATAAGATTTTTTATTCTTTTATTCTACAGATATTTATGGAACCATATTTTATGTTATACGGAGAAGTATATGCAGACAACATAGATCCTGATTGCGGAGATGAGCCAGGAATGATTCCATGCTTACCAGGCCGCTGGATCACACCAGCTGTAATGTCTATTTATCTTTTAATTGCAAATATATTATTGATAAATCTTTTGATTGCGGTTTTCAATAATATTTTCAATGAGGTAAACGCGGTGGCGCACCAAGTTTGGATGTTCCAACGTTTTACTGTTGTTATGGAGTACGAACAAAAACCAGTTTTACCCCCTCCACTCATTGTAGTTTGTCACATATATCTGGTGGTGAAATATTTGCTGCGATATATAACACAAGGAAAAGCAAGCAGTGGTGAAACATACGACAATGGATTGAAGTTATTCTTAGAAGCAGATGACATGGAACGTCTCTATGATTTTGAGGAAGATTGTGTTGAAGGATATTTTCGTGAGCAAGAATTGAAATTGCAAATGTCTACAGAAGAACGTGTTAAAATTACTACAGAAAGAGTAGAGAATATGCATTCAAAGATCGAAGATATTGACAAAAAAGAAAATACTCAAAATGCTTCACTTCAGGTAATTATTTTATCATTAATAAATTTATTTTAATTATTATTGAGAAATTTTACAAAATTTTATATATTATTATAGGCAGTAGAATTTCGTATCCGCAAATTAGAAGAATTAAATGAACAGACTTTGGCACATTTAGGAGTTATCCACCGATTCATGGCTACTCATATGCCCAATATAGAGGGTTTATCAAATTTTGATATAGAGGGTCGCCAGCGTAGAATATCAGAACGTTCAGAAGTTCTCTCAGAGACAGATTCTCATACACAATTACCGACTATCACGGCTAAACGCAAAAGATTAGTTCGATCGATGACTGATGCCACGTTTCTCAATTTAGGCCCATCATTAGATGATGATATAATGAAACATTCAGAAACTATTACGTCTCGTGAAAACTTGAGTAGAAATGAATCTTCTATAAGTGGAGATGGACATATTATTCAAGATGATATAAAAACAATCACAAGCCAGGAAACTGAATTTAGCAAAATCGATGGTGAAAGAGAAACTATAAAAAAAGATTCACAATTGGATAGTAGAGAGACAAGCAGAGAACCAAGTGAAGAGCCAAGTAGTAAAGAACCAAGCACGGATCCAAGTAGACAAACAAGTAGAGAATTGAGTAGAGAAACTAGCAAAGATGCTACAAGTAAAGAACCGAGTAGAGAAGCCAGCAGTGAAGCACCAGCTTCAGAACCTATTAGACAAGATTCTATAGAACGACCCATCAGACAGAACAGTAGAACGCGTTCAGAATCAGATGATATAATGATATTACCTTCCAACATACCAAGAGGTGTGACCTGGGCGGAACCACGTGTTGCAGTAATTCCATCAGTGTCTTCAACAAATACGCAAAGATCTATTCTACTAGCTATGCGTGCTGAATATACAAGTATAACAGATGAGTTGGAAAGTTATTGTGGTCTTTTAAGTCCACCTCGAACACCGCCAATTTCTCCACCACCTTCAAGGGTTAGAAACTTATCCGAAATGTCAAATCCTGAAATGGCTTGGCAAATTGAGAATGAACATTTACGTGATGCTGAGGAATGCGATTATCAACAGATGGAAGATCTAATACAGAGGAGATACATTGCAGATGACGAACCTTTGCATGTTTCGGATGAAGCTAGCGGTGGTTCATTCTTCATATCGAATGAACATAGACATCAACTTCGAAGAATTTCTGCTATTGATGAAGAGTCACGAAGACCTCCTCCTACTATTAGCGTGACCAGGGAAATTGAACAAACGCTTTCAAGACCACCAATTCGAGATTCGGAAAATTCAGATCCAAATGATAAGAATTTGAATACGGTACCTGCCCCAGCATCAGAAACTATGTGTTAAATAGTACAATTGTCTGCAGGTAATCTTATTTTAATATATTTTACGAATTGATTTGATTCAATGAGATTGTACAAGTTGAAGCTACAATGAAATATATTTTCAGTTATGTTCATATTTTATTCATTTTAATGTTGAAATGTAGGAAAATAAATAATACAATATTTTAAATGAAGAATGTTTTAAAATTAAAAAATACTTTTATATTTTTAATAAAATTATTATTTCATTGTAGCATAAACGCATGTAATTTGAATAGAATGCATTTTTTTAATTACATACTTGATAATATATTTCGAAATTTATAAATTTTCTTATGATATTTTAATTGTAATTTTTAATACAATTTTTAGATATTTTTGTCGCGTTTATATGAATGATTTGATTATTTTTATCCATAAAGTACTTAAATGCACATATTGTGTATATATATCTATATATATGCACATGAATTTGTAGATATAAATATTAAAGCTTGTTCATATCTCAATCAATTCAAATATTTAAATGTTTACATTAGAATTAGCAATTTTTAATCAATTTTAATCCATCATATACAATTTTTAAATAATTTATTGCTATAGTATAAGATTATAAAAATATTAATTTTTATCATTAACATTTATATATTAGAAAAAATTTACATATTAGAAAAAAATTTAACAATATTTAATATATGTGTTTATTATAATTTATTTAAAAATAAGCTTTGTAAAGCATTCAATGTTTATTTCTTCATAAAAAATAGTAATTACAAATTTTATGTATATATATATAACTTAATTATTTGTTAACATTTTATTGCAAACATATAATTAACAAAATTTAATTAACTTATTTAACTAATTAATTAACTAATTAAATAATTAATGCTAGATTAAATTGTTTTATATTTTTTTAAAAATATAAAATCTTTTATTTAAAAATAATTAGAAGGATTTTATATATATTATCATATCTATATCCAATTAATATTAATAATGTTAATTATAATGTTTATTTGCATAATAATTTATCTTAATGTTATGATATTCAATAATTGGATCAATTAAATTATCATAACACATGTGATAATTATTTCAAATATTTGAAAATTATTTTTTTAAATAATTAATACAATATTTTGATAAAAACTTTCTAATGATTTTTAATATATAAATATTTTAATTATTATTTATATTATAAATGATTTCAAAGATAAATGATTATGATTTTTGAACATTTAGAAGTTTAAATATTTTTTAATTATTAGTAATCTTTGAATTTAATATATGTCTGTAATTATATCATTCGTTAAGTATGATTTCTCTGACTGTTCGTACTGGAATTATTATTTATTTTTAAAATTTGTTAATTAAATTTTTATGTTATATGTGGTTAACCATATATAATTACTCATAGAATTGAGCGTC
This sequence comes from Apis florea, assembly GCF_048593485.1. NCBI lineage: Eukaryota > Metazoa > Arthropoda > Insecta > Hymenoptera > Apidae > Apis > Apis florea. Next base: position 171,902 of record NW_028256543.1, on the reverse strand, counting down.
ATTTATCAAAAATCAATAGGAATATAAATACAGACATATTCAAAAATAATATTTTATTTATATATATGAATAAATAATATATAACAAAATTTTTAAATAACATATATATATTTATTTTATAAGCAATTTCGATTTAAATTTATTTTTAGATTTATTTTTTAGATTTATTAATTCATTGGCAATGACAATCTTTATGATTCATTCATCACAGTTCGATAATTTTTTTTTTTTTAATTAGATTTTGAATTATTTCTTGTTAAAAATTATATATAATTTTTTTAATTGTAAAATGTATTTTACTAACTATATATTTTATTTTTACCTTACTTACTTTATTTTGTAAGATTTAATTTTTAAATATAATTTTTAAATTTAATTTTTGTATTATTAATTTTTGTAATATTAGTTTTTTGTTTCTTATTAGCCATTTTACATTGGATTGTCATTATGCATAACAAATAGTTGATTTTTTTTGAATTGTTTACAATAATAATTTAAAAAGTACACAAAAGTAAATATACGCTCAATTTTTTGAGAAAAAACTGTACATATACGTATACATATACATATTTTAATGAAATTTCTAACAAAAAAATCTTTCTAGAAAAAAAATATGTTTCGAAAAATTTATGTTGCCACTTATCTAAATCAAGTACAATATTATACGAACATTATTCAAGTTCCTTCCATTTTCTAAATTGTTTTTCAATTTTTTTATGCGCACATGTACACAATTTATTTGTTATTACGTATTATAGCAACGTGAAAATTCGTTGTTTTTCCCGTCCTTTATCTTATTCGATTGGATTAATTATTATTTTTTAATTCCTTCGTTTATTCGGAAAAAATGTACTTTACAAAATTATGAGAAACTTATATATGGAGTGTAATTACAAAAAAAGTGCCGGATGAAATAATTATACAGAAAAAAAAAAAATCTTGAAAAATATATTTATTTTATTAAAAATATAATAAAATTAAAAATAGAATTATATATCATTGAAAGCATATGAAAATATATTAATTTTTAAGTAATTTAAATTTTAATATTATGCAACTATTGAAAATCAAATTGATTATAATCAATATTTTTTACATATTTAAGATAAGTATTTAGTTTATATATTCAATCAATTTATTCCATTAATTATTATATAATTATTGTAATTACATTGCAAGAAAAATTATATCTTTTTTATTGCAGAATAATTATTTTAAACGACACTTATTTTGATATACTCTCTCTCTCTATATATATACATGAATATATATGACCATATAATGAAATCAAACAATTATTTTAACAATGATAAAAATCAATAATGTAGTTTCACCTAGTTTTATCAGTCAAGAATTTTTTTCTTTCTTTTTTTTTTTTTGAGAAATATAAAAAAAATACGTTTTATATTTTTTATTAACATTATTTTAGAATGTTAATAATATCCTTAGCATTGAAAAAAATTATATATTGTAAACCTATTCAAAAAAAAAAAAAATAATAAGAGAATAAAAATTCAATACCAATTGTGTTCAAAGATTTAATCAAAAAATTAGGTGAAACTTGATTATTGAAATTCTCAATATATACGTATACTCATATACATATATTGATACTGATGTAATGTTTTTTAAAAAATAAGAAAGAACATTTTTCAGTCATATATATGTAATACGAGAGCGAATGATTAAAAAATATAGCGAAGGGAATTAAAGCAGCGTATGCTTAATCAAATATTAGGTACTTAGTAGTATAAAAATAAATCACATAATTATAAATTTACGAAAAAATACCATATTGTCTTTAAGTACGATTTCGATTCGGTAAATTGAAGCCGAAAGATCATTTCAGATTCGAAAACGAGATCGATTTTTAATGTAAATAGTTCCCTAACGATTAAATAATATAAATGTGACGTAATATGCAGCTTTATTATCTTTTAGACACGTGCGAATAGCATTTCTATTGAAAACAAAAGAAATCAAATCATTGTTAAACTTTTATGTTTAACAAAGATTTAAATGTTAACATTATTAATATTGTTATGTTATTATACTACTATATAGAAAATGTTTGATTTTGATAATATACATGAAAAAAAAACCGTCCTCGAATATATTATCATTCCAATATATAGACACAATTGTATACATGAGAATAAACGTTAAAATAATTTAGATATGAATTAATATCATGCTATGTTAAATTTTTGCTTTTTAAGATATAATCTGTTCAGAAATATAGCGAAATCATAAATCAATATTTAATAAAAAATATTTAGTAAAATATGTTTGAATACTATTAAAAATTTATACTATAAATTGTCAAAATAATTGTTGGCCACATTCTTTGCAAGAATTATATGTACTTATGTTTTTTTATGTCGCTATTTTATTTATCGAATAGAACTGTTATAGTTCATGAAATTCCTTTGCACAATTTTATTCCTACTTTTGAACATACCATTGCTAAGAAACAGAAAATCAACAAATTTTGGCGCGAAACCATATTTTAATATTTTCTAACCCTATTTACTATTAATATTGACACGATAATATTAAGCAAAAAGCAAATCATTAATATAAATTACCATAATTAGTATTCTTTCACTGCAAGAATGAAGATAAAGTACAATAAATTCTTGGAATTTATCACAATACTGATTTAGACATGTTTACGATTTTCTCATAACTGTATATCGATATAAACACAAGATATCATTGAGCGATTCGCACGCGTCTATCATCATTACTGCCGAAACGTTTTTATGAATTTTTTGAATGTATATTTAGGGCCTTATCACGCACTACTTATTGCGTCAAACACAAAATTTACGGACCACTTAAAACCAAAATAGAAAGAATATAAACAAAAACATGAACAAATAAAATGAACCATATCACGCGGATAATTACGTTCTTAAAAACAAAAACCAATCCGTGTTAATATATGTATATCTATCCGATATGCAATTAATAAGCAAAACACAATATTTATCGTCTAACATAAAAGTAACAAAAATGTAAACGATAAACAAACGAATATGCCTAATTGTATGTATAAAAATTGTGTATATTTAGTAAGTGAACGTTCGTTTTAAAATGCGGACAAAACAAGACAAATTTAAGACTGTATCACAAGGAAATAAACGCTTGTTTACTTATTTTATTCTAGAATCAGTAAATATAGACGAGCGTGTAATGAATTGTTAATATAAAATCCAATATAAATAGTGATGCAATGTCTATTTAAAAATATTAAATTTATTACTGAATTCGAGAAAGAAATAATTGATTCTTTCTAAAGGAATTGAATTTTTAATTTTTAAATCGAATTTGGTAATAACAGTGACATTAATTAATTTTATTTAAAAATAATAAATGTATTATTCATTTATATAAAATTTTTTGTTATTAAATATTGTTATTAGATATTAAATATTTTAGTAATATTTAAACTTTAGGAAAGTTTAATCTCTGTGAAAACTATCTGTATGATGGTAACACTGTCATAATTGGTAATATTGATTGCTAGTATTAGATTATTGATTCATTTAGACAAGAATTAATAAATTAAATTTTTCAACATTGCCCAACGAATTAAAATGATATCCACGAAAAAAATTGAATTAAAACGAAAAGGTACTATTGTGTAAATTAAGCCTTACATAAACAATCGATAATTGGAACGATCAAGCAACGAACATGTTTGCGATTTATCGATAATCATATAGTACATGTACATATATTTGCATAAAATACTTGGTAAATTTAATCATTCGATAAATATCAAATTGTTTGAGAAATTTTCAAAAACAATTTTTCCTTCTCATTTTTTCTCATAACAAATTACATATATTCTACCATGTTACTGTTAGCTTTGCTATCAAATATTCTCAACAGCTTTTAAAATTTTAACAATAAGACATCGATATATGTCTTGATGAATCGAATGATAGAAGAAATACAACGAGATTACAATCATAATAACATATTTTAATGAAAATTTGAATTGTGTAATCTTGAATAGTACAAAATTAACGAAAGTAAAATGTAAGTATGTATTAAAAAAATATTTAAAATAATTTAAATAACTTTTCTTTATATATTAAACACGCGTTTTTCAATATCTCGTTGTATTTTTTTTACGAAAAATATATCTTAAACAAATGATTATGTATCCAATATTAAAATCGCCATGGTTTAGTATAACAATTGTTATCTACGTGCGATATAAAATCAAATTTGCTCAATATATTTTGTGCATTATTCGTAAGCATATATAAGCGTATTTGAGTACAATTTTTTTACATTTTTTTTTTTTTTTTTGCTTAAAGTAAAAGAAGAAAGATACAAAAAAAGTATTGAAAACATTTTAAAATGATCTGTTTATTATTTTTTTCTTTTTAATAAACAGATTCTATAGTCTTAAAGAAGTTATAATAAATTTATAGATATTCATTTTTCAAGGTACCAAAGTTTTTTCTTATGCTTATTTTTCATTATGGAAACACAAATTGCTCATATATGTCCGTCAAAATCATATACATAAATAATTCAGCCTGAATATATGTTATACCATATTTATAAGCAAATGCATAATACTTCGTTGTTACAATGTACAAATGTGACATTGTACATTTACAATGTACAATGTTTCATTATATATCGTTTGAAACAATTATAAATGATTCATAAAATATCAATCATTTTTCATTGTCATGTATTTAATCACAAGCTCAAAACTTTTTTAAAATATTGACTTATATAAGCAATAAAATTAAATTACAAATTCAATCAAAATATTTTACGAGGAGAAATAATAAATAAATATTTTCTTATATTTATTACAATATAAGAAAATATTTAAATTCATGAAGCTCAAACATAACTATTTTTCATTTTCAGATTTTAATTGATTCTTTGTCTAAAAACATAACATCATTTAATTATTATTTTAAACAGTATATTTATTTTATGAGATGAGAATAATAATTCTTTTTTGAAACTATTGTGATAAATTTTGCACCTTTTTTTTTTGATCGATATTTATGTAATCGTGTATAATTGATGATTATGGATAGGTTCGAATTTTGCGTAAAAAAGATCAGAAAAAATTATACATGAATATATAACATATGATGAACGAGATTCATAATGAAAAAATGTTTGATGTAAGGAATACATATATTTTTAAGATAAACAATATCATTAATAACAATGTTCCTTCACTTCGTTACCTTTATATGTTATTAATAATAACGATTTCCTATAAACATATATAATGTATAAACAAAAAATGGGAAAAAATAACAAAGACGAAAAATTAAAACATTGCAATATAATGGATTATCGATGGTTTTTCGAAAATGTCCAGTTTTACATTACATCCGATACTGATTGTAAGAATTTTGTTTTTTTGTGTTTTTAATCCTTGAGGAAGATAAAAGAATTAATTATTGGAACATAGTGTGAAACGAAACAATAATTAGACAATAAAGAACAGTTCTAAAAAAAATCGTGCAAAGGAAAACGTTTCAAATTTAAAGAACTTTCATTTCTGACTGAAAATATATAGAAAAAATAATTTTTAAATAATTTCAATCTTTTTAAATATCTTCTTAACATTTTATTTTTTGATGTTCGAGCCACGTGGATGTTTTCCTATAATGCGATATTACAATCATTAATTGTCAAGGATAATCAAGGATTAAAATCATAAAAAACTGTTTGTTAAACTTTTTGACATGTAAATATCTCGAATATTGTAAATACATTCGTGTTTTCATCCACCCATCAATCAATTGTATACTAATACAATATAACTTGATAGAAAAAGGTCTTGAATTATTCGTTGTTTCTCAATAAAATTGAACATATGTGAATTCTGATTCTTTTGAGCTCCGTTTTTTGAATATGATTTAAAAAAAAATACTAAATATTTATTCATGTTACCATGAATATCATAAAATAATGATTTCTAATTAATAATGAATAATAATTTTTAAATATTGTCAGATTCAAAAACAAAATGTTTTGTCGAATGTTTTTAATTGATTTTATGAAAATATTTTCAAAACATTTTTAACTTTTTTTAAAGTTAAAGTTACAAACCAATTGATTCTTGGGAATTATTTTCGTTTTTTATTTTCTCAAATAGAAAATATGAATCTGTAATCGTCCAACATTGTTATAACATTCTTTGCTTAAGAAAAAACATGCTGATTGACTATATATCACTGTATCGTCAATTAAATTTTATAAGATACTTTGTAGTAATTTTTATCTCTTAAATGGAATTAATCTATTCCGTCTTCTTACAACACATTCAGCACGCTTATTATTCTACACATATATTGTAACGATTTACGAATTTGATTAATCTAAAACACATGCTATATTAGGCTAATTTGCTTACGCGATATATTATTGTAAATTCGAATCCTTACATTAATCATATTGACTGGAATGATTAAAAAAAAAAAAAAGAGCAATCGATTATATATGAATAATGAAAAAGAATAATAAATAAATAAATATATGTATTATATTATATATATATAATCTACACGAGAGAATTTCAAATTGATATATACATATATAATATATATGTATATGCTGTAATTCAATATTAAAATTGATTAAAATATATATCTGATATCAAAGTATTCTCTTGCTTTATTACATATATTTACCCCTTTTCTAATTATTACATTATATATTTTTAAATAAACATACTCAAAACTTTTTAAATTTAATTATATCATAAACTATATTATTAAAAAGGGAGTTATATTAATTTTTTAATTAAAAAATTTTATGATGATTAAATTATATGATAAATAATTGCTAATAAAAATTGAAAAGTATATAACGTAGTATACACAAGTGTAGTAAATGGTGCATGAATTATGTTCTTTAATAACATCAGAAAACAATTTTTAGAACTTTCTCTATTGTAATTAATGAGTGAAAATAGATATCAGTCTTTTATAAATATTATATGTGTATTGGAAACAAAAACGGAAGAAAATATATTTTTTTATTCATCGATATTCATTTTGGAAAAAATATATCGAAGAATGAAAACAGTTCATTTCAATGATCTGCACGAGAGAATTTCAAATTGAATGTGAAACATATAAATTAGGGTCATGTTTAAATTGCTTTAAAAAAACAAAAGAATCGCTTTCATCGATTTTACTATCTTCACTTTCACAATTTACAATCTACAAAAGTATAACTTCTGGACGCATTACAAATAATGCAAAATTCCATGATATTAATATGAAAGAACCAATTGAGCCGTAGAAAATTTGAATGACGGCAGAAAATTTATGAGAAATAACTTTGCATAGCTCTTTCTTTTGAATTCCAAAGAAAGTAAAAGGAAATGTTTACATTCTTCTTATTTTGTTCCAACTATGATTTATATTATAATATTTTTTCAAAACTTTATTCTAATCTTATAATTTATAATATTAAAAAATTGTTTTTAAATAAATTATTATTGAAAAATAATTGAAAAAATTTTTCCTCATGAAAAAAAGTTTAATAAACGCATTCAAGTTGAAAATAGTTATCTCAACATCACTCTGCATTCCTCCTCACTTTCCTTGCACCATGGAAATGGCCTCGATAAGAGTAACCCTACAGGTTGTTTCAAAAAGAATGCAGTTTCATTATTTTAGATCTTAATTTTTTCAATTCATAATTATAATTCAAAATTCAAAGCTTATTCGATGAAAAAAAACTACGTCATTTAAAAAAAGAAGAATACAAGACGATAACTTCTTATATTCAAATCATTTCCAATTTAGATAAAAATTTGAAAAATCACTAAAATTTATCTTAATCTAAGAGAATTAAGATGTTTTAAAAATATTTAAATTTTAATTTTATAAATCTATAATTCTATTAATTTTATGTCTAAATTTTGAAAAACGAAAAAGTAATCTTAAGATCTAAAATCATAAAATTGCTGATTTTTAAATTAATTAATGATCTTAATAAATTAATAATATAATTTTTGAAAATGGATCGAAAATTTGAAACGTCTTCTAGTTTACAACTGAACATCACTAACATTCTCATTATAGCAGTGAAATTGACAATCTGTATATGCATTTATGTTTCCCAACAAGAATTCGTTTCTCGAAAGGATGATTAATAGGTCTGGTAATAATTAGATTGCTGTATCAAATAATTCAACGTTGGACTAAACAAAATATTCATTCCTCTAATTTCATGATGATGCATAATTATGAGAAACTACGACTAAATGATTCACAACGGATTATATATTGCGGGCTGAAAGAAAAATCTAACGTAAAATGTCTTGTGAACGCGAAATAAATTTCTAAATCTATAATTTGTTATGTCTTAATTTGAAATTTGATAAAAAAAAAAATGAGATCTTCGTATATTTTTGAAATATTGAAATATCACAAACAAACTTGAAAATTCCTAATCTTAATCTTTTTCAAATCCTAAATACTATATTTAAGTAAAAATAGAATTTCTTAATTAAGTATCAAATTAATTAAAATCGGAACAATTAAATCTAAACTAATTTCATATAATTTAATTTGGAATATATTTACTCGTTAATGGAAAATATGTAAAAGTAGAGTTGATTCTCGTTAATTTCAAATCAGTTTTTATATCTTTCTGTTTCTCTTTTAAAAATTTTAAAGAAAATTCAAAATTCTTGTCTAAAATTTCTGTACACTTTTTTGATGAAACCAATCGACGCAAAGTAAAATCGTAGAAAAATATAAAAAAGGAAATCAATTATCCTATTGATCGAAAGATCATTTTAATTGGATTTATAAAACATTACAAAGAAACACGGATTCATAATCGCATCCGAGCGAGACGAATGTTTCTAATTGGTATGAAAAGAGCGAGGAAGAGGCACAGTGATACCAGAGAGGTAACTTTCGTTAGTGAGAGCGATATTCGTCTGTTTAAGAGCTGCCAGTTTCCACTCGTTCGTCGTGATCGCAAATATATTCCCCTTCTTCGATGGCAATCGTTAACGATCACTTTCTTCTAAGTAAGTTCCTTCGAAGGATTTACTCGTTCCAGTGATCGATCCACCGCAAGGATTACTCGTGCTCTCGCTACTTCTCCTACATCTTCGTTAAATATAGCATGAAACAACTTTTCTTCACTTACTTTACTCTCAATGTGTGTGTGTCTCTTTAATACAGATATGATGTCACCTGAAAATTAATTAATCAATTAATTAAATAATATAAAAATTGAATTATACATTGTGGCAGTTAAAACGAAGAATATGAAGAGCACGAAATAATAAAAATATACGGGGGGGTCGAAGAAGACAGTTGGTGCACGTTCCTTGTTGGAAATGAATTTTCGCGGTGGACTGGCGATACTTTTATTCATTCTTGTGGAGGTTAATTGCGCGATTTTGAGAATCGTACAGGAAAATCACTTGTGTAAGTGCATCATTTAAATACTTTTGCATAAAAATATTGTTCACGTATATAATATATTTACACACATCTATTTCTGTGAATTACATATATTTTTCTTCTTTTCCTTCTTTTTGTGCCAAGATCTTTCACGAACATTGATATTACCATTGATATCGTAAAAAAATCTGTTTTTTTTTTTTTTTTTTCATAAATAAAAGATCATTCTAAATAATAATTTCTTTCAATTCTAAAACAGAAGATTATCTTTTATTTCTCTGTAAGTTATACTTATTTACATCAATTCAATACGATTTGTAATTCTTTTTAATCTTAATTATTTTTCTTAATTTCTTTGATCTCAAAATCATTCAATTTTATACGCATTTCATCCATGTGTCAGTTGGCTATGCACGAAAGTCAACTAGGTGGAAAACATGAGTTTTTCAATAACAGCTTGCGGATGTCCAGCAGCGTCGCATAGAGAGCCACGTGCGATTCTGTCAGCGAAGAACGTCAATTCCTCTTCACTGGGCGAGGAGGAGAACGTGAGGACAACAACGGGTCGAATATTCAACGGGAAGCCGAGCAAACGAGGCTCTTGGCCTTGGCAGGTGTCTCTCCAACTCCTTCATCCAAAGTTAGGATTTATCGGTCATTGGTGCGGTGGTGTTCTCATTGAGCCCACTTGGGTCGTCACAGCTGCTCATTGTATTCATAAGTGGGTTTCACTTTTCATTGGAATTTACGAGTTTAGTAACGAGAGATTATCGGTATATAGAATGACTTGGAATGATTTGAAAGGAATAAAAATTAATGAACATTGGAAAATTTCCATGAAATTATAATAATTGAAAAAAATATTTCTTACATTGTAAGCAATCTGTCTGTTAGAATTTTTGTTTTATCATTTTGTTTAAAACACAATGTATAAATTTTATATTAATATATATTTTAAGATGCAAGATAATGAATAGTTTTACTTTTTTTCTACCTTGAAACACGGGTGTTGGAAGGAGAGACTTAAAATTGAAATGGAATATCGTATTAACAAAAATCTCATTGCTAAACTAAAATATATATATTTTTTTGTTTTATCTTCGCCTATAAATTCCGATATTTACTTACAGCGAGCTTTTCAATTTGCCAATTGGTGCACTATGGACGGCAGTCGTCGGGGAATGGGAATTAAACTCCGGTGGACGTGGCTCGGCAAGACTACCTGTTGAACGGGTGATCCTCCATGAGAGATTTAACAATTATTTACACGATATCGGTATATATAAATCATTTCAACTTACATATGAGAAAAATTTGAAATATTCGAAGTGAAACAGTAATTTCTTTTAAATATTATAATTTTACAATTATCGCCAAATCAATTTTATTTTTCGATAAGTTAAAAAATAGGGGGAAAGATGAAAGAATTAATAACGAAATATTGTTTCCAGCATTGATGAAACTAGCTAGACCAGCCCCTTTATCCAAAGTAGTACGAACGATATGTTTACCGGAACCGGAAGAGAAGCTTGCAAACAGATATTGCGTCGCTTCTGGCTGGGGTCGATATGGCCCCTCTCAGTCACTTTCTACTGCACTTTTAGAAGCCTCCGTGCCGTTACTAGATCTTGAAAAATGTACGAAAGCTTATGGGAAATCGGTATCGCTTCGGAATGGCCATCTTTGCGCTGGTCACACTGATGGCTCGACCGGAAGTTGTGTGGTAAACGATATATATTTATTGAATCTATTAAATTATAATTGAAGCTTAAAACCAAGCCTTCAATAGTATGCAAATTTTATTCCGTTTATTTCTATTCATCCAAATTCAAAAATGTTTCGATCGTTTAAATTTATGACACATCATGTTTTTATGTGTTGCATTGTATCATTAAAATCTACTCAACTAGATTGAAATTTTTGCATTCTCCTAATAATCATAATAATCACAATTCGATCTCTATGAAGCTCGAGATGAAATGATGAATTATTCATTTCAACTTGTAAGATCGATAAATCTCTTCATTAAATTAATCTCTCTCTTATTAAATTTTAATCTCAATCACATTTCACCAAGTATACTAGATATTGTAAATATTTTTATAATTGAATGTTATTAAAATTATACATTCATAATAATGTAACAAATATATTTTAAATATCTTTATTAATGTTGTTATGAGTATTTTTTCTAGATTTATTAAGCGTTTAAAGTAATGTATCAAATTTCAAAGAGAAAATATTGTTGTTCAGGGTGATTCTGGAGGACCATTACAATGCCGTCGCGCAGACGGTGTATGGCAACTGGCAGGCGTCACTTCTTTTGGATCAGGATGTGCCAGGCCAGGATATCCTGACGTCTACACTAAGATTCAGTATTACGTTAAATGGATAAGAAATACTATGAGCAATGACGACGATACGCAACTTTTTTAATTTTTTTAATCAACATGTAATAACTCACGTGTACCTTGAAATGTAGATAACATTTATGTAAATATTAATGCGAAGTAGAATCATTGTATATATTGACATAAATAAACACATTTTTGTATGTTTCAATATATATATATATATATAATTAATTTTAGAACAAAAGTTTACTTTGATCTTCGAAATATATTTTAAACGACTCTGATATTAATTTTAACGTTCCATAATTAATTCTAAATTTTCACCAACCTAAATTTCTCGTTATATATCCCACTTTCCTTTCATTCTAAATATTCTACGCATTAACATTATTTTCTTATCCATTCAAGTTTCTTTCCAATTTCGAAACAATTTCGAAAAAGATGTTCGTACAATTGAAAACCATAAAACCTCGATATTCCAATAAGAAATGGAGCAAATACATACATGTACGTAACTACACACGTGCGCGCGTGTAGAAATGAAAGCGTAACCACTGGCAAGTTCCAAAGAAAAACCATTTGCCAGGGGCTAAGATATCCATCTATGCACACCATGTGTACATGCATCGAAACGATGTCTCGTGTCGGGAATACCAACATCTGCATTTATATGACTCTCGTGCGGGAGAAGGTAATCTGAAGTTGTTTCACCCTTTCTGAACGTCGTGGATTCAACGTTACGCAACCTCGTGATTGTGCGTATGACATGGGGAGACGATTGCATTTCCTCTTCCTATCTCATCCACCTTTGCCCCTCTTCAGTCGATGAAATTAGAAGTATCGATCTACAGGGAATGCGTACATTGTGGTAACTAAGAGAAGCAGAGAGTACACAAATTACGCCGAGGTGCATCCATTAATTAGCTTAATACGACCCACTTAACATACGAAAGGATCCTCTGATCAAGTTTCGTTTGCAGAGCTGCTTATTCACCGTGTTTCTGTTATGCAGAATTGCATATATCATGTTCAAGTGTCGTGTGTTCATCGATTTATTTGTATTCTTACATGTCTGTAAATTAAAATTAATTAGCAATCACTTTTATTTCTTTTCTCATTTGAAAATTGAAAACAAGTTTTTAAAAGTTTTTAAAAAATACATACATGTTTATGGTTCATGAATAATACAGAAGAATGTATTTATGGAAATTAAATCAATTTATGAAGATATTATTCTTGGATGTTATGTGAGAATATAATAATTTTATTGCATTAGATTTATGATGAATAAAATGATTTTAAAAATATATTTAATAATATATTATACATATCAAAGTAAAGTAAGGATATGTAAAAACATCTGTTAAAAACATGAATTATAAAGTTATTAAGGAAATTAAATTTTAAGTATAAAAGCTGAACTATCATACATCAAGTTCAAACAAGCTAGCAGGAACAAACTTCTCCATCTAGAACAATAAATAAACTTCAATGAACAAGTTTCATAAACATTGTTATTCTATGCACTTATGATTAATTACAAAATATAGTTATATACTATTTCCATAAATTTTTAAAAATATGAAAAAAAAAACTACAAAAATTAAAAGAATATAATAATCGTTAATCATGGATAAAATTTAATTATCTAATCGGTTAAACCTTATATATCGATTTGCATTAATTAGTAACTATTAATTACATTAGAAGTCTAATATACTGCAATTGCACAGCTATTGTTGTCAGTTTGCGTGTTTTGTATTTAACAAGCGTTTAATTAAATCATACGTTACATTTCATTTAAAATTATTTCATTAACTTCTATCGTTTTTTGTAAATATATTTTATTTATAAATATAATAAAGCTGATATATTTCTTAATATTATTTTTATGTGGAAATAATAAAAATCATGAGTTGCTTTAATGACATAATGTAATGTCATTTCTCTTCTGAATTGCTTTTTTGAGAATAATTAGTTTCACCTGCTATTAGCTGATTAAACTTGGCGTAATCTCAGGGGAAGTTGAAAAGGTGTGTCATTTAATATGAAATTCCTTAATAATATTTCCATCCTATCATTTGACTCGATGTATTATTGACTGTTGCTTATAATTACCTATAATATAGCGGGGAAAAATAAGAATAATAAACATATTAATAAAAAATGTTAAATATCTTTAAGCTTTTATATTGTATAACAATATAAATAATATAATAATAAATATATTAATAATAATTAAAAATAGTATATCATGATTAGTTACTTATTATTGATGAAATATATGTTCATAGAAATTCTTTTGCAAAAATAATTAGGATTATCAGTTCAACCCTTAATATGTTTCTAAGTATAGTATATGCTTATATAGGATATGTGCACACGCATCTCTATGTATACGTATATAATGAAAAATGATTCAATGTAGAAGAAAAGATAGGCTTACACATATTCGTTTTCATCATAATCAATCATATATTCATATTCTTCTTCCTTTTCTCAATACAATAAACTTTTGCAACAATTTTTTAATTTAATCTTCCTATTTTTATTTTCCAATAAACTTTATTTTTATTTAAATTACACTCTATATAAAAGGAATACTGCTAAATTAATAGCAACTAAATGTTAATCCATATAAAAACTACAATTCTGTTCATACACAATTTGATATCTTACTCATTATCCATTATTTTTATTTTATAATATGAAATTCTTCTTAATAAAATCTATAAAATTAAATCCATATTTTGTTAACTTAAATGTAATCTATATATGTCTGATACTTAACTTAGATTTAAGTTAAATCTAATTTATATTTAACTTAAACCAATTCAAATTTTAATCTCATAATTGACATAGACTTAATCTAAATTCAACTCGAATCCTCGTCTTTTTTTAAATTATTCGATCCAAATACAATCGTTAATTAAGAAATAATAAAAAATCTATTATATGCAACATCATGATGATACCCTCGTTCAACAATGTTTAACAGCCAAGCAGAGTTGACATGCGCGTGGAACCGCGTCCGTGAAACGAACAGGGAGAGTGCGCGTTCCTGATCAGTAGTAGCACACTTTCATCGTGGCGAGGAAAGTGAACAAGTCGAGTGACTCGTTTCGTCCACGTTTGAGGAATCATCCACGCTATACACACGGTATACACGAGCGCGCGCTCTGCCCACGAAAATCATTTGCACGAGTGAGAGAAGCTCTCGTAGCAAAAAGAAAAAGAAAGAAAGAAAGAAAGAGAGGAGTAAGCATTAAGAGAAAGGAAGAAACATCTCGGCGAATTCCATTCGATCCAGGAAAAATTATCGTTTTTTACCCGTGTAATCGGGTGGGGTGCTTGTTAAGAGAACGAATTGTTCAAGAAAGTCGAAATAAGAAGGAATTAATAATTGTGCAACGTTTGCTCGTATATAGAAAAATACGAATAGAAAAATACGGTATAGAGCAATATTTAATACCGCCAAATATATTTAAATATTATATATGTATATATAAAAATAGGAAATTATATAATAGTGATTAATATTGAATAATATTCTCGATAGGATCTGAACGAAGAAAGAAAGAAAAAATGATTCATGAAGTCGCATGTCCATTCGGTTTCGCCCTTTCCAAGGGGAGAATAGAGGAGGCGTGAGGTAGATGAATCATTGAGTCGGCCTCTGACGTGTCGAATAAAAGAGGGAGGCGATCGAAGAATCAAAGCGGGGCAAGGTTGCAAACCAAGTAAGAACTCATTTCTATGTCTAGGATTGGTTCATGTTCATATGAAACGTGAACGAAAGTAATATGATTAATGACAGAGAATTTGTTTCATTCAAATGACAAGATGAATTTGTTCGATTCAAAATGGCTACCGATTTTATTGTACACACGCTATTTTTATTTGATATTATTGTTGGAAAAAAAATTTACTCAGAAAAATTGATTTCTTTTCTGTCGAATATTAAATATGTATGTTAATTTAATGATTGTTAGAATTTTCTTAAAATTTGTTTATGTATTCTCAGATTATTGATATTAGAAATTTAAAAAAATAATTTTTCATTTAAGAAAATGTATGTATTTAAGATAATATTTAATTTTATTTTCAAAATTCTCATTATCAATTGCTATATTGTAAAATAATTTTTCTTTTTTTTTTTTTATTTCTTTAGTTTCCAACAATTGAGTAATTATATTGAAAGATGAGTAAAAATAACGAGAATGGAATATCTCTGGCAACACCTCCAGCTATTCACGTTGGTCCGATAGTGAATCCAGGCACTAATGAGACCATTTCTATCGTGATACCGTTAGCAACTGTTACCAGTCAAAAAATTGAAAATTCATGCAAAGATTGCAATAAAGATACCAAACATTCCTCCAACAATGTCAATTCTCGGCCAAAAAACGATAAAACCAAGGGATGTCCTTATCCTGGTTGCACCAGATATGGTAGAGCTTTCTCTAGAGCACACGATCTGAAACGCCACATTGCTCGTCATGAAATGAGAAAAGAAAAACTATGTGATTATGAAAATTATAAGCAACGACAGAACGATAAAGAGAGTATTGAGAGTATAACAAATGGAATAATCAATAGGCAACATATCGTTTGGAATAACGAATCACATGAAAAATCTTATTCTTGTTTACACTGCAAGAGGAAGTACACTAGCGAGATCAAACTTAAGGCTCATATGAGTTCTCATGAAAAGGTATGTGAAAGTTATATATATTTTTCAAATCAATAGAAAAAGTTGGAATAAATATAAGAAAATATTATACTTTCAATTAAATGGATCCATATTAAATGGATAACTTGTTCGGATAATCAATAATTTCGTTTTATTAATATAAAATACCAAGTATATAATAGCTAGCGTTATTCAATGCAATCAAAAAAAATTTTTCAGAATTCAGAATAGATCTAGATTAAATTATTCTCTATTTTTATAATCATCTTTTATAATAATAAAATATTTTATATAATAAAACATAAATTAATCAGTTTTTTTGTTAATCTGATAATTAAAGAAACTTTATTTATTAATCACACATTTTAATGTCAAATATATTCATTTATATTACCAATGTTTAATAGATTCCAGGCAAGAATGTGTGTGCTTTATGTGGAACATGTTCCCGAAACGAAGAAGAATTACAAGAGCACATGAAACAGCATACAGCAAACATACTGGAATCACAAACAGCATTAGAGAATGGTGAAAAGGAACAACCAGACAAAGAAGATGATTTCCTGCTCGAAGAAATGTTACTTCTCAATAAAAATCCACGAAGAACTATGCAACAAGAAAAAAATAATTCAAATACAGTATCTAAGATAAGATGTGACTACTGTTCCAAAACTTTCAAGACCAAATGGACATTGAGCTCCCACGTGGCGGCTCACGAAGGCCGTTTTCAATTTGATTGTGGTCAATGTGGTAAAAAATTCGTCAGAAAAAGTCATTATGAAGGTCATATGAGATCCCACGAAGCTGCAAGACCCTACGTTTGCGAACAATGTGGAAAAACATTTAAAGAATTAAAACATAGAAGAGAACATACTAAAAGGAAACATCCTACCAATCAAAACGCAATCCAAACACTTCTGGATAGCATCAGCCCTTGTGGATCTGAGGAAGTACCAGTGGATCAAACGAAGTTCACGCTTTTGATGCCTGTTAATTTTTCCGTGTAGTCTTGAACATGATTTATCCTGAAATAGTTAAAAATGATTAGATAAATGCGTAATCTTGTTAAGTATGGAAAACGATAAAAATTTTGTTTTAATATGATACAAAAATTTTGACATTAATTTTGATTTTAAATTTAGAAGATGTTAAATCCTTTTTTGACGAGGATTAACGATGAAACAGGGTTTGAAGAACTAAAGTAAGATTTAAAATGAAAGTTTTTAGAGAAAGTTTCTGAAGGATTGTCCTTTTTTAATAAGGAGATTGTATATTATGGAATGATATATATTGTGAAATGAAATTTTATGAGAAATTATTTTTATGAAATTTTTATTATTTATTTTTAAGAATTTAAAAATAATATTTTACTAATTTTCAATGAATTATTTATTTCACAATATATAGAAAATTGATGATGTATAGTCATTGTAACAATTATAATTATTGTTGTACATTCAAAATTGCGATTATATATAATTTGAATAATTTTAAGATTCTATTTTTTGTGTCAATAATAAAAAAAACTGTACATTATTTCTTGAAATATACAGAATAGATAAAAACTAAAGACAATCTCAACATAAAAATGACATATAAGTTGTACATATATGACTCTAATAAATCAGTCATTATAAAAAATAAATATTTATTATTTTCAATAATTATCATTACTTTTCATTAATATGAAAAGAATTTTGTAATATGAAAAAAATGTAACATCCTGTACAAAAATTGTAAAAGAATCGAAGTAAGAACTCGATTAAAACGATAGCTGCATATCGCTTTTGTTTTGCCTTGTCTGACATTTTTAGTTTTATTAAATTTTTATCTAAAGGCAACGTTTTAATTAGAACAAAGTGTAATGTAATAACGAGGAAAACTTAATTAGTTATTCAACATCATAACGACGTAAAGAAAGAAGAAGAAAACAAAAAATACGCAAAGTAGCATCGACTGCCAAACATCAAAGAATATCATCAATTTATATTTTCCTCCATTTCTTTTCCTCCTTTTAATGTTCTTCCATTTTAAATGAATGTGAATAAACGAGCAAAAATACCAATTATAAAATGCGATCAATACCAGGAGTCGCAAATAGATCAAGAAAAATTACAAAAAGAAGAGAATTATTATGGCTATGCGTTGGACACGCTTCCGCCGGAAGTTTTAGAGATGATTCTTCGATTACTTCCTCTTCATGATGTAGCCACTACCATACGTTTGGTTTCTAGGTGATTTTTTAAATGTTATTGTTTATTTCGACGTTCTTCATTAATTTATCATTATCTACGAAAAAAAAAAATTTTTTTTATAAAATATGATATTTTACTTTATTGTGTATCATTATGATATTTTTGAAAAAAATTAATTAAAGATTTCATATATTTTTTCTCCATACTTACTTATAAAATTTAATCATAATTGCCATTTTAATTTTAATAAAATTGATAAATTTTATCCTATATATTTTAAAAGGTCAATATTATTTTTACGTTTTTTTAGACATTGCTCAACGGTAGCGGCTGCAGTTTTGAATGGAGCTTTTCTCACCGCCTGCACGAAAGTAGAAGGATTGATAAGACGTAACGAAGAGCTAATGAAAAATGCAAAAACAGATACCGAATTATTGGCTTATAGCAAAGCTCTGAATGCTCTAGAATTGATCAAAGCACAATATAAAATGTTACGAGCCGTAACGTGGAGATATACACATCCACCATCGAAGCAACAAAAGTTCTCGCGACTTTGTTTCTACGCGGGCAGTTTACTTGACAACTTGAACGAACTTCTTAACCGAATTGCAAACTATCATCCATCTATTATCGGTCCTCGTACTTCGGAATCGAGTGTCACTTCTTTTATAGCCATCTGTAAACGATTTATGAATTTTTTCGAAAAAGTCTCTGAGCGCAGGGTAAACAGGTGAATTATTTTATAAAAGGATATTAGCCTTGGTACTACGATTCAAATTTTTAACCTTTTTTTCCCTTCGGCCATATGATAAAAAATATCGAATAATTTCAAACGAATCTTAATATCTCAACTAATCCATAAAAATTTAATTTTTTCCAATTATTTTTAGTATACAGAAAATAATTTCTAAATTTTGCTTACATTTATGGATTAAAATGTTACGCGACGAAATAATATTAGTAGATCGGCCCTAATCTCTGGATGCAAGGTCGTAGATGTTTTGGATTGTCTCGTAGAAGGTCGACAAGTACTATTTTTCAAAGTATCATCTAACAGAAGAGGTTTCGGTGGAGCTGTAAGCATGAAACTGAAATACACAATGAAACGTGCTTGGTTTACCTGTTTAGAAGTTACAAAAAATACCGAAGAAAACTCTTGGAGGGACGAACAACGTTTCATGTATCTTCGATTACGACGTCTAGTGGGTAGTGTGAACGAGCATCTCTTCGAGAATTTACATTACGAACACGAACTACTCTTACAGGTTACATTTGCAAAGGCGAGAGAAACAAAGCACGAAACGAAGTATTATTATCGATAAATAGTTCTATCGATATTCTTTCCTTCCTAGATTCCTTTGACACTTCCATTAAGACCTCCACCAGCTTCCACTTACTCGGGATACGGAGAGTACGGTGGACGTTTCTTTTACTATGGAAATATGAATAAATATGCATATGAAAGTAAATTCATGCATACAGTGAGCACGGCAAATCTAACAGTCGAAACTGAACAACAGGTCCAGAGACCACCGTCATTTGATCTAGTGATTGAGGTTGATTTAAAGTGCACACCAGAATTGGCGCCACTTGCTGTCAGATCGATTTTAAAATCTGATGAATTTGAAACCAATGAATTGAAAACGTACAAGAATCAGCAGCTCTATTTACGAATGAATGTTATATGCTCAGCGTCGATAGCTAATAGATTACCTGGTAATTTTGTGTGGGAATTGCGTAGTCCACGACATGTATGTCAAAATTTGTGAATTACCTCGGTTTTTACATTAAAATATTACACTATAAAATATTGTAAGCACATACATTCATAGTCATATACATGTACACATATATACACACACATACGCGTGTATATATATGTATATATATTGAAATTATACAATTATATATCTTATATTAATTTTTATTGCATTAGCTGTGTGTGTGTATGTGTGTGTATATATATATATATATATATATATATACACATACAAGTAAAATATTTAATAATAAATATTGGTAAAAGAATAATAAAATACTTTACATGAACGACAAAAATTTATAAATATTTATATAAACACTATTTTATTATAACATATTATACAGATAGTAACGAATTATGAAGATGAATACCGAAATATGCACTTTTATTTACGTCATATATTTAATATGTAAAAATTAATTTCTACTATACATTTCAGTAGAAGTCTCTTCCTCGTGACTTGTCTCTGATAAAACTGACCATGTTGTAGTGTTCAATTTCTTAGCGCGATTTTCCAACAAACCATAAGCAAATTGATTCAAAAGAATTCCTTTAGGCAGTGCTATACCTTGAAATCTATATAATTTTTCTTTGTCCGGAATTTTATGAACAGCGGTAATCGTACAGCGTCCTACTAATGAAGTATTTCCTACCATAGGTCCTTTACTAATATCTATATGATTTCCAATTCTATATAAAGTAATTTTATTGTTGTTCGATTTTACAATTTCTGGTATTTGCGTTAATTTTATAGGATTATCCTGGAATATATCAAGTGCTATGCTTTCTGTAGTATCTATCCTCTCTATAGGTAATTCCTGATTTATTAATTTCATATACTGAGCAGATAATGCACGCATTTCTTGATCTGTAGGCTTCCAATCAACTAAATCAAGATATACATCATATATGAAACTGCCTGATTTTATGACTGGTATTGGGAAACTATGTAAATGAATTCTTATATCTGGTTTAAATGCCATATCTATAACAGCACCCAAAATAAAGGAACAAGTTCGCCAAAATGCTGCATTCACTATTTTGTTTTCTGGACTAAGCAAATTTAATAATTTTAAATTACAATCTGATGTTAAAGGTTTGTTCATATCCCATGGTGATCCATCAACTAAAGCAAGAGCAGATACTTTAGATAAACCTTCAGAGATATGTCTTGCACAATCTGTAGGAGTTGATATACATTTATTCATTATAAGAGTTATTTCTTCCACAGGAGATTGATATTTGACTTCTATTTTTTCAATTCTCCCTATTGAAATCTTTTGTTTTTTCTTCTCTTTTTCAAATAATAAATTTTGCTTTTCCTTCGTTTCAATTTTTGATAATAAAGTTTTATATCTTGATTGTATATTTGATGATAAACATAAATTTTTACAGCTGAAATATATATAAAATTTATAAATTAATATAGCTAAAAAATTTAAATCATTAATTCTTAAAATCCAATATTTCTTAATATCAATAATACCGGTTAAAATAGGTTATGGACATACCGTTGAAACATGTTGAAATATATGTACGATAAAAATTTCTTACAGTTAATTTATGTTTTGTAAAATAAAATCATATGTATTTTTAATAATTTAATTTTATTTTGTTTCTTTCACTTAATGAAATAAAATTTATTTAAAAACTCGACCAACCATTCATGACTGAAAATCTAAAAATAATAAATCATATATTATAATTTAAATATTCTATGAATTTATTTGTTAAAATAATTTTATCATTAAATTTTCACACACAAAAAATTATTATAACCGAAATTTCATAATTTTCAGCATAAATTATCTAAATATAATTGTTAATATAATACATGATTTTCTGTTATATTTTTATGAATTATTTTTATATTTAAAAATAATTAGTAAACATAAAATTTTAATAATTGCTTATTAAATAAAATATAAAGTAATTTAAAATCCATAATAAATACTTTAAATTAATAATAATCAACTTTTTTATTAACAAAATTTATAAAAACCTTGCACAACTTAAAAGGCGGATATACATGTGAATAATATTCAGTTTTTATGTATATAATTTATATGAAAGAAATTTTACTTTACTCGATTTATCAAACTATCTTTTTTATTCTATATTTCTATTGCTTAAAAACCACTGCATCAAAATAAAGAACAATAATCTTTATATAACAGTTAAATTGATTTAATTGATTGTTGTTTGTCATTATTTATTCTACATACGGAATTATTTAGGTGTATTTGCACGATGTTGATGTTTTGTCCAACATGTGGTAATGTGCTCCGAGTGGAAGAAGCTTTGGCAGGATTACGTTTCGCATGTAGCACATGTCCTTACGTATTTAATATTGAAAGAAAATTAAGCAGTCGTACATATCCAAAATTAAAAGAAGTTGATGATGTACTAGGTGGAAGCGAGGCTTGGGACAACGTTGATTCTACAGACGAACGATGTCCAAAATGTTCTCATCCACGAGCATATTTCATGCAGATTCAAACTAGATCCGCTGATGAGCCTATGACAACGTTTTATAGATGTTGCAATCCTCAATGTGCTCACAATTGGCGCGATTAAAGGTAATTTAATAATATTAATAATAATATAATATAATTTATAATATGTAATAAGTATATAAACAATAACTTTATTAATCAATTGAAATTTTAATTTTTATATTTGCTAATAATTATTTGTATATCATTATATATTAAATATTTGAATAAATTATATCAATGAATTGCATCATGATATAATTTATTACTAACAAAGTAAATTTTATCAATATCTTTTCATGATTTTCAATAATATATTTTTTTTGGAAAGATTTTAAATCATTTATTGCAAATATAATAATTATGTTTTCATTATTTAAAATTAACAAATTTTTTATTTTGAAAATACAGTTTTATTTTTTACTTGGTGGAAAAAGAACAATTATGAGTATAAATAAATTGGGTCCAATGACTAATTTCTTGAATGCAGCTGCAAATGAAATAGAAGTATCAAAAAATTTTAATAATCATCACTGGATATGTAAAGGAAAACGAAGTTTAGCGGTAGCTGTCACATTGTTGCAACAAAATGAAATTATAGCAATCCCAACAGATACAATATATGGTCTTGCTGGTATTGTATCAAGTACTAGCTCTATTGAAAAAATCTATGAAATTAAAAAACGTGATAAAGATAAACCATTATCTATTTCTATTAGCAATGTAAATGATATAAAAAAATGGGCTATTGTTGATCATTTACCACAAAATTTGTTACCATTAATAATACCTGGACCAATTACAATTATTCTAAAACGAACACCAGCTTTAAATCCTGCTTTAAACCCTAATCATGATACAGTAGGTATTAGGATTCCATGTTTCAAATTTTTACAATATATTTCTGACATAGTGGGACCTTTAGCTTTAACAAGTGCTAATTTAAGCAATGAAGCAAGTTGCTTATATGCTTCAGAATTTCAAAATTTGTGGCCTATGTTAGGTGGAATATTTTATGATTCCACAAAATTTGGCAAATCATCCACAAAATTAAGAAAAGGATCAACAATTGTTGATTTAAGCAAACCAGGATATTATGAAATTGTTCGTGCTGGAGTTTATGTAAATGGCATTTGTTCAATGTTAAAAAAATTCGGACTACAAAAATGTTCCAATTAAATGCATCATTATGATCTTAATACATTTTGATTCTTATTTTTAACATTTATAAACAATGTAATAGAAATAAATTTAAGTAAAAGAATTAAACAATTCATATGATAATTTACAATTTATTCATTTTTGTAAATTTTAATTATATATGATGTTATGAATGTTGTATATATTATTAAAAATAATAATATATTAAGAATTTAAATTTTGTTATTTTTTTGTTGTTTAAAATACTAATAAAAGTAAATAGCAAATATTTTTTTACATCTGTATGTTGTAAAATTATTATTTTTTATTTACGAATCTACTTATGTGTACAAAGAATTCCCAATAGAGAATTCAAATCTTATAAACAAATTCACACATATGTGGTAATATACATATGTTAACAAGTATTAAACAATATTTTATATCCTGAGATACTATTCTGATTAAATTATGTTAATAATTCATTAATGAGTATATTTTTACTGTTTTCTTTTTCTTAACAACATCATATTATCTCTGACAAGATACATATCACATAGTATATTTGGGTAAGATATTTCATTGCTTATCAAATATTAAACGCAATTAAGAAACAAAAAGAAATTCGTTTTTTAAGCTAAATAAATAATTTTAAAGCACTAGATTTCAGTAATGAATTAACAAGAAATAAGTCAGTCAAGATGATAACATTTTAAAATTTAAATATTATCATATATGCAGTCTGTGTGCATTTTAAAATGCATATTATGTTTGTTATAAGTATATTTACATTTAAAACTTTTAACAAACTCATGATTTCTCATAAAAATTACTTGATCGATAAAATGCATTCAAACGCAATTATTAAATTAAGACTATTATACAACACAGTCCAATATAATTTTTTACATATATTATTTGATTGAACAATTAAATTAGGCACATTTGAGGGCCTATACATCCTTTTCTAAAGAATGAAAATTCATCATCGAAATTTCTAAAAATGTAGTCTAAATATTTATTTATATTTAATTAATGTATTTAATATTTATATTTAAACAACAATCACTATTTAAAAAAAGAAATTTTAACATTTGTTTTTCATTTATAATAATAATAGAATAAAAAATTCTATATTGAGAATTCTTTTATTTCCTAGACACTCCTATGTGTCTTTATCACAATATTGCGTTGTCTTTATTTTGAGTTTACATACTAAGTAAAGTTTCTTATACAAGATTGGTATGTATATTTTGAGTAAATAATTATTAAAATAGTGATTGTATAATAAATAATTAATTGTGATTAAATGATTGTTCACATACACACATATACACATACACGCACAATGCACTCGCAAAATATTATGTACGGTCTGTTCAGAGAATATGTTTATAAAATCAATAAAAAAACATTCATAAATGAAATTTTTCATAAAATGAAAAAAAAACTATAAATATTCTGAAAACTGAAATGAGCAAGTTAAGATATATGCAGGAAAATTCATATTACTATAAGATTTTAAATAATTGACAATAATTTTTGTCTAGAATGTTAAAGTTTAGTTATTCAAAATAATCAATAAAATTTCGTAATAATAAACTATTAGAAAGCAAATATATTCTAAATTATAAATTATTAAATTATAATATATATTTATAAAAGCTAATCAATAATTTTTATTACTTAGCATTTTATTACCTATAATTGAAAATTATATTCATTCATATATTATATGTGAATTTAAAAATTAGGCATAATGTCTACAATCGTAATAGACAAAAACAATTAAATAATATTCATATAGACATAATTATACTACAAGCGAATTTATTAATTTATAACAAATTCGCATCTAGTGTAACCACAGTCTTAATAGATATTACTGATTGACACAATAATTTATGATTACATGATATCTCTGGACGGACTATACATATGATAATATATTTGATATATATAATTGAATTTCGTTTAAATAAATTTCTTGAATATATTTTATGAATATCAAGTGCTATCAAAATTAAAATATTTTATGAATGCGGAATTCTAAATAGTTTTAGATATATACATATTTTCTCTTTCGCATACATATATTGTTATACACATCTATATTATTAACATTATGCGAATACAAAAATTTACAATTTTAAGTTGCATTTTTTTTATTTAACGCAGAATATTAATTTTTATCTCTGCTTATAACGGAAGTCAGTCTAATCTTCTTTCATAGGACATATTCCTATAGAATTTTTCTTACCGTCACTCTTAAAGATTCCTATCAAGCTACTTCTTAATCTGGCATAAATTTCTTTGCGAACAGTTGCCGTAAATTTCGTTACTAGACAACTAATCGCTGCCGTAGCGAAGATTAAATTATAAAATAGTACTAATTTGAAATTACCAAGCCATTCAATGCGACCGAAATCGCCGAGCAAATCAAAATTCGTCATACCTAAAATAAATAATCCAAGAGTGCATTATTTATAAAATTATTATAAAATTAATGATAAGCTTATTTATTTGAATTCATTTCGAATTATTAAAAAATAAAATTACCTAATATTCTAGACAACAATGGTAACGCTGAACTCAATACAAGAAGAAGAGCACAATTTGCAATAAGGTGAATAAGAGGTGTGGAATGAAGTCGAGGTCGAACGCGTTTAACACCAGGAAGTGTGTACAAACCTATTGCGCTCGTAGCAGCTAGGTACAAAATTACTGCCACTTCAATTGCTGCTCCAATAGGACCTAATTTCGATAATGAGCTGATACCTAGAGTGAATTGCTAAGAATTTGTTAAACATATTATTGTTTGATTATGCAATTCAAAATAAAAATTTCATTCTTTTATTATGCGATTAATATATAGTTTGTATACTAACCCTTGTACTCAAAGGTAATGCTTTAATACCAATCAGCAATTCTAATGTATTTTGAACTGCTAATAAAGCTGTGGCAGTGGAAAGTATAAGTAATGCTAACATGGCCAAAGGATATAGCAAAGTTCGTCGAACCCACCACGTTCGCCTTTGCTGATCTAAAATATTCCTTCGTTTTTGAATATTTTTCAAATACTGAGCTAATCCATGCTGGAGAGCACCATTCTTTAAGCACATTAAGTTTGGATTTGCATTAAGAAATTCATCATCTTCGAATATTAAACCACAAGTTAATATCGACATAGGCACTGGCGAAACGTATGATTTCCCCGTCGCTTTCGCATGTTGCAATCTATACATGCAATAACGTTCTTATAAAGTAATGAGTTTAAAATTTAAAAATTGTGAAAATAATAAATGATTGAATACCTTCTATGAATGCAATCTTCCTCTAATCTATATGCAAAGAATTCTTCATCTAAATTCTTTAGGAACTGCGGTTTTACGAGAAATGAGCCAACTACTCCGAATAACTGTACAAATCCCATTGGTGTACACACTGCAAGAATAAATTATGATTTTATTATTATTTTAACGAAATATGGATAAATTTTTTTATATTTTTAATACTACTATAATAATTTTTCACAACTTAATTATTAAACTTACGCAATAACATAACAACCCCAACAAAAGAAACGCAAGAATAAAGAAAAGGCAAATAGTAACTCCATAAATCTAGAAAATACAGTTAATTATAATTTTTATACATTTATTTTTAAAAAATTATATATTCTTTATATACATACTGAGCAATGTGTGTAGGCTAGATTTCTGATAATCTATTAGTGCTGATAAAACATATGTCATTCCTAATACAAGTGTTCCCAATAAACAAAGAACTGTCACAGTTTCATAAACTCTAGCCATTAAACCCTGCAATTAAAAAATTAAGAATTAATTTTTTCTGAAAAATTTAATCTACAAATTTATTGATTTTACAATTTCATCAATTTTTTATTACTTTATTGATTTTACCTTTCTATATCCAATAAATCCTTCTGACTCGGTGAATAAGTATGCAAACGGTAAAAATACGAAGAGAGATAAATTTGAAAAGAGGAATACATGATTCCACAAACCTAATTATTAAAAAGTTGATGATAATTATATTTTTGCATATTTATAAATGATTTCTATTATAATATTTAAATTATTATATTATAATATTAAAAAAAATAAAGGAATTATCTCTTTTTTCAAAAATTATAATACAATAATGAATAAATTTTTTTACAAATGACTCATGCGTTTATACCTTGTATAAGTGAGCTATTGAGCCACTTAACATAATAACTGTTCGGATATAATATCAACACTTCGTTGCTCGCAATCGAAACCGGAAGCAGCAAGGTTGCTCCGACAGAAACCGCCAGAGCAACGGTACATAACCAAAGACTGATTCTGTA
Organism: Apis florea; assembly: GCF_048593485.1. NCBI lineage: Eukaryota > Metazoa > Arthropoda > Insecta > Hymenoptera > Apidae > Apis > Apis florea. The sequence continues at coordinate 143,472 of NW_028256543.1, read as the reverse complement.
GACCGTTGCTTCATCTTCATCCACGGAAAAATAATCTTCACGGTCTCTTCGTCGAAACTTCGCAATTAAGGCGTAGCTTGAAACATAGAGAATCAGGAACAGAAGAAAGAATATCTGTAACGATCATAAAATATATTTCTTTATATTTTTATGCTTTCATAAGAATTAATGGTAATTCTTCAATTTAATTATTTTTTCCGATATTTTTTTAATAATTTGATTTTATCACTAAAAGACAAAATAAATGTCTAGAATGTTAATTTAAATTTGATGCATATTTTGATTACATATTGCATTTAAGCACAAGTGGAATAACGACATAAATCAATTTTTTAGTACCGAATCGCTTTGGTAACGACCATGGAAATAGCAATACGTTTTATTTAAGAACTACAATCGATTGCATGATGATTTGATTTGTATAATAGAAATGTTTGTGAAAAACTTAATAATGTTATTCACATTGAATAAACTATTTTTGAATTATTTTTGAATTTTATACAACATTCAATTATTTCATTATTATCATGTATATTTATATTTTTTTTATTTTCTACATTTAAAAAAAAAAAGAAAAAAATGAATGAAAAAATGGAAAAAAATAAGATTATAATAAAATTCTAAATTATATTTCAATCATTTAAAATCACTTTTTCTGCAATAGATTGCAAAATCTTTATAATATTTATGATAGGAAATATTCTATATTTTATTTTAAATTACAATACTTTACAATAGCAATCACTATATGCATGCTATAAATGCATATACCTGTGCTAAAAAGAAGAGAAAAAAGAGAAAAAAAGTGAAAACAAATTGATATATAATTGCAAGTGCGTAAACAATAAGAAAACGAATGACCTTCAACAAGATTATAAAATTATATTTGCGATATTACTTTGGACATATGCGTCTATTTACAGTTGTATATTGAGATAATATACTATTACTAATAATTTTATTTTTATTAAAAACAATATTTACTAAATGAAATTATGCTAATAGTACAATAATACTCAATGCAAAATTTGATAAAATATTTTAAATGTTCTAAATGTATGTAGAAAAGGCATCAAAATCACTCGTAAAAATTGTGAAGTTAAAAATGAATATCGGGAATCGAAGATTAGTTGCAGCTTTACAAGTGTAACGTGTATACAATACGTTAAATAAGTTTAATGACGTCAATAGTTAGGTTAAATTTTACTATCAAGAAAAAGATACTTTAATCTTTATAATTATGTAAGACATATACAATATATTTATAAATTATAAATTATATTTAAATCATATATTTATAAATTATAATTGGAATTTTGAAAGAAAAATCTATAGATCAATAAAACTATTAATTAGGAATTGAATTTGACATTTTTTGTTAAACTATTTTATCTATATATTCTTATAAATATTAAATATCTAAATATAACCAAGAATTAACAATTCTCGTTCTAAGTTTAAATATTTATAACAAATCATTACAATTGTAATAATTTTATTGCAGATATACTTTAAAAGTAGAAATCGGTCATTTCAAAAATTGTGAACAGCCATTAACTTAAACAATATATACTTTCGGTACAATAAATTTCCGTATGTCTCATTTGATTATTGAATACACAAGTATCAAATTTCCATTCGTTTCTTTTTCCCTGATATATCATATAATAGTGTTTCCTTTTAAATGATCAAAACATTGTAGAAATATATCAGGCTATTGTAGAAGTGATATCGAACCAATAGAGTTCTTACTTATTAATATCAATTTAATATCAATATCTTATCAGTTATTGATTTCATTAAAAATACTAAAACTAAATTTTATTCGTATATGAAATTTAATTCTTCTAATAATAATAGTACAAATGATATTATTAATAATAATTAATAAATAGTTATAATAAATAATATATTATATATTTATTATATGAATGTATAAGAAATGAGTTTATTATTAATTCAAATTTATTTAATAATATTTAATAACATTATAATTATATTAACTTAACAAATATTATTGACAATGTTATTTCAATAAAAAAAATTATTTTTAAACACAAATTACAATAAATTCTAATTCTGTACACATTGTTTTTTGTCGAAATTTTCAATTAATAAAAATATAATTAGAAGTTTGTATCTTTTAACTGTAGTAATTGTTTTATATTATAGATTTTCGCTAAAATTATTATTGATTAAAATTAATTATTCATTTAATTATTGTTATATTTTAATAATCATATATTAAAATGATCGTAATCTTGACGATTATGTTAAAAGAGAGTAGATGAAAAAAGGATAACTAATATCTAAGATATATTAATTCTTTCTAAAAATAAATACATTTTTTCATTTGAATTTTTATATGCTTTTATATTAAAATTTATTTTAATCTTTTCTGTTTTCACACACACACACATATATATATACACATCTGTTAGCATATCTATGATAAATAAGATTGAAGAAAGTTATTTTAAAATAATTATTATTCATCAGAAATTAAACATAATTTCATATTTTTAAATAAAATTTATTTACTAGATAAAAAGTAAACAATGACAATCTCCTGCACAAATTTCACAGTTAGAATACTTAATGTTTAATAAATGATGAATATTAAAGAACGAAACAAAAAAGGAAGAAAAAAAAAGAATAAAATAATAATATTTAATATAATAAAGTAAAATAAAACGAATATGCTATCATCTTACTAATTACTAATTATCTTACAACACTAATTTTGATTAAAATTATATCTAATGATTCTTTAGTTGGCAAAGTTTATTTGAATGCTGAGAATAGTAATAGTTCAGATATATAATTTTATTTGTATGCTTGATAACTGTAATTTTAGTTTATATTATTGGTTATTATTTAGTAATAACCATAATCTTTTAAGTAAAAAATTTTACAATATAACATTAATAATAAAGAATATTAATACATAATGTAATTTTTAATGTTGCGAAATGTCCCGCCAGACATTTTAATTTTTAATTTTAATGAAATTAAAATATAGTTATATTAAACAAATAGAATAATATAATTAAACGAATGAAAAAATAAAATTATAGCGTTTTAAAATGGCAACACACGTGTCTTTGACCGAACATATTTTTAACTTTTCTAGACAGAGAACTTTGTCGCTGGCTTTTTAATGTATAAAGTATTTTTATGAAATTTGAAATTAATATTAAGGTAAATCTCTTTGTGAAAATTTGCCAATCAAAAAGAGAAGAAATAGCATTCAATCATGATAATGATTTCTTTCAAAAATGTCCTGAATATATATACACTGCTCATAATGATAATATAACAAATAAAAAGTATCGATTATTTCGATTAAGAAAATGCAATTTTATTCAAAAAAGTAAATATGATTGTTGTGTGTGAAGACATGATTGAAGAAGCTGTACAATCAGAAACCGCTTTTTGCAACCAGTCAAGATGGGAGGAAAAACCGGTCAGAGTAAAAAATAATATGTGGTCAACGACTTTGGAAAGTGTTGAGAAAATATATTGCAAAAACTGTTTCTAATAATTCTATTCTTTCGAATTTCGAATGATAATTATTCTATTAATTATTCAATTATGTTTTATTAAACAAAGATTAAATTAAGAATTATTATACTATAATATTTAAAAGAAGATAAAATCCTTTGTAAATATATATATAATTTTTTAATAATATTAATTAATTTTATTAATTAAGTAATTAGAGTGATTTACATATTTATTTCATTAATAAATTTACGTAAATCTGTTCTTTATTATATTCATATATTAATAATTCTGTTTGCCAATGTAAAATTGGCAATAACATATGTATGTAATTAATGGTATTTTCTTTTTTACAAAGTTAATAAAAAATTAATTTCATAAAATAAATATAAACATAATATGAAATTATATTCTATATTGTAATATTAATTATATTTTATTCATTAAATTTTTTATATTAAAAATATATGGTAATATAAAATATAAAAATAAAATTTTATTTAGTTGAATAAAGGTTCATAGTAAGGTTCAAGTAGATAAAAGGTTAAGTGTTAGAATTATATTATTTCTAATTTTCAATGTCAAGAACATGTTCGTGATTTTAAAAGATTGATCGTAAAAATATTGAATTTAATTGCAAAGAAATGCAAGGAAAACGTGGCGATTGCCTATAGCAGGAACGTCGCAAGAAATTTCAAGAACCCTCTATATAAACTAATGAATAATAAAAAAAGTTTACTATGATTAAAAATATTTTATTTTTTACTCACAATATTCTCCCGTACTGTGTTGTGAAATAATTGTTCTCTAAGATCAGCTTCATCTTCCATCTTCACCTATTTGTCAATAAATTTCTTTGGATTGAATGTATTGTTGACGGCATCAGTGACATTTTTTTATATCAATAATCTTTTTACACAACATGCCCAGATTTTCACGACTGATGTCCGATGTCTCACTTTGAGGCAAGAGCTTCTGCTTTTCGTAACTAAGAACAAGAAGCTACTGTTGTCATTACTCTATAAAATAGATCACATTTCACCTCTTATTAGCTTTTATATTCATATAAAACTAAAAGATACAATCAACAATTTTTCACTATGGCTAGTAGCCTACTAAATATGGTGCATCGTTTCTGTTTTAATGACAACCCGCCATCTATATATGTTCGAGTTATTTCTTACGCACTCTGTGAGATGAAAACGAAACTTACATGATTTAATATTTCCCTCCATTTTTTATTCGTTAAGATTCAAATTTAACACGATGTGGATCTTCAGTTTTTTTTATTCAGTTTATTTCAAAAATAATTTATTTATAATCTTTTTAATTTATGTGTATGGAATTTTACATTCGTTTATTTTTAGATTATGAGATTAGGTAAGTGATTTATTTATTTCGAATTATTTTTAATTTGAAGAAATTTCTTCAAATGGTTTTTTAGCAATAGTTTTAAGAGGTGGTCATTTTAAACATCTATAATCTTTCAATATTCGAAGATGAAAAAATTTCATTCGTAAAAAAATTATTATTAGAGAAATGTAAATAGCTGATTTATTTGAATTTTTTAAAACGATAACTTATATCTATTGTATAAATACAAACTTGCAAGTTTATTATGAATTTTCTTGAATGATAAAGAATTGCAAACTTTCTTTTACTTGAACCTATCGATTCATAATAGATTATATTTAATGATATAATATGGTGAAATAGTAAACTATATTATTTATATAAAAACAAAAGTTGTGCTGGAATTACCTAAAAAATATTGTACATAGATATTACAAAAATTAAATTTCACTTTTTCTTTTTATCGAAACTCGTATATTTTTACAATGCATGCTTAATTGCGTAAAAATCGTAATAACAAAATAATTATAATATCCTAATGTTATGTGTATATATATACTATATGTATATATGTATATACATATATAAGTTTAATAGTTGTTATATAAGTATACATTTTTTTTTGTATTACATGCATATTTAAATCATAAATTAACTATTGCAATAGAGATCAAATTTTTTAAAATGGCATTTTGCAGTTTTTCATTGAGTAATACCTTTATTAATAAAAATGTGAAATTATTTAGTTATTAACAGTGATTCATTTTTTCTCCTGAGAGTAGTAATTTAAATCATATCAAACATATCATATAAAATTCACTATTAACAGTACTAAAGTGATCTGCCATTGAAAACAAAACTAATTGAAACTTTATTTTGCTTCATAATTAACTTTATGATTTATTTATTATTTATTTATATATAATATATATATATATATAATATTTATTTTTATATAATATATATATATATATATATTATATATTATATTTATGTTTATGTATATGGTATGGAACACATTTACTGCCAATAAGGTAATGAATTCCGTTTAGGCAAATTTAATCAAGTATCACAGACTCTTAATTTTACCAAAGAATATATTTAACATATTGTTTTTATTAATAAATTTCCGAAAATATTCTATTTTTCATGTAAAAATAATTAATATTGTGTAATACATAATTAAATATTGTTCATATAAAAATAAATAATTTCTTTTCTGTTGAAATAGATAATCCAATTTGCTCAAATTAAAATAAAATATGTAGAATTTCATTTTTATTTAAAATTCAAATAAACCTTCCAATAAAATAAACATAAAAATATACTTATTGGGGATAAAATGTGTTTGGGTATAATAATTTACAACTGTTTATATTGTGATGAAAGTTATTATATAAATTTTGGTATTTAGAAATATCGATCTTTAGACAAAATTAAAAATCTGTGTAAATTACATATCTAAACAATCCTCACAGTGCACTGCATACATCTTACATTAATAACAAAGTATTAATATTAAATAGCTAATCTTACAAGCCTCATTTAGGTAGAAAATTCTGCTTGAGACTTGAATTTAGGATTCTCAATAGCAGTCCACTCAAAAATGATTGATAATTATTGAATTAATTTAGTTACTACACAGCTACTTCTCCAAAATTCATATGACCTGTTTCCTTGGCATGTTGCCGAGCTTCCATATGACCATTTAATCTGATTTTACAATCATTACATATTAACATAAACTTTTGAATGTCTGTAAATTGACGACTAGATTTTACTTCTTTTGCAAGTTCAGCTGCTTCAAATAATATTTTCTCATCTTCAGTAGGAAAGATTGTTTGAATGCTACTACCCTGTAAGTGTGAATAGAAAAAAATGTAATAAAAGAAAAAATTATATTTTATATCATATTTTAAAAATATATAAAAAATTTTACTCACATCAAGTGGTTCTAAATACAAAGGATCATAATGAATACCATCAAATATTAGAAAAACTCTTTGAGGATAATGTTGATCTTCTCCAAATCTATTGATTATAGCATTAATACTATCAATTACTGCTATTTCTAATCCATAAAATTTAGATAATATTGACAATTCTATAGCTCCACCCCATGATTCTGGTTTCAAAATCCATTTACAATATTCAGGATTTGGTTGGCCCAAAAAAGCTTCTGAATACTCTTCAGGATCAGATGCTACTGCATTTGCTATAATCTCTCTCATAAAATTTGAACAGCTAGGATCCACTTTACCTGAAAATATACTTATAAATATATTGTAATTTTTATATGAATAAATTTATACAATTTATATTGTATACCATTGAGTACATAACCAACGCTGGTAAATAAGCAAGAATTATCTGCAGGTACGACCTTTTTCATTAATACACCAGGTGTATTCGTGAAATTTTTCTCGTCAACGATGTGTGTTCGTCCGATTTCTTCTGATTTCTGTTTCCCATTATAAAGTGGCGGTTTTTCTTCAACAATCAAGGTATCCCCTGAAATTATGCCGGACACTTCAAGCGAATTTGTTTCGTCATTCAGATTAATTGGCCTCGGTGGAAAACCACCAAGAACGTGAAGTGCCTCTGCTGGTATTCCTGTTATTTCAACAAGTTTTGATCGTAATTTGCCAAGTTTATCCTGCGGGAGTAATCCATTCACGACCTTTTGACCTGATTTCGTTTTAACTCTCAATACATATTCGGCCATCGTTTATCGCGAATCACCTAGCTAACTGCAAACAAGAATTTTGCTTGGAGATTGTACCAGTTGATCAGCTGTTGAAACAGCGCCACAAGATTTTCCTTGATTTCAAGGAAAATTATATCATTGGACGGAACACGGTGTTGATCATTTGCAATATACATATATGTCTACTTTTTTTTATCAATATCGACTATCTTTTGCGATTCATCGTTGCACTTAACACAACCAAATGCTGTAATTTTCACTACCGAACGTTATCGCTTGTTGGTTATAATGAGCACTTTTAGATATTTTCTTGCCGTTACGTTGCCATGTTTCATCTTTCTTTAACTTATAATCTAGACGTTTAGCAATACAGGATAGGTTATGTTATTGATGTGAACATTCATTTCTAGTGTTATAATTAAAATTACTATATTACTATATTAACTAATTAAATAATATAATTTAATAAATGTCCATAAATTATGGTATTAAATATATTATTTTAATTTGAATTTAAAATTCAATTTAAAAAATTTTTTTTATGGTTTTTTTCTTTAAAAATTTTTTATATTATTATACTACATGATAAATTTCATATTAAATTTATAGAAAAAAAATTATTAATAGCATTTTTCGTATAATATTGCGATTAATAACATTAATTCCGAAATTAATAACTTTAACCTCAAAATTAATTAAATATGTTCTAAAATGATGTTAGTAGGTTTAAGTTTAGGAATGCAGGTATTTTTAAATAAATATATTATAAAGATTAAATAGTATTTTTTGACATATATTTGTAAATAAAATATTTTATCAAACTTATTTTGGCGCGCAATTTAAAATTTAATCGCGTCTGTACATTATTTTATTTAATTTATGATCATATTATTTAATCTTCTTTAAAATAATATGTAAAACATTCGTAAAATAAATATTACATATTTACATGAATCTATGTGCTGTTAAAATAAAAATATACTTTTTTTGTTGAATATCTTTCATAATCTTATAAGAATCGAAACATTCGTTGAAATCGAAACATTTCCTTCGATCATTATTATCATAATAAATACATTGTTAGTTTTGGTAAAAATGTAATTCAAACGTTAAGACAATTTTTGTCAATGCGATTGATTGTTCTTCCACTTCTGGAAATATTTTTATCACTCGATTTTCTTCAGGAGACGAGTCGTATTTCAATTACTCGAGAGTTTCTTTTCCTGTTTTCGGCAACAAGAAAGACATAAATCCACATACTGAAAAAAAAATATTAACAAATCAATTGATATGTTTAATATTGATATAGAGAATATTTTAAAATAATAATTCTTTTTTTCATTAAAACTTTATTAATATCATAATATTAATGACGTTCGTTTATAATATATATATCAAAAGAAAAATAATAACAATGTGATCACCAGCTGCTATGCTGATTGTTAATAGTTTTTTTCTATTTGCAAGCAGATCTTATCATAAATCGTTTTTATTAATCAATTAATCAATTTTTTTATAAATATTAATCAATTAATGAAAATTGATGACTGGTTAATTGCAAATTTTCGGTATCTAAATTTTGGATACTATATTATATAATGTATATAATATATATATTATACTATAGTACATATATATTTATAATATACAGTACTATATTTAATATACAAATATATATATATACATATATAACATAAAATATATGCAGTTTAATATTTAGCATATAATTTAATTAATATAATTAATGTAATAGTTATCGTTAATATTTTAATATATTTTTTTTGAATAAGAATAACTCAAATATTTAAACGAATAACTTACCGAATAAAAATGCTGCGAATAAAATTATAGGAATCACACAGGCTAAATCAATTAGGTAGCCGAACACTAAATTACCGACTAATGCGCCTAATCGACCCATGGTGAGAGATAAAGCCGCAGCCATTACTCTAAAAATTAAATAATTTGTTTTCTGAAAGAAACATTGATAAAATAAAAAACTAAACTATTTCTTCAAATATAAATATATGTATATGATCTGCATACATACATGTATTATCGAAGAGGTTATGATTTTTTATAAAGAAATAAATTTAATATAAAGAATAAAATTTGTTTAAATAAAATTTCGTTATTTTATCATAATTCAATAAATATTTTAATTTTTTGAATTCTTTATAAATTTAAATTTATTTAGAATTTTTTATAAAATAAAATTTAGATGGAAGAAAAAATAATCGAAAAAAATATCAAACAAAAATTTATAACGTTAAAAATTGCATGCGAAAATGTAAATTGATTGAGAAAAAATTGTAAATGAAATATCGTATACTTGATATATTTTTAAAATTTTATTCTTCATTTTCGATTTGTCTTTTTTATGGAGAATTTCAGTAATATATGAAACTACGCATGTATGTATACACTTTCCTTATGTAAATATACGATCGATATTAATTTCTATGATATTATCAAACAGAAATAATTTTTTCCACATACATTTTTTTAAATTATTGATTATATCTATCTTATCATAAAAGAAGCAATTTCTATGAAATAAATTTTTTTCATTTTACAATCTATTCGATGGTATAATATATTAATTATTGATATCTTATTTTATGCATCGCAACAAACTGACGTAACGATGCAATTAAATAAACTGTGAAATTATAAGATTAAAATTCGTGCAAATACATCGTTTACTGTTATACCATTGTTTTGTCCTCGGTTGTCATCAAGTAATTAGTCACAGAAATGGCTGTAAATCTTTTTGAAGGTGGTGTTTGTTTGTTTCCCTAATAAATAAATCAGACGATGTTCTGAATGATTTGCTTACCTGAGATTCGTCGGGAACATGTCGACGATTACGCAATAAACCAGTGAGATACCGAGAGACGTCAGAGCCTCGAACACGCAGGATAATATTAAATTTTGTGTCGAATTAACGACATAATAGAAGGCAATCGTAACCGCTCCGGAAACTAACAGTGACATAACTGAAATTTATATATATAGTTAATTTATATAAAATAGAATTTTAGTGTAACATTAATTTTGCAATGATTATCTTTTTTATGATTTCTTAATTTTAATTTTTTTTTTTTTTGTCTATCAAATAGCATATTAGGATTTTTTATGTTTTCATGTTTGATGTATCTTTTTATTTACATTTTGATAAAGATTCTGAAAAAATCCATTGATGTATTTTCAAATATTTATTTTTAGGTTATGTAATGTATGTAATGTTCAAAAGAAAGTCATTTTAAAATTGTACTCGATTATAAAAAGTTTAAAAAAGAAATGATTTATTATAATAATATTCACTGAACGTCCACATTATAATTTAAATTATATATTGTGTCAATATATATTATGATATACATACTCAAAAAGAATTTAGCGCCAAGTTTGTGCACGAAAATCGGTAAAATGATGGAACCAGGAATACAGGCGAGTCCTATGTAAACCGTGTGAAGATAAACGGAAGGCGCTATTATGGTATCACATCCATAAGTGTCGATTTGAGTTCCATTATTGGACAGAGCAGATACTATGCAAACCGATGTGGTTTTATTGGGATTTTCGTGTTCAAATTGTTCGAATCTATAATTATCAAACAAAATTATTTATTATTTTTAATAATTTTATCTTATTTAAAGAGGAATTAATATTTGAATTGATATTGACGAAATTTTATTTTCAAAAGAAAATTCAAACTTCTCTTATCAAAATACAATCTACTTTTTTTAATGTATAATACTTTTTTTAAGTATTGTGAATTGTATCTTGAGAAATATTTATAGTACTTTTTATTTTCACTTTTCTTTTTTCTTGTTTTTTTTTTTTTTTTTGAGAAAAATACTGCAGATAAATATGATAATAATGAATAATTCTGAGAACCAAACCTAGTGAATAATTCTGGGAACCAAACCATAAGGGTATAGTAACTACTGGTGAGGCCAAACTGAATGCCACAAGCGAGTAGCGTATTTTTAAGATACGGTTTCTTACAGAGAGCAGTTGTTAGATCTTTTACTTCTTTCAAGAGAACCTTTAAATCCTTTCTTTTGTGTAGTTTTAACGATCTCATGCTCTTGTCTTTGTTTTTCTCTTGCAACGACTTTACCTGAAGAAAAAAATAAAAAAATAAAACGAATAATTGTGATTATTTTTTAAATTATATTAATATATATATTAAAATAATAGTGATATATTTCCAATCATATTTGTTAACATACACTTACTACTTTTATTACTAAAATTTATCAATAATAAGATTACATTTTTGTAAAATAATTATAAATTATCTTCATATAAAATAAATAAATATAATAAATAATTATATTAATCATATAATTTTTAAAAAATTAATAATAAGAAGTTACATGATCATTATTCTGAATCACTCATATATTCATTCCTATAGAATATTTTTGAAAAGTTGATTCTAAAGACTGAAACGAAAAATTGCAAAAATATCGATTAAGTGAATTACTTCAATAAATAAATCTCACAATCAACATTTTTGTATACCAACTTTTGTTATAGATCTCTAGACTCGATCCTCCAAAGTTGTTCCATGAATGTATCAATATTCTGAATATATATAGGATATGAATTTTAAATTACCGGATAAGAGTCAGGATCCTCCCCAGTGTTCTGCGAATAGATCCATTTAAATACTTCGAGTGCTGCGTCGGTTTCGCCACATTCGAGAAGAAATTTCGGGCTCTCCGGGAATGCGAACAGCCACAGGCCTAACATCAACGAGGGTAGAGCGCACAGCGCTACGAAGAGATTCCATGACTTAAAGTAAAACGTGTCCGTAAGGTACATGAAGTTCATCGGTATGATCAGCCATGCGATCACTGGATAAACGAGAAAAAATAAATAAATAAATAAATAAATAAGTAAATTGAATTTGAGAAAGCGTACATTTTAATCATGTTTTAAATCTGAATATTAATTTAATTTATGCGCGTTTATTTGAATATTGAAGTTGATAATGTAAGAAATTAATTTAATTTTATTTCAGTATTATATTTTATATTTTTTTTATATATTTATTATTATTATTTTTTAATATCTCAAGAAAGGAAGTAGCAGTCTGATAATTTCAATGTCATGTTAATAGTATCTTGACAAATATCAAAGTATCAAGAGTTTAAAATTTCTCTTTTATCATTTTAGCATGAGTGTGAAAATATAGTTGACTAAAAAGTAAATATTTTTAAATCGTAAAATAATAAAACTTACGTGGTAATAGTATGACACCTACTGTCCAGAACATTTCCATCCAACAAAGACATTTTTCACGATATTTTGTCGGCTGAAATTCCCCTAAATACGGAAAACAAATTCCCATAGCTCCCGTAACGCTGTATGTATAAAATAAAAATAGAAATAAAACGAAAAGAAAAATAAAAAAGATGTCTGAAGTAAAATAAAAAATGAAAATTATATGATATAGTTAATAACAAAGAAGAAGAAAATTCTTAATAATTCCTAGTAATAACCTAATCCGAAAATTCTAATTTTAATGAAAATTTATGCTTATGTATAACATAATGAGTTATATATAAAATAATTTTTTTTTTTTAAAGTTTTAATATTTTTTCATATTTCGAATAAAATTTATTGGAGAATATTTTTTTTTTTAATAAAGTAATAAGCTTAAGCAACCAAAACTTTAAATTAAATTGGCTTGATCTCCATTCAATTATCCCTGGAAGTGACAATTCGTTAAAAAAAGAAATTGTATAATTGTTCCATATATATCCATTATGCTTTACATATTTATAAAATTTTATTAAAAAACAGAATTTTTAATAATTCTTAATGATAATAATACATAATTTGTAACTTTTATGAAAAGTTTTTATCACTGATTGTACAAATATAAAAAATAATAAAAAGAGATGGAAAATATTTAATCACAATACTTACGCGAACCCATTAAAGAAACGGAACACTAGAAAAATCCAAAAATATTGGACAAAAGAGGAAACGACACCTACAATGCCGTCCATTAATAAAGTGGCGATTAATACGATTTTTCTTCCTTTGATATCAGCCAGGCATCCCCATATATAGGAACCAACTACCATTCCTGTAAACGAATAAATAATTAAATAAATAACAATATAATAATGACAATATAAATTTTCAAACTTTCAGAAATTTTTAATGCGTTTAAAAAGTAGGATTTTTTTTTTTAATTCAATTTCATCCAAAATTGATTTTTCCAAAATTGTAAATTTTACTATTTTCACTTTTTTAAATATTCAATTTTTTTAGAGAAATTTTTTAAAGAAATTCAATGATTCATTAATAAAAGTTTCGTGTAACAGAGATATTTGTATTTCTTCGTTAAATAATGTGTTTTCGATGTGCAAAGCATCAGCGATAAAGATTCAAGTAGAAAAGTGCGACATGAGTCAGACACTTTCATTCACGAAAAGATCTTTCCTTTTAATGACTCATCGTTGTTATATTAAACCTAATCGACAATTTTATTTTAAATAATAAAACATCTTTTTTTAAAAGAAGAATAAAAAATTAATTATTATTGATAAATATAAAAAATAAAATTAAAAAATTACTAAGGATTAATTAAAAAATATATATAGAAAAGAATCAAAAAACTGTCTAACTGTTAAAAGATTTTTTTTTAATTATTTAATATAATTATTTAAAATTTTAAATTAATCATTATATTTAAATTTCTAATTTTCTTGAAACATCAATCGATTAAAAGATCTTTAAAAAAATCGAAATTGGACATTTGAATTTTTCAGAAAAGTTAAAAAATTATTCCAAATAAAAAATAAAATTTTTAGAAAATTTTATTCCTTTTCAAATTTGATTATTTTAATTTTTTATAAATTATATTTAATATCTAGAAGTCAAATATCAAAAATAACTTGAATTGGTTGAAATTCGATAGTTAAGTGAAATAAGAAATAACAGTAAATCGTCAAGAGGAGGAAAACAAAGTTCTAATGTACGTGAATATTGACCCTGCAAATTTTCGAAGATCATTATCAGCAAAACATTTCACCAAATTTAAAATTTATGGCACTATTGAATCTCAGAAAATGATTCATGACTCTGAAACTATAATTACCGCTAATTAATTGGTCATTCGAAATTCAGGTAAGTAAAAATTCCGAAAAATAGATTAGCCTCCAAAATAGCAATATCATAATAGATCCTGTCATAAATCTGTCCCGACATTACTCTGATGGTACATATCCATCATTATTGTCATGGCGCCATTAATTTGTGCGCTTCGTGATTAATGTTTTTCATTAATAAACGTTAACAAAGCCGTGACAAGAGTTTTTATAAAGGAAAATGTTGTTTGAAATTAGTTGAAGAGACTTCAATAAATCGATATGTATATTCCCATATTCTTAAATATCCTGCATAATTTTCCATCCAACCAGAAATGAGCAAAATTTTAATAGTTAAAATTAAGAATAAAATTACTTCGATAAATTGTTTCAATAATTTATCAATCAAAGCATCTGAATAACTGTAGATAACTGACAAACAGAGATTATAGAATATAGCAGATCAATTATAATAGTTATTCAAGTAATTTTTTTTTATTCGAAATTTTTAACTAGTTACCTTTTTTCAGATAAGTGATCCCAATTCAATAATTCTATTAAATACTCACCCAACATTGGCGATGCTGTTAACCACCCTTTCGCGGTGGAATCCATTTCCAAGTCGCATTGCGCTGCCGGTAACACGAAGGAGAGTATCGTGACCCCGATGGCTGTATCCATGTAAATTAATCCGCAGATCGTCAACAGCATATAATGAAATTTGCCGAATCCTTGACGTGAGAAAAATACGATTCGTTAAATATTTAACGCGATCTTTTCAAGAATCATTTCGAAGTAAATAAGAGAGAAAAGATTTATAAGTGCTAGTAATTAAGAAATTATTTGATATTTGATTCATGTTGTAAGCCTTCATCAAATCTTTCGAGAGTCAACAATTATTCGTTGCAAATTTTTTTTTTTTTTTATTTCATCACAAACGAATTGCATTCATCGCGTAGAAAAGATAAAATCGTGTTATTTGCTCCCCCTGTCTCGACAAATTTACAATTTTTCTTCTCAACTTGAATAATTTTAAAATTATGTTTATACATCAGTCTGGATTGAAATAGTTGAATAGTTGAATAGTTTCTAAATTTAGACGGACGAGATTAGATTTTTTTGGCATTAGGTTCAATGATAACGCTTTTTAAAAGATTCCTATCCAATTTGATCAGTATATGATACAATTTTGAATTCGATAATTTTAATCCATTAAAGTATTTATTTTTCCAAGATTATTTTTCCAAGAATTTTATAAATTTTTCCATTTATTTAATTATGGAAGTATATTTTTTTAAGATGTACAAATGTAATTTTTGATTAATTTATGCTTTGAAATTTTCTTTCTTCTGATCTTCAAATCAGATGATATTGACATAAAATGCATTAATTTCTAATTTTTTTAATTGGCAGAAATATTTTATATATACTTTCGCTCCGATTAAAAATAGTAATTAATATTCATCGTAGTATAAGATATTTAGATCAGAATTAAATACGTAATCATGGAATGAGTCAGCATATCCGAGTAAAATATGCGAATTTTGTGCTCGATAAGAAAGCATTGTAAATAAAACACTGTTCTTGATCTTCAGTGTTTTATATCTATGATTCGTGTTTTATGATCTTATTATTCAAATATTCGTACAATTTCATACGATCGTGATTAAACTAATTTTAAAGAAGAAGAACTGTTGAAACTTGGTTGAAATTGATGTGCCCAGTAAAATTCCATTTGTCTGAACTTCATTTATTGGATTGGAAAAATATAGTTTGAATCATCCTTTAATATTCTAAATGATTATAATTAAAGTATAATCATCTTGATTGAACGAAAATATAGAAATAAATGTAATATATTCTTAATTAATTTGCACTAAATTAATTGAAATCAAGATAAAAATCTCTTCTCACAAATCGTACGATACGACGATATGATCAATCAGCATTCCGAAATAGAAAAATTGTCGAAGAAATCATGTAAAGAAGAATTATTTTTGTAAACGTGTGATCGATCAATTTTTTTTTCTTTTCTTTCTTTTTCTTATCCCGATAAAATTTTCAACAACTTTCTCGATAAATCTAATATCTCGTATCTTCTATTTAATCAGTTAAAGAAATTATAAATTTACCTGTTACGGTGATTGCATGCTCGAAATCGGCACCTCCGTCTGCCAAGAAGTCGAGCCCTGTCGAAGAGAATAAGATTTATTAGCATATCGAATATGGATTTTCATCTTTTTTTTTTTTTTTTTTTTTCTATTTTTTAAAGGAGAGATAATATATTAATGTGTTATTATTATCAATGAATAAATAGAATTTTTGACATTAAATAAATAATCGAATAATCGTGCGATATTTTTCTTATTATTAACATTATTAAATTTGCTAAATGATGAAGTAGTCATGTGAATTATTAGTGATGATACGATAATTATGAATCATTATGTAATGTGATTATTTGTTCATGGAATTTTTCGATTGAAATACATAAATTATGGAGAATTATTGTTTTTTTTTTTTTTTTTCTTTTTTTGATGAATTGTTAACGATTCCGATATATGGAATAATAAGTCAATATTAAAATTACGATTTATGATATATTTGTTTAATATGTATATTTATTTATTGATTTGTTATAATTGGAAAATTGTTTCAATGATGTGTTGTTAATATATTTATACAAATTGTAATTGTTATTACTATATATTATATTAAAATTTTTATTATTATATCGCATGTTCAATGATGAAAGGAAATGCTTGAAAAATTAAAATTTAAAAAATTATTTTACATAGTTTTCTTCATTGCAATGTTGAATTTATATGTTATATTGAACAAAACTGGAAAAACGATATTTTCTGCCAATGTTAATATTCATTTGTACTTTAACTTTTACTTATTGTTAGTATTTATTTGTGTAATGTTATCTATATTATTTGTAAGAAAGAAAAATGTTGTATGAATACACATTTAATCTAATTGGAAATTGTTAAATAAGAAATCCAGAAAAATAAAATAGGAAATTCTCTTGTTGTTTTATAACTCTGACTATTTTAAACGTTCGTACATAAAAATATCATAATTTTAAATCTATATAAAGTTCAAAAACTATTCGTCTTTTGATATCGTGTGCATATATGTATATGTAAAGAATTGAATAATTTTATATTAATAACATAATCAAGATATTCATTAGTAATGATGATATCAATAACAAAACAGTGACAATAACAAAATAATATTAATAGTACTATCAATAATAAGAAAACGGTGTATTGTAAATACATATTAATGAATTAAAAAAATAATATAAATTACTATGTTAATATTATAATACTAATTATTATAATAGAATTTCTAGAAATATTGTATCAATAATTATCAACAATTATTAAAAAGAATAAAAAGTAATTTCTAAAAAATTTTTGTAGAGAAATCAATGGACATACGCAACACTGCAATTTAGAAAATAATAAATAAATTCAATCGATACATAAATTAAATAAAAGAATTATTAAATTCAACCGTTATAATTATCATTATGTGTATCGTAATGTGCAAGATGTTAACACGTTGTATCCAAAACGAATTCAAAACTCCGTACAAAAATATCGTTCAAACCTTGTTTATCAACTTACAAGCGATCCAAGTTCACACTAGATGAAGCGTAACAAAAATAAAGTACGGCACCGGAGACAGAATCTATCTGCATCTCGCTTCCTCCAACGCAAACTTCAATCGCCAATAACTTAAAAAACAAGCTTCATTTTTTCTATACTTTGCATTTCTCCAAAATTCGAATCCTCCGTTATATTAACATATATCGTCATCATCATGACCAAATCCTATACTCAAGACGACCTCGAAAGCTCGAACCTACCCATGATTGACGATTACGTTGTGAAGATCTACGTCGGTCTCTCGAGAGGTGATGAAGTCAGGTGGTGTCGGTGGTGAGAATCCGGGAATCTGGAGGACCCCGGTCGCCAAAACGCAGCACTGTCTGTTCCTCGTGCGTGTTCCACGGTTTTGTCCTCGTCTGCAACCACCGTACGCTACGTTCATTGGTGAACACTCGGTGGTATTTGATCGCCGTCTTTATCGCCCGAGCGAATATCGACGATGATTTTCCACCGAGGGATCCTTGTTCCTTCGCGAAATCCTCCTCCTTCCTCTTCTTCTTCTTCTTCTTCTTCTTCTTCTTCACCCCCTGTTATTCGATCTCGAGACGATATCTCGTTCGATTACGTCGAGCTTAATCGATTTTGGATTCCTTGAATTCTGACTGGAGGGGTTTCTTCTTTTTCTTTCTTTTTTTTTTTTTTTTTTTTGAGATTCTCTCCCTTTCAAAGTTAACTTCTTCCTCGACGACAATTCTATTATTCCGGTCGGTGAATCGTATCTGGAATAATAATAATGTTCGATAATAACGATGTCACGAATTTTTTTCTCGAGTTAATCAAGTCGAACACGATGCTCTGTGGAGAACGAGCGACTGATTAAAAAATTGATTGTCGCCTCGACATATATCTCCTCTCTTTTCGGTGGTTGGTTGTTCTCCTAGCTGTAGATAAGATATAAGTCTTCCTCTGTCTTCCTCTTTCTTTCTTACCTGCCTCATTATAGCGGACGGTCAGATGATGAGATATTATTATTCATTGTTTCGTGCGATGTGTGTATTTTTGTGCATTTATGAGGGATTCAGAAAGGATGTAGATGAGTGAAGATAAAATTGAAGATGAGACGCGATTAAATTTTGTATGGAATTTTGTATAAGAGGAAATTTGTTGATCTTGTATGGAATTTTTTTTGTACTGTTACTACTATAAGAGTATCAATCGTATTTATCTTCTCCTTGCCAAATATTTTTTTTTTTTAAATACATAAAGTATCGAAAGGCAAAGCATTTGATCTAGAAACGAGGAAAAATGAAGAAAAACGAGTCCATGTTATTATTGTTATCTTTGTCATTACGTGTTAATATTTAAATTTTCTTTAATGTCTTCTTAATTATCCTGTTATTATACACATTTGACGATAAACACATTTTGATTCGAAAATATAGGATAAAATTTTTAACAATTGTGATAAGCGTTTTAAAAAGTTTAAAAAAAAAAAAAACTACTTAAAACGAAAGTCATTTTAAATTTATTCTTATCCAAATTTCAAACGAATAATTGAATTTTTCCTTTCTTTCTCCGTAGTTGGTTTTAAAATAAACATTTCGGATTATTAAGAAAAAAAGAAAAGAAGAAAGAGAAAGACATTATTACAAATTCTCGTAGATAGAGGTTTTATGCACGTATGGTACAAGTGTGAGTAAATCATACGTGTTAAGATGTGTTTTGCAATTGGCCCTGTCACGATACGATCTAAACTCGATAACGCAGTTAAAACAGCAGGTATCACGGGATTTCTAATTGCTTTAGATTACTTTGATTAAAATACGCTGGTTTACCGATGCTTGTTTCATTATGCACCGATATCAACGACACATTTATCCGAAACTGAAAACAGTTTCTCCGTTATATTCTCCGACCTGCTATATATAATATAATTTCTCAAGAATTTTCTCAAATTTCACAAAACTATCGTTTCTTTTTTTTTTTTTTTTTATTTGGAATTAATTTTTCTTAGACGAAACATTATCGTGACTCATTTTAATGACAAAGATATTTCTAGAAGAATTGTTTGCTCTCGAAACATACCATCGAAACATTGTAAAATTTTATTCAATTTATTGGAACAATGTTGATTAAATTAATTTTTGTAACGACTTTTACTATCGAATTTATTTACTCGTTTATTCGTATATGGAAAATAAACGAATTTTTATCGATAATGAATTCACTTATTTACAATGTTCAATGTTCAGGAAATATTTTCTAATTGGAGATATTAAACGTAAGATGGTCATTTAGAATCCTCATTAGAATTCTTGTGCAATTATTATATATAAGAACACGTTTTTGTATGTTTTATAATCATATACGGTTCCAATAGACGTAATTAAATTTTAAAAATTTCAAGAATTTTTAAGAAAATATGATTTAAATATGTGTTTTAGAATTATCTACAAAGTTTACTCGAAATTCAGATCGCACGATGTCAAATGCACTTTATGCAATCTATCTTACAAATAACTTTTGAAGGCCAAGATCTAAACTGCTTCTATAATGTTCTCTTTAATGATTTAACATTTCATTTATAACCTAATTGCTTCCATCTCTTTGTATCTCGATCTATTTTCATTTCTTACGATCCTTCTTGCGATATATAGTTGTAATAATTATAATTTATGCGTATCTCATTTTGGACAATCAGGAAATCTGCAAATCTTAAAGATGATTTGCTGATGAAGCCAACAGAGTAATCAAATTGTTTGAGAAATCCTCGTGTCAACATGAAATATTCACAAATTTTCATAATAATATTAAAAATATCTTTTCCTAATCCAAAAGTTTCCTAAAAGTTCTTTTCGATTTTTCTTAGTTAATTTCTGATATCTATTCCAGGTATATACGTAAGTCGAAACTTACTTACTTACTTTTTTATCCATAAAATTATCGAGATAATAACGTGAATCGTAAGAACGAGATTTTTCTTTTCTTTTAAATTGTCTTGATTTCTTGGTATCACTTTGATTATCCACTGTGTAACTTCTAGAGATTTCGACACGTGAAACGAAGCTGACAATGCGCTCTTCAACTGTATTTACGATAGTAAAGCAACATTTTCAGGACTGTATGCACCGTGTCCAAATAATGAGTATCGCAACAGAATGTTTACATGAGATTCCGTTAAGTGAGGTAACATGTTTGTCGCGTAATACATTGTACATATATCATACTTGGAAACTCTATCTGCAATTTATTCTGTAATATTACAATTTAATCTTCTAGAAATGAATAACTCTTTTATTGCGATTGTTTACTTGATATTTACAATATTTGGTACATATTCAAAAGGAAATGTCGATCATGCCTATTAATTTTTCATATGTTTCTTAAACAAGATTTTTCGATTATCTTCCATTTAAAAGGATTATTCTGTTTTTCCAATATTCTTTCAATTACGACTTCTCTTTCTTAATTTCATAATCCTCCACTCCTTTTGAATATATAAAAGAAAAATTAAAAAATTAGCAAGAGTGAATATTTTTCAAAATATTTAATTGTCAATCAACTTTTTAAAAAACAAGGAACGACGATTAAATTTTTTGTGAAGATCAGAAAGGTGACCTTGGCAATCTAATCTTTGATTCACAGTTAACCTATTCAATGCCAAAATGGTACGTTTTACTTGTCAACAAGCAACGGTTACATCCTTCTGGAAATCGTTTAAGAGGATGACCTTGAAAATGTACGTATGGAGATCAAGGTCATTTGAAGTTCCATTAACGCAGTATTTATTTTAATACTAATTTTAACGTCACGATTAATACTATCTTTGAATTGAATAAGAAGAGGAAGAAAAAATCATTAGGATATTCTTAACATTAATATGTTAATGGAATAAAATAAATTTAAATTAAAATAACTAAAAATCATTATATCATAACGTAATAATCATTGACTTATGTAAATAAATACAAGTACAAGCAATAATATCTTAGATAAATATTATTCCACAAAATATTGATTTTACAAATCGTCTTTTTTTAATTTTGTTACAAAGTCGAAAAACTCGACACGATGTTCGATAAAATTTATTTATTTAATTTTTACAGATTAAAAACAAACGAAACATGAAACAACATATTGAAAAAAAGCTCGATGGAATTTTAATCTAGTAAAAGAATTTTAATCTAATAAAAAGAACACAAAAGAAAATTATTAAATTTGTATTTAGGTCAAAATATCTATTCGAGTGTAATAATGATTAATCGTAATTTTGGCGCGAAAACACGAGCGGAAGTGGAGAGGGAATCCATGTTGATCGCACGTTTGACGCGTAATAAATTCATCGATAAGAATATATATATAACCGATATACAAATAAATTATTTTTATTTTTTTAAGTGGTATAAATTCTTTTATTGTCTCGAAACACTTAAGAGTTATTAGTAAGTAATTTTTAATGTAAATATCATTATTTAAATGTAATTATCGTAATTAAGATAATTATAAAGCTCTTTGTTAATAACGTTTGTTAATTATTATATTATCTATTCTTTGTGAATTATATCTTTTTATGTTCTTTGAGTAAATTGGATTTTTTATATTCAAGCCTAATTTGTATCGTTTGAAAAAAATTTTCAATGTTCACCACGTGAATTTACAACGTTATTAAGTATATACTTATAATTTTACTAAAATATTTCTTTCGATAAGAATTGAAAAGAAAATTAAAAATTGAATTTTATGAACACAGTACATATCCTGAGTATTTCTTTCTTTCTATACAGTGAATTTTATTAAATTAAATCAATAACAGTAGTGACAAAGATGTACTTATCGTTTATTCTCATTTCAATCTGTTTATAAGTTTAGAAATAAAATGTTTTGTCAAATAATTTATCAAGAATCAATTTATAGTATTAATAATATTGAAGAAGATTATTCTATTTCTCAATCCAAAATTTTGGATATTTATAATTTCGTCGAAAAGAAATGATTATAACATCGAACAATATTGCCCATTTTTAATTTTGTATCGTGTATACT
Source organism: Apis florea (assembly GCF_048593485.1). Classification (NCBI taxonomy): domain Eukaryota; kingdom Metazoa; phylum Arthropoda; class Insecta; order Hymenoptera; family Apidae; genus Apis; species Apis florea. The sequence goes on along the minus strand of NW_028256543.1, from coordinate 120,121 downwards.
ATTTGTTATTTTATTACATGAACTTTATCCTCCAATAATTAAAAATGTTCGAAAAGGAAATTTAATAAAATACAAGTGAAACTGTTATTCTTTGATTTCAAGAGAAAGAGAAACAAAGAGAACAATAAAGTTAAATATGCAACATCATTGGCAAAGAGAAGAAAAATATTTAGTCGTATATCATATTATTTTAAGTCCAATTGACCTAGACGTGATAATTGTTTGATGTGAAAGATAAAAATCAGTCGAGGCGTAAACCCGTCTCATCAAATTAATTAGACGTAAACACGCTTATCAAATGAATAGAATCGAATAACAACGAAAAGTTTCGTGATCTAACTCTGAATGAACGATCTAGAAAGTTTTATCAAATGTGTCTATAAACCAGTTATCTATAAAATAATATAGATAATATAGATTAGGTATGGAGATTGACGTGTAAACAAATTGAATTAGAATTGGAATTACAAATAGATGTTCAGTGTTGATGAAGCTCGAGATTAGGCTAATTAAGAAATAATCTTGGATTTTTACCTGGTATTTAAGAAGGAGAAACTTTGATTAAAAGATTAAGTGATGGTGCTTATAAATATATTAAAAAATTTATTTCCAAATACGGTTTAATTTCCAATACGAATCTGACTTAATTTGATCCCATAGATCATAATTTAATTCGATTACCTTATTTCAAATTTATTACATTTAATTTCGACAACTCAGTATAACAATTTTAATCGAAATCGATTTAATTTAACGATGCGACTCAGATCAATTCAATCAGATTCAATTTATAACTTGATATTTGGATCAATATAATTTAACTCAGCTTCTCAACATAAATTCTACTTTATACACGATCGAAATGATTTTTAACTCATTTAAACGAGCTATCTTAATTTGATCAATTTTAAATTTATACGCGCTTGAACTTAATCTAACCTAACTTGACCTGAACTATTTTCTACTTAATTTATTTTAGACTTATTTCAGAAATTACCGCTCGAAACTGATTTGAGTGTAGATCGTATACGTTCCAAGAATTCGAATTAATTCGAATTACTTTCCGTCAATTATTTAAATAACCTTCGAAAAAGTTAAAAGTTAAGAACTAATTAAGCCTCGATATTGTATGCATTTCCCAGAAACACATAAGAAAATTAATTCAGTTTAACTAGCGTGCAAACAAAACAGTATCACCAGACTTATCACTAATCATCGTTGATATGTTGTAAAAAATCGTGAAAAAAAATAGCAGGACTATAAACTATAAATAAATTAAAGAAGCAATATTATCGTCTTATGTACAATATCATCGATTTTAATAAAACGTGCGTCAATTTTTTTTTTTTTAGAAAATATTCTATTTGTTTTTCTTTTTTTTTTTCAACAAGATTCGTTACACTTTGACGAATTTGAGGGATTAATTTTATATTTTAGATGGAGATTATTATTATTGTTATTGTGACAGAAAGAATTATGGCGATAAAATCTTCATATTTTGGAGTGATTTATCTTGGTTTTGTTATCCAAATCGAATATCTCTAATGATCGAAACATATATTTCAGAAGGTCGTTGGCTGAGGAATGACTTTGTCATGTTTGTTGCTATTTTTATGAAATTCTCAATTCGTGGAAATTCGTGGAATGATCAAAAATAATCAAGATATTAGTTGAACGACAATGAATGAATAATTATTTGTTTGTTATTTTTTTATATCTTGCTTCGACGATATTGGAATCATTGATTGATGATTACGAATTATTCTCTAATTACTTCGTATTACTCCGTATTACATGTAAAAAAAAAAAAAAAAAAAAAAGAGGAAAAAAAAATAAATCGATCAAAATTACGATATTCTATTTATTTCAAGTAATGAAAATCTAATCAAACGATCCAAGTTTCAAAATGTTTTCCTAAACACGTTAGAAGAAAATAAAAGAACAAAAATTAAATTTGCGATGTAATAAAATTTTTACAAATTTCTACGCGTTATTATTTCTTTTATAATTTCGAAGAAAAAAATGATATAAAAATATTAGTGAACAACAAATTTTCTTATATTATAAAAAAAAAAGGAGAAAAGATACTAAAAAATAAATTTCTAGTAAAAATTATTGATTAATAATTATATTTTTATTAAATAAAAATATTTAAAATATTTAAAAATATTTAAAATCACAAAACAAAAAGTATCAAAATGAAAGACAATTTTTATTTTATATACGTTGATACAACGAAATATCCTAATAAAATCTCCTTTAATTTGTTGTTATTATTCATAGCTTTTTATCCTAAAATGATAATTTTTTTTCGTAATAATCCGACAATATCCGATATTTAATTCAAATTAATATTAAACGTCAGATTTGATCCCGATTATCGTTACCAATGAACAAATGAATGAAAACTGTCGCTATTTTACTCGGATTTATTGGCCAAGAATTAAATGTTATATAATCAGGATGGCGTTTTCGATATCTGCTTTATGAGACACGTGCACAATATTGTTGTCATGTTATTAAAATTAATTCAAACATTAAATTATAGAGTTATTATGATTTTGTGATTTTTGTGAAATTTATAAAATACGATTGACTTGTTGTTATTAACATTTTTTTCATAAATATTTTCATTCATGAAAATGTTTTCATCAAATTATTATCTTATTATCGTGGAATATTTGGAAAATACCTTTTAAATCAAGAATCTAACTTCGTTTCATAGAGATAAAATAATTCATTCATATGATCCATTATTTAATTTTTTAAGTTATTTTATAAATTATTTTATTATTAATAACTTAAATTAATAGTTAAATCATATACACAGAATTCTTGTCAAAATTATTAAGAATATTTAAAAATAATACAAAATGTCAAAATCTTTGTTCATACAAAAAATATATACAAAATTTAATTTGTATAAAACATTTAGATATCTAAATAATTTAAATTCTAACAAATTTAAAATCTATATATAACATAATAAAATATAAAAACGTATATTTACTATTACTTTCTCACCGAATTTCAAACAAACTTGCTTAAAATAAAGCACAAGCCAAATAAAATCAATCACCAACAATGATCAAAAACAGATTGAAAAATTTACAAATTCACAACAAATATCATCGATCAAATTTTCAATGTAAATACATATTTTACACAGTTTCTATTATTTTAACAAAAATCTCAGAAAAACTTTCATTTACACCACTTTCTTAAACTTTCAATCAATCAAAAATAAAATTCTTCCAATATATTGAAACACATATTAAATCAAACTCACACGAACTCAAACGAAATTAATTTACCGATATGATCGACCAATCACTTTTCTTCCTTCGTAAGAAAAAAAAGGAGGATTTTTTTAATATATTCGAACGAAAGTGATAAAAAGAAAGAACGAGGCGTATAGTAGAAGACTCTGTCAGGCATAAAGCGAAACTAAAGCGTGTAAATCGCGGATCGACAAGGCACAGCCTGTAATTTTCCTTAAGTTCGCATATCGTGCACACGCGCGCGCGTATTATGTTGGCACGCGATCGGTGGATTCGCGCCAAATATTCGATCGTCGTCTTAATATTTCCGCCATCGATGCGCCGTGATAATAATCATCAATTGCTATCGTCTGATTCTATCACTTTTACAAGAATTTAGTCGTTGGAAAAGTGTAAAAAAAAAAAAAGAAAAAAGAGAAAAAGAGAAAGAAAAAGATCGATATATCGCAATGTAGAGATGTAGGGTGAATCGAGATGAAAGAATCGTTTCCGTTAAAATGGCCGCAGTCCAACTGCTTCAATTCGCTGCTTATACTTCGTTTCAATGTCAACAATGTTGAGTAGGCTTACACGTAGCCGTAAAATATAAGCCACGAAAATAGAGCGAATTTTTAGTGAAGTTTGTTTTTTGAGGTTATGAGAATCACGCACAAAATTTTCACTGATTGAAAATGAGGATTGATAGAAGTGTTTTATAATGAAAGGAAATTGCAATTGTGAAACTTTATTATACGTGAAAAGTGTTTTTGTAGTGTAAGATTTGTTGATAATATTTATATTATGGATTTTCAAGGATTTGACGTAAATAATTGTACATTTCGAATGGCAAGAAGAAAGGAAAAGTTATTTCTTTAATTGTAATAATTGATTGACACAGGTGTTTTATAAAGTGTTTTCTATTGTGTATTTCGAATCGTATGAAATTTCCGTGTTTATAATGTGTCATGTTCGATTAAAATAGAAAATATCGATTATTGTGTTTTTCATAATTGTTCATTTGAGAAAAAAGACTCATAAAAATCATTTTTATTTTTCATAAATATCTAAGTTTTATTATTCAAATGCATAATTCAAATACTCAAAAAAATTTTTATAAATATATGATAATCCTTCTTTTCGAAGTAGAATAACCTTAAATTGTATAATACATAATAGAAAATGACATTTGTATTAGTCATCACTTTTCTGTATTACACAATTTATGTATAGAATCAACAATTTTATATTTATCTATTTCAACGATTCTGGCAATGAACTACACAAATGTATATATGTATAGTTTATAAATACATATATATGCGAAATATAATATATTTTTAATTCAAATATATCTGAAATTTTAAATTAAAAAAAATTTTTACTTTTAGTCAAACTATTCAAATTAATTATTTAATATATAAATAAAATAACTTAATATTAAAAGTATAGTATACTGGCCTACGATATTGCCATTGAATTATGCCATGAATAAAGAAATTTAAATGAGGATAGGAAATTTTGATTAATATTATGATTCTAACCATATCTATTCATTAAACTATAATAAATACATCATTTTAAATGGATAAATCAATACATAATAATTTTGTTAAAAAAGAAAAAATTTTAAATAAATCATATTTTTCATTGATTATAAGTAAATTTGATTGTTCATAGAGTTTTGACTAATCGATCTAAATCAGTGTTTTTCAATTATTTTTGAATTATGATTTTTTTTTTAACATTTAAATAATTTACATTCTTTTATAAGATGAGAATTATTTAAACTATTAATAATAATTTTATTGGCACGAAATAAATAGCAATATTATTTTAAATTTTTGAATTAATGAATAATAAAATCATAGTGATAATCTCTTGAATATGATAATATAATTAGATATATTAGAATAAAAATCGTATTAAAAATCAATTAAAAATAACAGCCTTAGAAAACAAGTCATGATTCATAGATTGAGAACCACTGATCTAGATAAATTTCATTGTCAGTATTCGTTTAGTAAATTAATAGATATATATATATATATACTCTTAACTTATTTTATTCGATTATTAAAAACAGACAAGGAATAATAAACAAAAAAAAGAATTATTCAGAATGGTTCATAGTTTTTTGCTCGAAATGTCGTGCGACGCCTTAATTAGAATGTAAGCCACGGCGAAGGACTATTTAATTCACCAGCCAAATTTCTTGAATACGCGAGTGTGTATGTGTGTACATATAGTAATAATATTTAAATTTTGTTAAATTATCATTACAATATGAATATTATGTTATATTTATGTTATATTTATAAGAAATATAATAATTTTATTATAATTCTCAATTGATATTGTCGAATTACAAATAATATTAATTATTTAATTTTATAAGATATTTATTTTATGTTTACTAATATAACTAATATAACTATTAGTGATGATTACTACTAATAATGTAAAATATGGAACACAAATTAAATGAAAGTATTTTAAATTATGCAAAAATGATATATCAAAATTTCTTAACTCATATGTTTCTTTTTGAAAACTTCTTGATAATGGAATATTTAAAAAATTTTTACAAATATTTTTTCAACCTATATACATACCAAGATAACTGCATTACTTAGCGATGATCTAACAATATGTATAATATAATGTGATAATTTATGAAGATTAAACTTTTAAACATTTCTAAACTTTTGTTTCTATATTATATATGCGTATATGTATATGTGCATTCGTTTACGTATATATTTGTCTAATGAAAAATAAAGAGAGAACTGATTCTTCGATTGATCTAAGAGTCAATCTAGAATTTCTGTGTTAATATATTCATGAAGCATTCGGATCAATTCTATAGGCTAAAACTAACACAAAAGTCAATATACAAAAATCTCGATTTCGAAACTTATTTATTAAATTATAAGCAATTTAAGTTAAGCATTACATGAAGCAAGATGAGAATAGAATGCAACAATAGTGTAACAAAGACAAAACAATCTTGTTCTATTTTCATTTTGCTTCATCTACACAAACTTCAATTGCTTGTATATTAATAAATAAATTTTAATCGATAATTACAAAATTATCGATTAATTACTAACTTTTGTATTTATTTTAATTTTTGGAATCTATTCTTTAAAAATATCTCACGAATATATTAACATCCTGTAGATTAAATTAAATCGAGAGCACGACAGTATTGCCGCGCTTACACAGAACACTTGCACACCGTCTCGATCTATGTTTCTACTTGTCACCTAGATCGACTTGCCATCTAATTATGTTATAATACGTTTTTGAACCGAGTTAATTTAGATTCAGGTGTTGGATAGGATGGAGTGTGTTGTGGGTCAGTAGACATGATTTCGACACACGTGTTGCTTGTTAACCTCTCAACAGACTTATGTCTGTATTTAATCTGTTCGTCATTCAATTATTTACTTTTGTGATTGATCTCTATCAATAAAAATTATGATATTTTATATAAACATATGTAATCTATTAAAGATATATTATATCAATTATTATTGTTATTATCTATATTATTGTAATTTATTGAAAAAAATTAAATCTTAATGTTTAATTTGTAAACAAAAATTTGATGGAATAAAATTAAAAAGTTACATGAAGAGTTAAGGAATTTATTATTATCAAAATAAGATGGATATATTGAAATATTTGAGAAGAATTATTTTGATTCTTATAATGTTATTTTTATTGTAATTGTAAGAATCAATATGATTGATTTTGTAGGTTTTATTTAAATGTTTTTTTGTATTTATGATGCAGTATTCATTTTTTACAATATATTCATTGTGAAAAATGTGAATATAATAAAAATTAATATTATTGTATATTGAATATTGTTAAGTTTATAGAAATTATTTAAATGAGTTATATATTTAAGATAGTTAATTGAAAAATACTGATTTTTTTTTATATTTCTTTCTAATAATATAATTTTTCCAAAATTGATAAATATAGAATATTTTAAATAAAATTAAAGACAGATTTTTAATAGGTTCAGTAAAAATATTATTTTCTATTGTAATTTCTTTAGTTAGTATATAAACAATCTACAATATATATATTTTTTATATATATATATATAAAAAGTTATATATTATATAAAAAAATAAAAGAATATAATGCGTCGGAAATGTAATCGTCTTGTTATTAACATTACTTTCTATTGATTGAATCAACCATTCATATCATCACACAATTGCAATGTTAAAGCAATATAATCATAGCACTGCGTAATAATATGCGGAGATCGTTGCAATAATTATTTATATTGAGCATTTTTTTCTTAATATCCTTTTAACTACATTAAGTACTAAATACATTAATTCAATCTATATATTCGAAGCTTTTCTCGTTGTATATATATATATCGTATAAACTCCTAGAGCAAGTGTAAAAATTTTTCTGATAGATCGTTTAGGAGTTGATTTTGAATAAAAAAAAAATTTTAAACTTAATACATAATAACATTTAAGAGATTAAAATAAAATGAAAGATGTAATTTAAAGGATTTTTAAAGTATTCAATTTAAATATGATAGCATATATAATATATATAAGTTTGAAATTTTTAAGTATACTTTATATATAAGTACTAAAAATAAGATCCATTTTACTTAAAATATTCATTGATATAATTTTTTAAAATTTATTAAATATTTTAGAATTTTTGAATGTTTTCTAAAATAATCCTTCAAAATTTTTTAAAGAAAAATCCAATATTATGATTATATCTTATGATTAAATAATAAAAATTTAAAATATATATATAAATTCTAAGAATAAAATATATATGTCCAAATAATATCTTAGTCACAAAATATTTCTCCAAACAATCTCTCAAATTATTTTATATTCCATGTGTCATTTTCTAAATTCTAATTTCAAAGGAAGAAATAATCGCCATTATTATTCTCCTATAAATTAGAATAGTAAAAGACAATTACATCAAGAAAAATATTAAACAAATGAAAGACTTAGATTAAAAATGATTTGTAATGATGATGTACTACTTAAGCTAACACATCTTATAAGTATTTGTATATATATAACATTCGACGAAAATTCTTATTCAATATATTCCAAAAACGTAAAAAAATACGTTTGTACATGTATACTTTCATTATCATTAATCTTTCAAGCTCACTAAATGTTCATAATATATTTATAATCTTCTGTGCGTCAATATGTAAACTAATCACATACACTTTTGATTATAAACTATATAGTGTTTCAGAAGAAAACTAAAAATCTATTATTGTAATAACCAAATATTTTCATTACCAAACTTTTAGAATCAATAAATTTTATCAATCTAATTGTCAATTTTATCAATTTTAACGTTAAAATTAGACATTTTAAATTACTAAATTTTCAGAAGAAAAAATTTAATTAGAATGGAATAAAATTATTAATTTCGATTTTCAAATTTTCAGACAAAAATTGAAAAATTTTATCAATATGATTGATATTGTTTTTAAAATACCCTGTGTAAAAACAAGAACTTTGTACTTGTAAAATACACTCGATCAGATACATACATCCTCTTAAAATATTAAACATTAATCCGGTGTGTATTAATAAAATTTACATAACACTGACACCGGTTATGGTTAATTAAACATTTCTGTTACAGAAAGTATATAGACACCATACATTATTTATATATAAATTCGTTGTGAAGAATTAATTTTCTAGAAATAACGAAAAAGAAATACTGTAAATTGAATGCTAATATTTTTTCTCTAAATTTAATTGCAATATCATAATGTATATTTAGAAATAATATTTTTTGTAATTAGGAGATGAGAAAAAATTAAGGCCATCTAAACTATCCTATTTTTTAATAATAATTAATTTTTTAAAAAATGTTTCTCATCTTGAATTAAAATTAAATCGATTTTCTTTTCATAAAATATATTAAAAATATTTATGTCACATTATATAATTAAATTATATTATAGAATATGTTCCATATGATAAATCTGAAAAGAACTAAAATATAGAGTTTAACATAGAATTGTAAAGGAATTAGATATGGATAATATAAAAATGAAATAAAAATAAAATAAAAATAATAAAGAAAAATTTGTGAACTCAACTTTTTTATGTTTAAAGTTTACATTTTTTCTCATCTCTTATACTTATGTAATAGTCCATGAACTTAATAACAGATATAAAATTATTTACTACACTAGAGCACCACAGATTGATTTTCTTAAATAAATATATATCTTTCTTTATATCTTGTGACTCAAACTATAAATATTAATTTAAAAAATTAATTATAATCAATCATTTTCAAAAATTAAATGATTGCAAATGTTTAATTTTGTTCCAAGTGGTTTTTCTAGTGTTAAAAGATTTTCTAATTATCCCAAATATAATAAATTTTTTATCAATACATTTATCTATATGTTTCCAAACGAAATGCATCAACATGTTAAAAAAAGCAAATTCTTTTTATACAAAACTTGATTTTTTTCGTTTTTCGTCTTATCTTTTCCTTATTATTTTAATTTATACTTTCGTTAAGAATCCTCGATATCTGCTTTTGATTTTTTTCTTCCTCCTGGCGTGAACAATGCCAATAAACCACTTACTGAAATATGAAAAATAAATTTCATTTATGATTATTCCATATTCATAATTATTAAATTATAATAAATTTCTAAAAGTTAAGATAAATAATAACTATAAAATAATACTAATATTTCTTAAAATTAATAATTTTATATTATTTTATAATTTATTTTATTATTAATATTAATTATCATTAAAAATATTATAAAATTTAGTGACAGAAATAAATAAAAAAAGATACTAAGATTATTTAATAAGTATATATAAAAATATCAATATTTATAAAATCGTAAAAAATAAAACGAATTTTAATAGTCTACTAATAAGAGGTCTAACAAGTATTATCGCGATACTATCGCTATTTCAATATGATAAATCAAATTGTTTGATACGATACATCGAGATAAACCTGAAGCTAATTAAAAATATAGAATGTTGGAAAGTAAAGTACGTACGGAATAATTGAGCAGCCACAATAACGATCACTAATATGCAATAATCGTCGATCAAATATCCGATCATTAAGGTACCACTCATGGCACCTATTCGACTGATAAAGGCGGATAAACCAGATGCCATTGCTCTGAAACAGAATTATCGAATTCGAAAATTAAAAAAATTTATTGATTTTTCATTTAATTTTATGGATTCTATATTGGAATTAATTTTTTAATGAACTATCGTTAACTATAATATACAAAATTTGAAATAATTTAATTATATGAAATTTTATGAAATTAAATTTTTAATAATTATTACAAGTAAGAAAAGAAATTTCTTTTTAAAAACGCAATTTTTATTTCAATCATAGATTTTCTTATAATACTCTAATGATAAGATTCTTCTGTTACAATAATAATCTGATTAACTTCAAAACTATAAATTAAATAGTAATTCCTAGCTATAGAGTAATTAAATTCCAATTTATCAAAAAATAATAATAGCGAATTTTAAAAATTACATTGATAATTTCTATTTCATCTCGACTCTCATGATATTTCGTAACAGGAACAATGAATAGTGCAATTCTCTTTTTACATAATTAATTTTAATCCAATTGAATTTACTTTAGTCTAACTGTTCGAATTTAATTTTTTGAAAAATATTTAAGAAAAATATACGTAGATAATAAAATTACATAGAATTATCTATTAAAGTCTTTGTACATTCTATAAAAATGTCATCTGTTCCAAATATCATAATTCTACATAACTCCATTGCAAACGTTTTATATTGAGAAGACTATGAGCTGATTTATACTACTACTTTATATTTAAAAAAATAATTATCATTATCATTGCACAATCTGATATATCTTTTAAATAACAATGGCATTCTGATGTGACAAAAACTCTTATGAGTGACTGTACACGTAAATATAATTACAAATTTCTAAAATAAAAAATATATCAATAAATAATTAAATAATTAAATAAATTGAAATAGCAACTGATTATTTATATTTGGATATTTTGAAACAAATTAAAACAAAATTGGATCATAATTCTATTGTAATAATGATAATGATCAAAATATAAAAAGATAAATATTTTATCAGTAAGTATTGAAAACAAGAACACTCGAAAAAACATATCGAGAGATCGAGAGATGCTTCAAGCATTCATTCGTTGTAAAAGATTATGGATTATAAATAAACCGGTTAATGGAGGAAAAAATAAGTTATATTGTGTTGGAATATTTATAACGATCGATAAAGAAACGATAAGCTTTTGTTCATATCTGTAGAAGAGGAAAAACAAGAATGTTAACGATATTCTTTTAGGAAAGAGATACGAAGAGGAAAAGGAAAAAATTCAACGAATTTAATTTTATTTTGCGTTGCGAAATTTAAAATTTTATTTTAAATCGAAAAACGCGTAGAATGCGAAAACGTTGTTTAAAATAAATTTTGTAGATCATATATTTGAGCGAATAAAAATATATATCTTAAAAATATATACATCTTCAATTGTTGAAAAGATGCTATTTTTGTAAATTATATTAGCGTATTGTTTAATATGCTATTTATTTATCTGAGTTTATATTTACGATTACGATAATGTATGATTTTTTGACAACTTTTAAGAATTTTAAAAATTAATTAGAAAATTTACATTTGATTTGCAAATATTTAATTTAAAATTAAATGGAATTTTTTGGGAATTATAATCTTAATTTCTTAATAATTAGAAATTTCTTAGATAATAAAGAAATTCTTTTTTGTACATAAAAAAAAAAGATTATGGATTATATTTAAATATTGCATTACCTCAAATGAGTTGGATAAAGATCAACCAAAAGGCAATACACCACGCTGATGCAAACTGATGTGACAGATTCAAAAACACACGAGAGTATTAAGTTTTGAGTAGACGTCTCTACTAAGAAGAGACAAGCCGTAACAACAGCAGGAATAAAGGCTGTTATCACTGAAATATCAGACAAAAATATTTCTACATTTGATCAATCTATTAATTTCTTAAAAATTGCAATTATTAATTTTTCATAATATTTATTGTTAATAAAAAAATGGATTATTATAAGAAAAAAAAATATATATTTTTACTTACCAAGAAAAATTTTATATCCTACATAGTTAATTAGTAATGGCAATATTAGAGCTGTTGGAATACACGAGGCACCTAAAATAAATGTGTGGACGAACACACTGGTTTGTACTTTAGAATTGCATCCAAACGACGTATCCTGCGAAAATGTATTTCTTCTATGAAAATAATAATTTAAATTAAATTTACTTCCTTTATTTTCTTCTTTTTTTTATAATTTGTATTAATGGTTTTATCTAATTTCTACAAAATGTTGATATATTCCTTTAGATATTATTTACCTAAGTAATTTAAATTTATGTTAGATGAAGCGAAATGGAAACAGAAAGAGACTGTCTCTATTATTGTCTATATTCTCGTCTCGCTTTGTTTAATGAGAACTTAAATTGCTTATAATTTAATATTTGTCTCAACGAATTTTTATATACCAATTTTTGCTTATTTTGACTTTTAGAATCTAAAAATTCTTTAAAATTTTCTCACAAATCTATCAACATTCTACACAAAATCAAATTTTTGTTTACATAAAAAAAAACTTCTTATTTAAAGATTATACTTGCATTCAACTCACTATTGTCGTAACATTTTTTTCGATCTTCAAAGTGCAAACACTGGCCGTCTGATTGGGATACGCATCCTGGAAGTCCGCGTATCTATGAAAAAGTTCTGGCAGCCACAAAGTCAATGTGTAATAAGAGGACGTGACGAAACAAGCGATTAAACACAATACGATCGTTCTACAAAGGAACGGTGGTTTCAATATCATCATGGTTTTCGAATATATCTCTTTTATCATTAATCGGAATGATTTCTCGGTCACTTCCTCTTTCTCTTCTGTATGCATTATACGATGCACCAGATCGGTTAAATTATTATTTTCAGAATTTCGAAGTTTCGTCTGAAAACAAATCCGAAATTTTATATTGTTTTAAAATTTTGATGGAAATTTGTATATTTTTAGTCAGAAACATTTTTTGTGAAAAATATTTAGTCTTTTTTTAGTTACGTATAAAAAAATATTGTTTGATTTTTTTTTTAATTTTTAAAAATCAAATTAATTTTTTTTTAATTAATAAATATAATTTCTATTAAAAAATTTATTCTTTTTGACAATTTTTAATAAAAAAATAAGGCATTTATATAATTTATATAAAATTCTAAGTTTAAAAGAAATTTCTTTTAAAATAGAATTTTCTCATTATTTAAACTTTTTATAGGATTCTAATGTTTTTTATTAATCTATTAAATAATAGTTATCAAAAGGTGAATATCACTCACTATGTATTCTTTTGGAGGTTTTCCAGTATTTTCCGAATACATTCTCATTAAAACGTCCAACATCTGAACGTTGTATCCAGTTTCTGCGAGGTATTTGGGTGTTTCAGGGAAAAATAACAGCCAAATTCCAGTCGACAAGGCTGGAAGAGAACATATGAAAACGAAAAAATTCCACGAATGAAAAGAGAAACCAGCTGTCACCATGTTCACATTTAATGGAATAATAATCCATCCGACACCTGAAATTTTGAATTCATAAACAATTTAGTCTGGATTTCATCCATTGAAAAAATAAAAATAAATAAAAAAAAAATATAAAAAAAAATTTTAAAATATATCTATTTGACATTTTTTTAAAGATTTTATTATTCAAATTAGAAAAATAAGAAATATAAAATTTACATTTTTATCAAGATATTTAATTTTTATGAATATTTGTAAAAAATTGTGCTTATTTACTATTTCATTAACATTTTGAAAATTTTAATCGAATAAAAAAAAATTAATATTTACCTGCTAAGATTATCATTCCTAACACCCAAGCCATTTCCATCCACGAGAGCATTCTATTTCGATGTTTGGTTGGTTGGAATTCACTCAAATAAAGAAACACAACGGCTGACTGCCCATTCATACTTGAAACATAATTAAACATTAAAGATGTACAAATAATAATATTCAATTCTTCATGATTTCGTCTTCATCTAGAAAAAAGAAAACTATAAATGAGTATAAATAATATAAATAATAATAATAATTTTTATTTAATAACAGTTGATGTTTGTTAAATCTATATAAAGCATGAATTAAATTAACTTTAAAAAAAATAAAATATTTAAATAAATATTTATATAAATTTATATATTAATAAATATAAATTTATATATTCATTAAATTTAAGAAATTGATACTAACGCTGCACCGCTGAGAAATTTCAAAAATAAGAAGACCCAATATAATGGTACTACCGATGCCAATAATTCGGAAATACCATGTAGAAATAGTGCGACTAATAGGGATAACCTTCGCCCCTTGATAGCCGCGTAACAACCCCATATGTACGAACCAGCTAACATACCTGCAAATTACAAAAACTTTTAAAATTAAATTGCAAATATTTATGTAAAATTATTAAAAATTATTCTCAAGAATTATTTCTTGTTAATAAATACTGCATTGAAAATAAACTATTGAGACTAATATAGGGACTAATTGCTATTCAATCTGAAATAGTATTCATTAACAAGAAATAATTTTCAAAAGTAATTCTTAAAAGTTTAATTTTCAAATGTATTTGGATTTTAATGTAAAAATAATAATGTTAATATACATATAATTAATATTATATAATTCTTATTCTTATATATAATTGATATTTTAATTTAATTTTATTGCATAAATAAAATTTTATTAGATATAATGATATTTGGAGATAAAAGAATTTCGAAGAAAATATTAGCATTTAGCATCATGCAATCGTTCTTTAATTATTTGTATTCAACAAGTGTCATTTATTCGATTGCAGCAATTCGTTGATGCTTCTCTTCGTTACAACTTTCATGAATACATTTAATTAATTTTATATACTTGCCAGAGACATGTTTAGCTATCTTAATCAACTTCTTTCTTTATTTTCTTTCTTTGATAGCAAATGAAGAAATTTATAAATCATCGTATAATATATTATATATAATTAATTTGTTCATTCGATATATATATTTTAATGAGAAATAAAAAAATAATAAGAAATAAAAAATAGAAAAAATAAAAAAAATAAATGTTGATTTTAAAATCAATATTTTGAAAAATTACAAAATATGGTCATTTTAATGATACGTCCCTGCTTTTAGGCGCATTAAAATTAATTTAATTTATGTCACATTCCATTTACAGGACATCGTTGTCTTGATATTTTTGCACAAGAGTTTTTTTCTCGAACAACTACTGTGATGAATCAACTTTTAACTTGTTTCACAGCCTTTCTTCTTTGTGTAAATTTGCAAGCAAATTAATGCTACTGCCAAGTATTGCAAGCATTAACTGATTACTTAAGAAAAAGAAAATTGCTTAAGGAAGAACTTAAGCAAATAGATAGAATATTAGAAACAAATAGATATATTTGTTAGAAACTTGAAAAATACTATTTTAACATTTTAAATTATTAATAATTTGCTTTTAAAAAATTATTAATAATATCTGCTTTTAAAAATAATTTGAGAACGAATAATAAGAAACATGAATAAAAAAAAATGTAATTTTTTTCAAAATATTATAGTATTAATATTCACATTAATATGACTTAATAACTAAATGATTAAAGTACTTTGTTTTAAAAAATAACTAGGTTAAAAAATGAATTACGATAAAGATGAATGGATTAAAAAAATGTCAATTCGATAAAAGTTAAAAAAAAAAAAACGATATTGATATTGATATTAATATTATATGATAAAATTATATATTAAATTTAAATTTTTTTTTCTTATATTCACCGATATTTTTCTTTATATATTCTTTATATTCTTTATGACGAAGATTTACGAATTGATTTCGAAATTTACAAAAGTGAACAACTAAAACAGAAAATGTTTGCGCGAGTAGAAAATAACTTGCAATTTTATGAGGGTCTTTATATTAAGTTGAAAGGAATGTGACTTGATATCCTGGCCAAGCAACGTGTTGACGAAATACCATAAAGTTAGCATAATGATACGCAGAAATTAGATCGATCCGAGGGCGTGTACGAGAATTGCAGAAAGGCACGAGAGAAATTATAATTCTAAAATGATAAGATGAACGCAATATACAAAAGTTTTTTATATGTTTAATAGAAAAGTTAAAATATTTAAAAAATCTTATATAAAGTGAAAATATTATACTTTGAAATTTTTTTTAAAAATAGTACCTCCCTTCAAAATTCTTTTTTTTTTTAAACAACAGAATATTAAATAAAATATCAGAAAATTATGATTATAAAATAAATATAAAATGGCAATTAAAAAAATTTCAAAAGATATTTTCTCAAATAAGAGAAAGTATCAATAATGATTGAAAATAGTTATTTTTTGATGAAAATGAAATCAGTTAATCAGTTCGTATGCCGGAAGAAATATTGATTACAGTGTTGATTATTCGAGTGTTACCTAACATGGGGGCGGCACTCAAGCGTCCCTTGTCCATTGTGGTCATTCTGAAGTCGCATGCCGCTGATGGTAATATGAAACCGATGCTTGTTATACTGAAAGCCACGTTCATAAAGATCATACTGCAGACGGCCATAACCTTAAGGTTAAACTTGCCAAATCCTGTGGATAGATGCCAAGAATCGATGGTTGATATGGATTGTTATTTTTATATAGATGATTTTTTGTGCAAATGAAAAGTGAAAAACTCAAATTGAAGAAGATGAAACTAATACAAAGCGCATTTGTTCAATCTATTGCTATTCTTCTTCAATTTAAATCAGATTTCTCATTTTTTAAGATTTCATTAAAAATTCGTGTTAAAGTAGCTTTTCAAAATAATTTAAAACAACAATTTAATTAGATAAAAATATATATTAATAATTAATTCAATATATTTTAATACACATCTTATTTCTTATTCCTCAAAATTGAAAATCTATTTTTATGAAAACTAAGAAATTATATTGAAGAAAAAAATAAAATCATATTATTTCAATATTCTGCAAATATTTTTATCAATATTGAAAATACAATGTTAAAAAATAATATATTTCAATGTAAAGTTAATAGAAACATCTCTAATTAATTTCTTTTCGCTAATCTCTTTCTTTCAACATCACAAAAGAAAAAACTACCTGTTTGGTCAACGGCATCTTGAACCACGCTTTCCGCCGTTTGCTTGGTGCCTGCAAATATAAGAAAATAACATGATTACTCATAAAAAGAAAAACAGAGAAGCAGAAAGAAAAAAGAAAGAGGCAAAGAGAAACGGTACAGGCTGATGTGAAAGTTAGATTCCGCTACAGTGCTCGTCAAGTCCAAGAATAAAAATATTCTTCGAACAAGAAGCAACGTCCCGACCAATCTGTCAAAAACAAAAACAAATGAACCTTATATCTGTCTGAAAGCTCTTTTCTTTTGTACAAATCGTTCAACTCATGTCAGTATGAAATACTTTAACTTGTTATTTACATCAGTTTGCACTGACTCGAAGCATTTCTTTGTCTTGAACATATATCTTTTTTATTACCTTTGAATCATCATCTGACACTTATGATTGTTTTCTTTTGTTCGAATTTAAATTTGATTAAGTTTAAATTAAATAGATACGAGTTAAAATTAAATTAGAATTATTTGATTTATATTTATTAAATTGAATTTAACTATTGAATTATCTATTGTTTTCTTTTTTTGATCCTTATCAATGTTAAATTTTAAATAAAGCTTTTAAAAGTTTTGATTTATAAAAATTTTATAAAAATTTTAATTATAACATATTAAGATATATTAAGATGTTTTTAAATTTAATTGTATGATAATTATTTAAATATGACGTAAAGAGTGATTTTGGACTAAATTTAACCGAGATAACTGATATCACAATATTCATCATTTTATTTCGATTCTACATATAATTTTGGATTAAATATAAATTAAGCTTGAATTAAATTCGAATTCTTCACTATTTTGTAATCTTTGAGATTAATTCAATTTTGGATTATATTTAGATTAAATTTGGATTAAATATGAGCCAACGAGTTTCAATGATAATTATCAAATATTTTATTTAATATTTCGACATATTAACAACACGTGATCTGCATGAATGATCAAACTTCTATTTTTTAGGAATTACAATTCGTAAATAATATTCATTTTATATATTCATATTCATATTTATATTCATATTCATATTCATTCATAATAAATATTGATAAATATTTTAGAATGTACTATATAGATGCTTTAGTTTTTTTGGATGGAATTAATTAATCACTTGAAAAATAACAGATAAAGAAAAAAATAATTCTCTAAAAATAAATAAAAGTTGAAAAATATTTTACTCACCTTTTTGAGAAGTTTATATTAGATATTTATATCACATTCAATGAAAAAAAAAATATTCTTAGAAATATATCTTTAATTAAATACAATTTTATCTGTAGTTAATGAAATATTATTATCTTTAAATTAGCAAGCCAAAATGTCATAACATGACATTTTTCACAGTCCCTTAAAATTTAATGAAGGTAAATAAGAAAGAATAATAGAAAAGCCTATTAGCAAAAAATAATACTATTGACTGTCGAAAACTCACAACAGAATTCTTAATTGCCGCTTAACTGTTTGAACATGTGTGTCAGAACTCCTGCTAGCTTTTGCTTATTCAAGTTGTACACATCCCTCATTTTTTGATTTTCTCGTTTAAATTTCGAGATGCGTAGATATCATTTCAAGATATTGTCATTATGCAAAATCCGTGACAAAAATATAAATATCCATTTAGCCTATCTTTATTTCATTTATAAAAAATATAAAAACTTAAACATCTATTTTTCACCACTTACAAGCAAAATGCTAATAATTTATAATTTGAATATACACTCTTTATATACATACGAACGTAGCTAAATATCAGTTTATCATAGATTTCACATGTGCAATTAATAATAATAAGAAAAATAATTAATAAATAAAGAGAGATAGAAAGAAAAACAAATTAAATATAGAAAAATTGTCGACACACGGAATAGAAGAAGGGTTACCTTGTAACGTAGAGACAACATCCGAGACTAGCGGCTTCGAGGCAGCCGGATCGCTCTCGAATCGAGCGATATCACCCGACATTGTAGGCGCGCGCAACTAAAGCATCGCAGTGCCGTCTGATCTTGTTGGTGTATAATAGAGCGGCTTTGCTTTACTGACACAACGGCTAGTCGCGCTGAGATCGTCTCATTCGCTACGAGATCGGCCGAATGACTGCGACCGATTGAGTCCGACTGTGACCGACTGTGACCGATCACGGTTGCCCCCCTGAACCGTTACCAACAATATTCCCCCTGGTTTTATAGGCTTAAGGTATAGGCATAGATTCTTGGTTATCTGTGGCCTTAAGCTTCGCGTGCTTCTTATCTATTGTTAGCAAATATAATAGATGAAATATATATTTTTTTTATACTTGAACTTTTTTGGAATGAAATTTTATTTAGAGAACTTTGTATGTGTGCAATATTTTATTAATTCTAAGATAACGATATCGAACTAAGATAAGATGAATCGATCATATATTTCGATTTTTTCTACTAACATGTATGTAAATATTAATTTATTAAATTATATGGGAAAATTTATTATTTGAAAAATAATTATATTATGTAGGGAAAAAAGTATATTAGCAGAGAGTAAAATAGACCATTTATACAGAAAAAAAATCTTTGATATAATGTAGTGAATAAAATAATGTATTTATTTGATTTTGTTAATTTATCAATTGATTTCTTTGAGAAAAAATAAGGTCTGAATACGATGACCCTATATTTGAATTTGAATAAAATTCTTTGAGATTTGAAAATATCTTGAGATTTGAATTTGTAATATAGACATTGTGATTTTATATTGAATTAATTTATCTCTCGAACATCTATCTTCAAGTAATGATATTATTTGCACTTCTCTTTCATTCATCTCGTCACATATATACGTATATATATATCGCAAAAGTTTTATTATGGTTTATATAAATAACATTTATACATCCAAATATTTCATAAAACGTTTTTTCTATTTGCAAATTTTTAAATCTTAAAAGATATTTATATTTTAATATTAAGTTTTTATTATTATATTTTAATATTAAATAATCATCTTCAGTTCTTTTAATTAATAGAATAAAATTGAATAAAATAAAAATAAAATAAATAATATAAAATATAATATAAAGTAATTAAATAAATAAAATTTCCATCTTATTCTTGATATTATATACATTTTATACATATATACATTTTGATTTATAAATATTCATTTGATAATTTAAATGTAAAAATTAATTTTTTTAGAATAATTAATAAGAAAAAAATAAATTAAAAATAATGTATTAATTCTTATTATTTTCTAATTTGAAATTCATTAAAAAAATTTATAATGAATTAGAAATAATTCTTTTTCTTTTTTTTCTTTTTTTAAAATTGGTTAAAGTTTACAGTTTTTCATTCACTTGATCATCAACGGATATTGATCAATCAAGAATTATGAGAAAGTTTTCAAGATGACTCGATTGAATGTCGATAGATGAGATCTTTTTAAATATATCTTTTTTTAAATATGAAGAATTCTGACAAATATATTCATTGTCAATTAGAAAATGATTTAGATAAATATTAATTCTATCTTAAAAACAGTTAACATAATTTTTGAAACAAATTTTAAATGATGAAACAAAATAAATATTTCATTATATTTTAATATTGTATTAATGAATAAAAATATTAATTTTAATATTTATAAAATCCGATATAAACCTTTAATATCCAATAAATATTTCAAGATATTTAAAATGTTTAAAATATAAAAATAATGTTTAAAATAAAAAAAAATACTTTAAATTTTATAAACCTGAAAAAAAATTTTTTTGTTCTTTTTAATTTATTTAAAATTAGATAAGCTATTCATAATTAACTGCATAGATAATGAAAATTTAGTTTAAGAGCATTGGACACAATAATTAAGATAAACTAATCTATTTGATTAAAGAATTTGCTTGGAAAAGTTGTTGAAAACAGTAATGAATATGTATCCATTTCAATTTCAATATACGCCAACTTTTTTTAATCTTTTCAATTCTTAAATTAAAATGAAAATTTTTCTTTATTAACAAAGAAAAAAAAATGATGACTTCGATTTAAAAGATTGGAATAAATTTCTGTTAGAATATTAATATTAAAATATGAATTATTATGCGATCGATTTATTCGAAATAAAGAATAGTAAAATCTTGATTATTCTAATTTTAATTATTTTGATTATTTGATTCAAATTATCTGCTTGAAATTAGCATATTTGTATTCTAGTATAGTATCTAAAAACAATTAATTGTTTTTTATAAAATAATTTCTTTTATGAAGTAAACATTTTTTTAATAAATATTTATATTTGAAAATTGTTTAATTCCAAATTCTCAAAAATTTCTCGTGATATATTTACAAAGTTAGTTTTTTCTTATTAATTATCCGAAAAACTTATAAAAAATAATTAGTTGTAATTAATTTGTTTAAATAATCGATTTTCTATTGAATTTATATTTTCCATTGTAAAGAAAATGTATTCAACACGTTCTTATGCGTGTTATTGATATCCGTTTATAACTATCAAACAAAAAGAAGAATAAGGAATAGAAAACCTGTTCGACACCAGTTCATTCATGAAAAAAAAAAAACAATATAACGGAATGCATAATGGAACCCTGTGTATGCATTAGATTGTAAATTTTCCTATTTTATGACATTGGGAAATTCTAAGATAGAACATACTCGACACAATCACATTTCTTTGTCTTTTATTTCTTTTACATTAATTAACTTTGTATCTTTTTTCAATCAAAAATATTATAAACGTATAAACATATAAAAAGATATATATTTTAACATAGCTTCTTTTTAAAAAATATCATTTTACTATTTCGATTTAAAAGAATTACATTTTATATAACTCAATAAAATAATAATTAATTTTTCAAAAATATAATCATTATTGAAAAAAATTTTTCTATTAGGATATAGTATAAGGAAAAAAATTTATATATAATTATATTATATGTAAAAAAATTCAAAGTTCATCTAATCTAACATAACCAATTTATCTAACCTAAAATAAAAATTATCTTTTACCAAAGTGTTTTTTAAAAAGAAGAAAAAAACTATTTATAATCGCAAATAATGAATTTTACTTATCACAATTAATCATCGATGGAATAACAAATGAAAGGAAATAAAATTATGTTTATAATCTAATAAACAAATGATAACTTTACCTGTTAAGAATTTTATTTTAAATGCGTTACGAAAGGCATTCGTTTAATATAATATAAATTACACTAATTAAGAAAAATCCACTTCAAATTTGTTACTATAATCTTATCGATTTCAATAATAATAATTAGATTGGTAAATACAGATAAATACAAATCAATTTCGAATTCGAGTTTTTCGAAATAAATTATAATTTACTCAGTGATAATTTAACTATACATTATAATTATATATTTCTTATTATTTTTTGAAATTGATAATTCAGAGCTTTTCTAATTTTATTTTGGTAACTTTTTTAATATATGGATTTTGTATAATATATGTATAATATAATTTTTATAATTATATAATTAAGTTTGACGTAACATTTCTCAAATAACTAGGGACATTTTATTAGGTACTTTCTTATATAACTTACACACTTGAATACTGTGGCTTTTGTGAAATTTTTGAATGTTAAATGTTTCAAGTGTTCAAATATTCAAATGCAAATCTATTCAAATATAAAACATTTCAAGATATTTATATTAAAATATTTGAATGAAAACATATTTGAGTACAAAGCATTTAAATTTCAAAGTATTCGAGTGTAAAATAATCTGATAAGTGATAATAAGTATTTAAATAGGTTATGTTTGAAGGATTTTCGAAGTCAAGATATTGACATATCAAGTAAACGAATGTTGAAATATTTAATGTTAAAGTACTTGAATTTTTATACTTTTGAGTACATTTGAGTGTCAAAATATACTAATAATAAATATTTCAATATTTAAGTATCTGTGAAATAAAGAAATATTTGTAAAATATTTAAATATCGAGATATTCGAATATCATCATATTCAAATTTTGGAAATATCAAAATAATCAAATGTTAAGATAAAATCTTTCATTAATACTCAAGAAGTGTATTTTAATTAGATTAGATTAAAAACTTCAATTTAATTTAAGCGTCTTAAAGATATTGTTATTTATTGCTAGAATTGTGTTTGTATAACTACATACTGCCATTTATATGAAGAAATACATTGTGCTCGATTATCTGAACTTCAGCTGAGTTCTATTATCTGAATTATCTCTGAGAGTTATGTTCTACTGTATTTGATTCAAATTAAATGTGTCTTATAAAGAGTTATTTTTATTTGAATTATAATTATTTGTAATGCAAGACATTGAACAAATATTTTTAATTCTTTCGAAACTAATAAGATATTACATCTCAAAATAATTTTATATGGATTTTAACATCGTTATAATTTTTTTTTTTATACTATTTTCTGACAAAGAATTATTAAAATTGAAACTATTCATTTTATTTTTTAAATTTAACTTATTTTTAATCAAATTATTATATTTCGTGTTATCGCAATATTATCTTCACTCAAAAAAAAAAAATTATCTCAAAAAGATTAAAATGTTCATAAAATATTGTTAAACATAATCTAAAACGTCTAAAAATTCGATAGTCTACAACTTTCATCAAACAACCAAAACGAAGTAGTGACAATGTTTGTGTCGTGACTATTTCAGCACGTGTGTCAGCATGTTAAATCGAAACGGTGTCAAGAACACGACAATGCCACATCTTTAATGAATATTTTCTTGTATACTTATATCGAGCAACAAAGAAATTAATTGAATTGTTTAAAATTTAATATTTCAATATTTTATATTGAATATTTTATATTCAATAATTTATATCTTATACTTTTTTTGTCATTTAATCTAATGTTTGTTTTCAAATTATTTAAACTCTTTAATCTTTTTCTTGGAAATTTTTCAAATTGATATAAAAATATTAATTCATGGCAATCTATCTTGAGATTATCAGAAATTGATTCTTTTTTTTTTTTTTTTTATTTATTTATAATCTCTGGATTAGTTTGGAATTAATTCAAATAAATAATGATAAGTTTGATATTTCTGAAATAAATAAAAAATAGAATCAATTTTATAATTTGATGATGCGAGAGTGAGATAATAAAGAATTATAAACATAATATGATATATTTCATGTATATTTTCAATTATTATTTTTGTGTTACAAATGATAATTTCAATTAAATCCAAAGTGATTCTTTGTCGTATTCTATATCTTATATCATATAAAAATAATATACTATCGTCTTTATTACATAAAATATAGAATACAAGTTCAAAATAAATATTATAAAATTACATAATGCGATAAAAGTTGTTATAATGTTATAATGATTCTTGAACCAATAGTAATAATTAAAAATTGATAAACAAAATGTTTAAAAAATCAAAAGCGATTATAATTTATGCTTTGAACTTCAACTTTTATCCTACATCATATTATATCTTACCTATAGCAATATTTCATCTTTTATAGTTATTGACAAGTATTTTTTGTTTCTATACTAAATTTATATCTATAATATATAATATAATATATAATATATATATATTTTTTTCTTTTTTTAACGAATATAAGAAAAAAATAAAATTCAAATTTTTTTTCTTTTTTTCTTGATTTAATGTTAGATGAATGTCGTTTAGTGCAAAAATAGTAAACGGAATTGATAAATCGTATCGGTTCGAGTCTGTTAATTCTAGTTTATTTGCGAATTGTTATTGGCGTGCTGCATTATTATATTACTCGATAACGCATTTATTTGACGATAAAAATGCTGCTTGCTAATAATTTATGCATGTAGCGTTATTAGGTAAAGTCTCTGATTAGGCTGATTCATTTATAGCATAACTGTCATTGTAGAATGAAATTTTTATTAAATAAATTTTTTAAATTCTTAGAAAAACTTCATATTTGTAGAGATGCTTTATTAGATATAAAGTTTTATTCATAATTTTAAATGCCATTTAATTTTTATTTTAATTTTTAATTAAAGCAATTAAAAAAAAACAATAAAAAATAATTTTTTTATAACATTAATTTTTTCTCAAAAATTAAAGTAAATTGTAATTATCTGTGTATTTATATATAAAATATTTAAATTTTTGTTTAGTAAGAAAGAAATGTTTTTTTTTTTAATAAATTAAAAATATATTTTTTATATAATTATATATTTATATTGTTTTTATTTAACTCATATTGTTGTTAAATTGTTAATAAATAAAATTTAATTTTTATAGAGAATTGTTTTTTATTTTTTCTTTTATAATATTGTCTTTGATGAATTGGAATGGAATTCTCCAATAAAGATTTATTACATTTGAAGCAAATCTTTATATCAATGTTATTTGAATTCAATTTAATGATAGATAATTTTTTTTACTTAAATTTTTTCTCCTTTGACATATTATATTTATATATTATTAATTTATCTTTATCTTATTTGTTTCTTTTACCTCAGTCGCATATGCATATAAACAACATATTATCATTGTTATTTGCATTTAGTGCATCTTTCTGTATATGATACATATTTTATTTATTAAAATATATAAATATGTTTCCGCAAGAATTGTCAAAAATATTTATTCTAATCCTTTTTTAGATTAATTTTAGAATTTTTTTATGTATAATGTAATTGTTTTTATGATTTTTTTATTTTATTATTGTTTTTTAAATTTTTCATTTTTTAAAACTTTTTTTATTATTATTATTATTATTATTATTATTATTATTATTAAATTATAACTTTTTTATTTTTACTTGTATTCATACACGTGCCGTTTACATTTTAAAATATATTTTAATATATTCTTCAAAAAAAATGATGAACATTTGAAACAATTTATTACAAAGATAAATTAACAACAATAACAGTAAAAGACAATTTAGATAATTTTAGTTCAGCATTTTTGACTTTATATTTTATAAGAAGATCAAAATAAAAAATTCTTGTTTTATTATTAATAGATAACTATTTTTTTATTCTCTGTCTAATTTATAATAATATTTATCAATATTTCTTTATTTTTATTTATTATCTCAATTCTTTTTGTTTTTCTTTGTTCTTTAAATAAATAAATAATATAAAAAGTAATAAAATTTTTTGAATTAAAAATTATAGATTTAGATGCGACAAATGACATGATGATCTAAAATATTTAAATATTTATTTTATAATATTTATCTTATAGCAATTTGATTTTAATATCAAGTATTAATTGATTTATAAATAATAAATCTGAAAATTAAAAGATTGCATAGAATGAATTACTTTTATAAAACATAATTTATTTTACGTTTATATATTTTCATTCATTACTATATTTTTTCATATTATATAATCATAATAATTTTTTTAAGGAAATAAATTAATCATCAAATTTAAAGAAGATATGTATTTTATATAAAATTTAAATAAAAAATTTGATATAATAATACAATTATTTTTTTAATTAATATAATCAGAAAGTCGTTTAAATTCTTTTGCTTATATTAGAAAAAAATCTACATTAATTTTTTTTTTTTTATATTTGTTGATGACAAAAAATTGCAACTGTTGTGTAAAAAATTTTTGCAATATAATATCAATATCAATTTTCTTAATATCAGAAAATGCAAAAGAAAATCTTCAAAATTAATAATTCAATAATTAAAACAAAAATTTACAATTTTATTTATCATTATTATTAATCATCAATAATAATAATAATAATAATAATAATAATAATTCACTTACTTGATTTAATTTCATCCTCCATACCAATCATAACAAAGTTTCTCAAATATCTCCAAATATCCTTACAGCAAAATTAAAATTCGAAATAAAAATATCTTCTCCTTCTTTTTTTTTTTCTTCCTCTTCTTTAACCCTCCGTGAACTATGCGAAGTTAGATCAACACCGGCGGTTTTAAAACTATTATATTTCTTCAACACATTAAATCGTCTAGTTTTTTGAATAAGTTCGGCGAAACTTTACTGTTTCATACGTGATAACAAATTAAAGCTAACCTGCCTCCTCACCAATGATTAATGATTTTTTTGTTTCCTTTACCGACTTTACAAAAGACTTTTACTATTATATCGAATATCTAATCTGCATGCGACACCAACTTGCAATTATCCCACTTATCGGTTGTTTATAATACATATAACGAGTGAGCTAGTAGCATTAGTTTAAGATATTAAGATATTTAAGATTCGGAAGATTCAAAAGAAAATACATTATTTGAAATTCATATTATAATATTATGATCAATATTATAATGACAGTGGCATTATTTTATTCGAATTTAGAAAAATTTGAAATTTTTTAAGTTCATCCGTTATATTGTTTGCCCGATAAATGGTATATCGCCACTTTACAAATGTTAATTCTATAGTATTAAAAGTTTTTTTTAAAATAATATCAAAAACTAAAATCGATTGTCGACTATGCGTAAAGGAAAAAATTGTTCAAAATAATTTTTTTTGCAAAACGTTATATTTCAATATCGTTAAAGTTGTTGGGAGTTAATCGGCAAGTTGTATAACCAATATTATATATGATATTAGATTATTGCAAATGAAATGAAAATAATATTGATCAAAATTTGATTAATATCGATGTAATTTTAATTAATTCAATTACATCTACATAGGAAAACAAGATTAAAATTACAATAATTAATTGATTTATAATTATAATTAATCATTAATTATAATTCCTTCTTTTATAATTGTAAATGTTTCGTCAATTAAAAATTGTTCCTTTCTTTAATGCAATTCTTCTCGAAAATTTTATTAATATTAACAGTTTTTTCATAATTTTTTATATTGAATTTTAAATTTCGAATTTGATATTGTAATTCATCGCAATTTGTTTCTTTATAATAGAACAATCTATTTTATATTCGAATTGTATTCACTCAATATCAAGTTTTAAATTGATATATAATAAATATTATAATTTAATCACTTATCTTCAAATGATTTTCAAGATTTATAAATTCATATGCAACAATCTAAATAAATAAGAATCGAAAGTTAAATGTAAACGTGTGTTTAAAATGTAGTGTTTTTTTTACCCCACGTGGTTGCGAAAACAAAGTGGTATATCATCTCTCCGCCATATTTTTTTATCAAAAGGAAAACACGAAGAAAAATAGATCAGAACACACGATGAATCAATCTTGGAATCACAACGTAGACTGAGCTTTGGAAGAAATATCGAGAGAGAGAGATATTCGATTGGCAGTGACCACGTGTGCCATAAATATAATTGTGAAAATGCTTGTTATGAAACTTTTCGCGTATACTAATGAGAAGAATATTGTTCCTTCCTTCCTTTTTCCATGAATCGATCGTTTCTCTTGCAATCCGTGTTTACCTACGAAATTGACCTGTTGTAGTGGAAATTGAAGCTAACTAAATAATAAAATCGAAATAGAAGTTCCAAGAAATAAAACTCTCGTTTTAAGAATCTTTATATCCAGTTTAGTCCGTAACTAATTAATAATCTTCCCGTTCGTGTCTTCTTTTTCAAACGGTTGTTACGCGATATAATTCCGGCAATTGTGTCAATTATCACAGGGTTAAATGGACAAACGAGTGTGTTGAAAACGAAGAAGGGAACACCGGTAACTATTATCGCTGACAACAGTTTAATTTTTCTTCTTAAGGAGATCATCCTATGTTTCTAATTAATCTAATTAATCATGAGAGTTAGCGAAGAATATTAAGCACATCGTTCCACGTTATTTGCTTCCGTCGCAATGAATAAAAACAATTTTTCTTTTGTTACTTGTTATTTCAAAATATAAAATTCATAAGCTCGAAAGTTCGAAAGTTTGAAGATTCAAATGATTGAAATCTTTGAAGAAAATTGAATCTAAAAGTTTTGAAAATTACGCGAATTTTTTTTTGTAAATTAAAAAAAGTAAATTTTTAAAAGTTTGAGAATTTGGAAAAAAAGTTTGTCTCAAAATAATTTACGACGAAACACTGATAAATGAATAAATTATTCTCTACTCTATCCCTTGCCATTTTTTCTAAACAAATTTAATAAATTTAAACAAGTCCATCGATAGTTTTTCAATCCTGGTTGAAAGTTCATCGAACGATCTTCTTCCATTTCAATCTTTTTTTTTTCTCGAAATTTCCTGTTAATCTTGTCCCATCCTCTTCATCGACTCTTGGTACAATTCTCATCGAATCTTTGTTTCTGCACCGATCGCCTCAACGATTGTCTACTAAAATCGTGTACACGATTAATAGATTTTAATTCGACGTATTTTTAGATCAAATGACATCATGTTCGATATTAGAATCATAAACGGATATTATTGAATTCGTTGTACCAATAAATTGTGTAAATAAAAGAGCTTATTGGAAAATGGTTATTGAGAATATTTTCCTTCTAAGAATCAATCTCGTGCAGCAAATTTAATATGTATTTTGTACCTTTTGAATCAATTAAATGATATGCTATTGTAAAATTTTAAAAATCGAGAGAAATTTTGAGTTATCCTAGGAGGGAAGATGTTCGAAGATATGTATAAACGTCAAAACTTTGCTTCTTAGAAAGATATATTTATTTGTTATTTAAAAGAATCTTAATCAATAAAGTCATTAAAAAAAAAAAAAAAATAAGAGAAGAGATTTTCTGATTTCAAATTGGATTTTTGTTGATGTTCATATTTTTGTTTTTTACTATTAATTTCTTATGTTTTTTGGAAAAATACTTTTTGATTCTAGTTATAATTGTTATAAATAGTTTGTCCTTTAAATAAAATAAAATAATTTAAAAACTTGAGAATTTGAAAATTCAAAATCTGGAAACTTGAAAGATTGGAAATTAAAAAAACGTGAAAAGAAATCCAAAATTTTTTAGAAATTTTAAAAAATTTAAAACTTATTGAATTGAAAATTTTAGAATTTGAAAATTTAAAAATTATATGAGATATCTTATTGTGTGGAACTATTGAAAAGAAAAATTTAAAATTATATTTGGGAAATAAAACAGGAAATGAACACTTTTTAATTTGAAAAAATCAAAGAATACAAAAATTGTAGATATTTATTAATAAAAATTTGATTTTAAAAATTTAAATGAATACTCAAAACACGATAAAAATCACTTTGAATTCGAAAACAACATCGTAAATCGAATCCTTAATGTTACGAAACAATCATCCCTTGATCCTACGATAAAAGGTCTGGCAAATTTGTCAATAATGTTTTTATTATGGAATAAATTGGAACGTTGAACGTATATTAGACAGATAGTAAGATAAATAGCCAGAATAAGTGTTAGAGAAAGGATACGTAGAATCCAATAAGAATCAACGACGAACTATCACCTATCATGAAATTGATGGGTGTTTCATTTTATAAAAATAGTTTACGAAAAAGTTTTTTTTTTTAGAAAATTTTAATTTTGCAAGATCATAATTTCTCTCTCTTTTTTTAAATATTTTATTTTATTTTGTAAACACAAGGATAGAAAGATATCCTGCTTTTCATTGTTATCATGGTCTTGCATGAAGGAGCTGGAAGTTTGATAAGATTCAATAAAGTAATCGGATTGGAAATAATGCTTTGCCTTTATTAAATGTTCTATTGGAAGATTTTTTTTAAAATTAATAAAAATGGAAGAATAAAAGAGTAATTAAACAATAAAAAATATAATTAAACAGACGATAAACATGATTGAAAAAAAAGAAAGAAGAAGTAAAAAAATTAATATAGAAATCTATAAATGGATTACCAATTATTTTGGAAATAAATTTTATAATAAATTTTCTACAATCAGAAATTTAATCATTTCTTTTATTCAATTTATATTTATATTTATATAATATCGTGAATGTTTTGACGATGTGAGAAAAAATTTAATCTATCACGATGAAATAATCTGATTTTAAAAAAATGTTAATTTTGCGTTGTTCAATTGCAGAACTTAAAGTCTGATTACACAACGCAGATTGCTTCTGGCGATCGACGCACGTCGATAAGAATTAAGACGACATTTGCGTGTGCCTTCAATAGGATAGAACGTTGAATCATTAACAAATCAAATAGTCAAATTGACTATTCCTGATTGTGCAAGACTGGCTAACAATTAGATCATATTAAAACATTAGAAATAAAATGGGAAAACATTCGAATAGTATTTTAATTTAATACATATTTTAATAATTAAACAATTGATTCAAATCGTGCAATTTAAAAAAAAAATCTGTTATCTTATAAAAAAAAATTTGTTAGTTATGCGATATTAAATTATAGTGAAATGTTTATCTGTGAGGACAAACATATAATCAACTTGTTCTTTTATAGTAAGAGATATACACGTAATCCATTACCAATGATTTTTCATTTAATTAATGAAATTTACGTTCGTATAGAAAAATTTTTACAAAACAATCTTTTTAAAATGTATAATATATTTTCATATAAATGAAATGATGTTCAGGCAATCTATGTACAATTCAGTTAGATAATATTTAAGAAAATAAGAACTCTCTGTTCTTATTTTCAAGAGTTCAATCTGTAAATATAAAAATGTATTATTTTGATACTATCTTTATATCATTCTTCAATTTTCAAGATCAATCAAAATTCCTTGTTGTCACCTTTATTATATATCTACTAAATAATCAATTCAAAATGAATTTCAATTTAAATTAATATCATCTTAATTTATTAATATTTAAAAAAATATTGCAATGATAAAATACGTAATATTTTATCTTCTAGATAAGCTTAATATAATATTATTTTTAATATTATTAAGATATAATATATTAAGATAATAATAATTCTTCAAATAGACTTAAAAATAAAAAATTAAAAATAATAATATTCTTTTATTTAACAAATTTAAATCATTTATACTTCCCTTTTTATAAGCTAATTATAATATTTAAAAAAAAAAATCTATTTCTAAGGATTAACGTTAAAATAAATATTTATATTGTTCTTTACCTTTTAAAATGCTCGCTATTTTCTTCTATGATCAAATAATTTTCTTACAAATAGAGACACATGAGGAATGAAGGGTTGAAATTAATGTTACCCCGTTACAGTGGAATGCAATTCGACTTAATCGAAAGTTCATCAAGGAGAAACGACGAAGGAATTATCGATGCGTATTGCTATCGTAAGCTCTGACAAAGGCGAAGCTCGAACCAAGGCCATATACGCAACAAGACCTATTTTGTACGACTTCCTTGTCAACTAATGCGACGGCTCGATATACCCGCCAATGTTTCCTGAAAAAGAAGAGATGAAAAAGTCACGTTATTTCTGGTCTTGCACAATGATAAAAAAAAAGAAAAATAAATAAATAAAATTGAGAAAATATTACACAATATGCATATTTGAAAGATAAATATAGATATGAATATGGGTTGATGGTGAAAATAATTGTGAAACATTTTTATTTGTTTTTATAAACAGAAAATTGAATAAATAATAATTTTTGTTAGAACTCGATAGCTTTGTTTATTTTGCTTATTTTTTAAAATAAAAATAAAATATATATATGTATAGGAAAATTTTAATAAATTATTATTTTTTATTGGAACGTAAAAATAATAAAAGTATTTCTTCTTGAAATTAAAATATCAAAAGAAAACATAAAATATTACAATTTCTAATTATTTTCTTGTTT
Source organism: Apis florea (assembly GCF_048593485.1). Taxonomy (NCBI): domain Eukaryota; kingdom Metazoa; phylum Arthropoda; class Insecta; order Hymenoptera; family Apidae; genus Apis; species Apis florea. Next base: position 86,874 of record NW_028256543.1, on the reverse strand, counting down.
ATCACTGGAATACAGAAATAAATTAAAACAAAACGTAAAATATAGTATATTAAAAAAATTCTATAAATTTTCGTAATGATCGTGTTAAAACCTGAAAAAGAAATTTCCTTTTAAAAAATAAACAAAATATTCCAAAAACGATCGAAGAATTAGAAAAAAGAATTAAAATAAAAAAGATTAAAAAAAAAAAAAAAAAAAAAAGGCAAGTATATTGATGCGTGTAGAAGAAAAAAATGATAGAAAATCTGAGGATATAATAAAAGAGACTATTGACTGTGAGGCTATAGAATATAGAACATCCTTCAATGGTAAACCGAATCGAAAATCCTTGTGGAAAAGAGAGAATCGACAAAGTGCAATTTCCGCGGCGGAAATTACATCTACGATGAACGGTGAAAAGCTTTGTTGAAAACCTTTCCATGTACTTACACGCGTAAACATTGTATGCTTACTTACGTGTCAAGAATAAAAGTAACTGTTCAGAAGAGAGAAGAAGAAAAAAGTAACAACTGATTCGATACAGATGATTATTTATATGAAAAATGTAATCTGCATATGACATTTTATTTCAACCTCTTTCTGTGAAATTATTTATATTTTGTATCGATATGCGATATAATAATATATTTTCCCTTGGAATTGGTACAAATTTAATAATATTCATCATTTCTAATATTCAATTTATAATTATTAGAAGAGCGGCGAAATATGACTTTAAAATATAATACGGCAAAGAAGTATTTATATAAATACGTGAAAAATAAATGAAATTTTGAATATTTTAATATTGAATTTTTATGCACCATTAAAATTACCTTTACATTTCTAATATTGTTTTTAAGAAAAATATTTCCCATCACTTATTCTCATATATTAAAATTTCTTCATATTTCCACGTCTTCCTTTAAAACTTCGTCAAAAATTATTGTCCATTCATCCGAAATGAAATCCAACGTTTCTAATACTCCTGTTCAAAAGCAAAATTGCCAACCAAATCCCAAACCAACAACAAAACTGGCCTTAATCAACACTAACGAGTAGTCACCCGATAAATAGGTTTCCCTTGGTACACGGGAAGCTCATTTTACATCCGGAACTTGGATGGAGGAGCTATAGGTAAGTAAGTAGGTATTCACTCGGAGAAAGGCGTAGGTCGAGCTTTCGTCTTGGTCGCGAGCTTGCAGAATCGTCAGTCGTTTCTCGCGTCTCGTCGACGAAGCACACCCCCAACCCTGTATAAGAAACATTCGCGATATATCGGCAAAATTTAATTGTAATCTCCACGCTTTCGTCCCATCAATCTTTCTCCATCGTTTTCTATCTCTCTTGTTTCAATGAAGAAATCATCATCCCGTATATCTTGTTCCAAGAAGAGCGAGTCTCTTTAATCGTTGAGAAGAAAAAGAAGAGGGGTAACAATACGTGAGAGAAGTGATTAAAAAAAATAAGAATTTTTTTTATCCTGTGATTTTAAGATTTCTTCGCAAGAGTTAATCGGTGTATTTTGATTGATTCGTGTTCGATCGATTTTTCATGGAGTTTTCATGCGAGGAATTCTTTGCGCGACACGATGAGAGACAGAACTTTTAGAAGTGAGAAAGAGCTTTGAAGATCCGTGAATCATGGTGGATAAATTGCACGAGTACGAGGGTTTCGCTGGGAGGGTGCACGATGTTCGAGACAAGTTTAAAGAGAAATGGGAAACGTGGAAGGAGTGGAAGAATGGGATACCGATGGACCAGGGGATCGAGGGGATCTTGAATCATATGCGAGGACCGCCAAAGTTGGAGAGAACTTTGGACGATTATGCGCATATTTACAGGTATATGCATTTATGGGAAATGTCAAAGTGCAAAGCTATGGAAAAAATATATAAAATTCGAAGTAAACTAATCATAATATTTGGCGAATAAAAAATTATTATTTAAAATTATTATTATTTAGAATTATTATTATTATTAGAATATTATTAGAATATAAAGTAATTGTGTTTTCAGATATATTTGCAGATAATTTGATATTGATGTAATAGTGTTATATAAAACATAATAGTATAGTGATAAATAAAGGATTAAAAAATTTTTAAAATCTTCTGTATATTATAAAGAATATTCTGTGAAAAGAAATAATATAGAATATAAAAATTGAAATATTTTCCAGAAAAAAGACACGAGGAGAATTGGTACGTGTATCCGCAGCTGTAATGGGAATCGAATTTTCATATGCCGCGGAAACAGCGTTTGTTTCACCAACTTTATTGAAAATCGGCGTCGATCATCAGCATATGACCCTCGTCTGGGCACTCAGCCCTCTTATTGGCTTTTTCGTGACGCCGATTTTAGGAAGCTTGAGCGATAGATGCAGATTGAAATATGGAAGAAGAAGACCCTTCATCCTATTATTGGCTCTAGGAGTTTTAATAGGTAAAATTATATATAAAAAAAAAAAAAAAAAAAAAAAAAAAGTTTTATACACATTTGGATATATTTCGAATATGTTTTCTTTTCGTCGATAATTTTCTTGTAAAAATTTCGAAAATAAAAACAAAACAAACAAAAAAAATGAAAACAATAACGTTATTTAAGATTCTGTTCTTCTAATCAGTGGATACAAGTAAAATGTTTTTTTTTTTTAAATTTCAAAATTACGAAATAAATTAGATAAAAAAATAATGACAATATATAATTAATCCTTTCATCTTTAAGATTAATAATTCCTTCATAGATTGAATTATTTTTCTGTTGACACGAGGCTAATTAAAATCCTATTATTCTATTATAAATTTGATTATGTACTTATCTTAACTTATTTTTCTATTATTATAGTTCATATTATTTCAACATTACGTTCATTGTCAAAAGATAAATTTCGAAAAAATTGTTTAAGAGAAACATATGAATCCAAGAAGCAATTAACAATTTCATTTCATTTTCTTTTGTATTAATAAAAAATGAATTTATATATTCTCCACTCGTTATGCCTGAAAATAGAATATTAACTATTAAAACTTTTCATAATATCATATTAATTATGATTAATTGAACAAATAAATCATAAAAATAATTTGTACAATCTATAAAAGGAATAAAAAGTATAATTGAACTAATCGATCGATACTTTGCGTGGTACGAGTAAGAAAAAAAAGAACAATTTCTCCAATTTAAAAATGAAAATCTAAAATTACATTCTCTTCCCATTTTTTACTCACTTGTCAAGGATTAATATTAGTACCGAACGGTGAAGACATGGGATACGCGTTTGGAGACATTCCATCTACATCGACTAATTATACAGTTCCCGTGGGACATCGAACCACGGCGAAACATGCGAAAGAGGAGTTAGCGAAACCTCCATCTCACTCTTGGGGAATTTTCTTCACGATTCTGGGGACGGTTTTGCTCGATTTCGATGCAGATGCTTGTCAAAGTCCAGCCAGAGCTTATTTACTAGACGTTACTGTGCCTGGCAAGTAAATGCAACTTGTTTATTCAATTATTTCTTTTGAGTAAAATAAAGTGAATATAATAGATAAAAATAAAATAATGTAATTATAAATTTAATATAATTTTTACCATGATGCATCATAATTGTTACATTTTTATAGATGACCATGCTAAAGGTTTAAGTACATTTACCATAATGGCGGGTTTAGGAGGCTTCATGGGATATGGATTAGGTGGCATTAATTGGGATGCCACGGCAATAGGAGTTATGTTAGGTGGACATCTTCACGCCACTTTTACCTTGATAACGATTATTTTCCTTATTTGTGTTTCTTGTACTATTACTAGTTTCAAAGAAATCCCATTAGAATTGTTGGAAAAGGATCAGGAGTATCAATATTTACAAGAACAAAAGGTTTGCTTAATATTAATTATTAATATTAGTAGTAGTAATATTGATTTAATTGAATTCAAATTCATTTAATTATTAATATTGATTATTAGTAATTATTGGATATACTATTAAAATACATTAAAAGCAAAAAATTTGAAATTATTAATAGAAAATTTTTGTTTTCATACCTTTTTTTCTTTTTTCAATATTTTCAAAAGTATTTTGTTATTCTTGAATTTCATTTAGACATCTGGCGAAGAAAAAGAAGACGAGCAAAAGGAATATGAAAAAATTACCACAGACGAGTGTGTTTCTTATGGCACTCTGGACAATGAACAAGAAATTGCTACTAAAAAGGACGTAAGTCGATTTACCATTCGTTAAAATCAATTTTTAAATTTCATTAATTATAATTAAATAAAAAGTAATAATATCAAAATTATATATTTTTAATATAAAGATCATTTATCCTAGTATTCTTCTTTTTAAATAATAGAAATAAAATGATAACATGATAAGTGAAATAATCATGTTTTTTTGAAATTTGGGGGAAACAGGAATTTGTTCTTAAACCCCTTCCAATTCAAGAACCGGAGAAAAGAGCTGGTCAAGTACCAATGATACCAGATGTAACCACTCAAAATACTGATTACATGAAACATGGTTTCAACGAAGATATGGGAGGAAATCCAAAAGCCACATTAACGGAATATCTTCTTTCAATTGTGTATATGCCGCACAGTCTTCGTATGGTGTGCTTAACTAATTTATTTTGTTGGATGGCACACGTATGTTATTCTCTGTATTTCACGGATTTCGTTGGAGAAGCTGTTTATGGTGGAAATCCACAGGTATCTGAAATATTAATATTAATATTAATATCTCTTTGACGTTATAATTGTTTCTTACTACTAATAAATTTATCACCATAATTTTTTACTTTTAATTTTTTATTTGTAAATTATAGGCTCCAGAAGGTACTAAGGAAAGAGAATTATATGAAAGCGGTGTTCGTTTTGGATGCTGGGGAATGTCTATGTATTCATTATCTTGTTCTTGTTATTCACTGGTTATCGAGAAACTTATAGAACGCTACAAGTACATAAATTAATATTTTCTTTTTTTTTTTTCTTTTATAAAATTAATTCTTTATAAGAAAAATAGATAATTAATTATTTGTTAAAATACGATCATATACTAAAAATAATCTTTATTTTATTTTTTACTTAGCTTCTTTACAATTTTTATAATTGTAGATATTTATTTTGATAAAAAAGAAAATAATTTTCTAGGTAAAAGATATATAAGTATTATTTGTTTTAACAGAGCTCAGAGAGTTTACATTTGCGGCTTACTATTCTACAGCACCGGAATGATGATGATGGCATTAACAAAACATCCCGCAGGAGTGATTATATTCTCGTGGACCGCAGGTGTTATGTACTCCACGTTATTCACTATGCCGTATCTGCTAGTTGCACATTATCATGCTTCATCTACTGTAAGTAATCTTGAGAGAATATATCTCAAAATGAATCAATCAAAAAATTTAAATTAATTCATAATTCCATTTAAAATTAAAAAAAAAAATCTAAATAGAATTTAAATTTTTATTAGAAATGTAATTGTGTTTAAAAAAAAAGTAAAAAAAAAAAAATTTTAAATTCAAAATTAAAACTTAAATTTTAATTATAGTAATTATTAAAAAAAAAAATGAAAAGAAGAAATTTAAAAACATAAAAAATATACATATTTTTATAAAAATTAATAATATCATAAGTATACATTAAATTTTATTACCATCTATTTTGTTATGAATGTTTTATAGAATAATTTAATAAAATAGTAATATTATTAAATGGCATAACATAAAATGTAAAAAACATGTATATGCATATCGGACATAAATTAAATTAATTGATTTAGTTCGAAGTGACAACCGAAGGTGAAGCTATTCAAAGCGGAGGAGTACGTGGTCTTGGCACAGACGTTGCAATCGTCTCTTCCATGGTGTTTTTAGCCCAGTTCCTACTCTCCTGCTGTCTCGGAACAATTGTTAGCAAATCTGGAACTACTACGGCGGTGGTATACGTAGCTAGTACTCTCGCTGCTTGCGGTGCCATTTCTGCAACGCAGATCATGTATCTGGATCTTTAAGCTTATTTTATTATTTTCCAATGAAATTTAAATTAATTTTATCTGTTAACTATTAATTTTATATTTATTTTTGAAAATAATAATTAAAAAACTTTATTATTTTTAAATGTTTTTTAAATAGATTTTAATATTCTTAAAATGAAACGTTACTCACGAATTTCTTTCTATGAAAATTGACATATCCATCATTTTCGATTCATTTCAATTATTATATATTTCAATTAATTATATAAAAAGAATTTCAAATAAACAAGAAAGATCCGTAAAAATTTTAATGAAAAAGTTGTGTGTAAAAATATAATAATGGTAACGATGCACAAATAATCGATGCTTCGTAATCTACGATACATTCATACAGATACAATTCTGTATAATTCAACGATATTTGTAAATAAATGTAACTTGCAAGAACATAATAAAATAATACAATTCATATCTGGATAAAAGACATACCTTATATACCTTAATAATCATCATATGATATCGAGTCACAAATTTCAAGAGCAATTTGAATTTCTCTAAAAATTAATCTACTTAAATCCACAATGTATTTTTTAACATATTCATCTAATTCAAAATCCTATAAAAACAAAACAAGAAATATTTATTTGCTTGTAATTACTATATTTTTCTTATACTTTTATCTTTTATGAATTTTTTATTAAAATTAAAACACAAAAAAAAATAAGCTTAAAATCATTAGAATGATGAAATTTTTCATAGATTAATTGATGAAGAAAAATTATTTTTTTATAACTTTATATTTTTTTTATAATTTACATAAAATATTTTTAGTCAACTATTAATAATAAAATTTTCTTAATATACATTTAAATGAGTGATCCCCATACCTTTATAATTTCACATTGTTTGTCCTTACAAATTACAGGAAAAGAAAAAAATATTCCAGATCGAATTGAATAAGAAAGATCGGATAGTACACCCATACTAGTCCATTCATTTTCTGGAGTACCATTCCATAAGATTTTACAGTGCTCTGCTAATGCATAAGCTATGGAATTAATTAAGCATGATCTATTGTTGATACTTTGAGTAATCTAAGGAAAAGAAACGTAATTATTTAATTAATGAATATTAAATTTTATTTTATTACAATACAATATTTAATACAATAACAACAACAATTGTCTTGTGATAATTTGCCGTAATTATTGCAATTTACGATTCATTCTTAAAAAATTTGCAAAAATTTTAACAAAAATTCAAATAAAGCATAAAATAAGTGTATACAATGAAGGAAATGCATTTTCATATTTTTCTATTAAATATAATAATAATAATAATATCTCTTTTTTAACTTAATATAAAAATTTTTAATATTAATATTGGTATTATTAATTTTAATACCAATAATATTAATAATTTGATAATAACAATATTTTATAATAAAATTTTTTAAATTGTTAAAAAAAAATATTAACATTAATGAAAATAATAAATATAATAAAAATTTATCATATATAAAAAATCAAAACTAATTGATGTATGTTATTAATATATTGTTATAATAAATTAAGAAATTAAATGAAAGTTAAGAAAAAATGAAAATAAAAATCTTACACGTGGAAGATCATTAGATATCCACACTTTTAAAGAATCTTTCAAAGGTTTTCCATTGGTTAAATGTAAATATCTACAATCTGGAAAACAATATCTTCCATTTGAACCCCAAATTATTATATTTTTCACTTCCGTTGGAAGACAATTTGCTCGTGCGGCAATCTAAAAATTTAAGAATTTGTCAACATTATATTATTTAAAATAATTAAAATTAAATAATTCATAATTGTAACTTAATATTAATAATATTTAAATTTAATCTGCATAATAAGTTAAAAAAAAACAATAATAAATTTAAAAAAAATATTTATATAAATAATACAATGGATACACCTGAGTTTTAACAATATTTAAATTAAGCATGGACAAAGTAGTTATATTTTTAACAGGAATAGATTTCGCATATTTGGATATAATCGTGGCAGCAGTATTTCCGAGTACAATAATTCTTGCATCCTTTTTCACATAGTTATTTATAATTTGACCCTGTGACACAATTATATAAAAAGATTTATATAAATCCCAAAAATTTCGATATATTGAATTTAATGATATAATACTATAATATAATAATTAATACATAAAATTTGGAAATAAGAACATAATCCTTAAAAAATGATTCTGTATATTCGGGCTCTTTGAAATCATATTCTCTCGAATGACCAATGCAAATTACAACATCTGCATCTTTGAATTCGAAAACATTATTGCTGTAACTGATACCTGTAAATATACATAATGTTATATATATTCGTAGAATATCTTTAGAGAATCGATTCTAGAGATTAAAACAAACACGAAGATTGATATATATACAAAAATATCAATTAAGATTTATTTATTAAACAATTTAATTTTGTGTTAAATGAAAAGAGATAAAAATATGAAAAACTGATGCTATACCAAAAAGCTATTTCAATTTTTCTTCATCTAAAGTAAATTTTAATTGCTTATAATTTAATAAGTAAGCCTTAATTGATGAATTTTTGTTTTTTTTTTTTTTGCATCTTAGTTTCTAGAATCGATTTTTCAAAGATGTCCTATTATATCAATGCATTATATTATTTATATATATTATTATTATTAAAGATATCTCATTATCATCTATATTTTGTATTCCTTTAACAAATAATCTGATTATTTTAATATTAAAACACGATTACCTTTTTGATTATTCTAATATTCAAACATTTGATATTTGAATAATTTAACATTCAAGTCATTATTGCCATTCAAGTATATGATTAACATAGTATTCGAATATATTACTATTCAAATATTTTGTTAATAATTAAATAGATCTCTCTAGAGTATTCATATCATATTTATTATTTAAAAATAAAAAAATGTATAAGTATAAAAATCCATATGCATTTACCGCTTAAAAGCTTAGGACTAAAGGAATTTAATTCAATTGCAAGGCTTTCCAAAAACATTGTCTTGGTCGATAATTCGTAAAGACTGACAAAAATACATTGATTTTTTCCGAACACATCATCAGTGAGTATTCTGTATAGAAACGATCGAGTAATTTCCGTTGTGCCATCTGTAACTACTATTTTCAAAACTTTATTTTTAAATAATTGATGTAAGTAATTATTAACCATATATTCATTCTTTTCTAAATTCATGTTGTTTTTTGTATCGTTTATTAAATGAATATCGATATTAATCATAGCATTATATTGTTTTAATTAAAAAAAAACAAAAAGAGATAATTTTTTAAACAGAATTATAATAAAAATATAATTATTTATTAGGTGCGCAAATTATTTATACATTTTTCTAAAATCTCTTTTTTAATACGGGGATAATCTGGATTTTGTTTCAAAACTTCGTTACAAGCTTCTATCCCATCTGCATAAGCTTTAGCTTTCATCGAACAATAAGCTAACTTGTAGGCGACAGACAATTTTGATTTTCCACCATATTTCCATGCTTGATTGTATTGCGACGCAGCTTCACGATAATTTTGCTCCTTTTCTGCAATGTATCCAGATAGTTCATGAGCCCTTACACAAGTGGCATTATGTTGTAGAACACGTTTTAAAAGATCATTTGCTAAATCATATTTGTTAGATTGTACATAAATATCCGCTAAGAGTAACCAACAACGTTCTAAATATTCAGCATCCTCAAAAGTCCATGTATTCTTGCTGACACGTTTCAAATGATTTCGAGCTCTAGGAGTTTGTTTTAAAAGAATATGAGCCATTGCCATGCCTAAAGCTGGTCCAACATGATCTCGTAATGCTTCTTGACTAGCTAATGTTGTACAATCTTGTAATGCTTTTTCAACATTGGATTTTTGTTTTGTTGCAAGTAGAAAAAAATTACTTAACAATCTATGTGTGAGCATTTCATGTGGACTGCCTTTAGGATTCAAATCCTAAATAGAAATAATTATTTTAAAATAATTCTTTCATCAATATTTTGTTTAAAATTTAAATTAAATATGTAACTTTAAAATTATAAATTTATTATGTTTTTTTTTTGTGTGTTTTTTTAAATACCTGTAGCAAGCGATAGGCTGTTTTCAAAGCCATTGTTCTAGAATCCTGATATTCAACATCATCATCGTTAAAGACTTCATTTGAAAGAGAAGAATCATCATCCGGGTCTAAACAAATTTCGATCATATTATATATTGCTTGTTGACCCCACTCAGGATCACGTCTTGCAAAATTAAATTGACGAAGTGCAGAATTTAATCGTCCCATACGCCAATCCAACAAACCGGCACAATAATAATAACCGGCTGTTAAATTTGCATTGCTCATTTCTAGTTCTGCTCGATGAAGCCATTCTTCAAGATCGTCCATATCTCCTATAAATTTATGTCATTATAAATAAATTAGACATCAGAAATTAGATAAAAAAATTTTTAATCTTTAATAATTCACCTATTCTACGAGAAACTTCTATCAATCTTGCTAACGCGGTCCAATAAGTTGGTTGTTTTAATAATAGTTGTCGAAAATGAAACGCTGCCGTGTCAAAATCAACTTTTCTAAATGCAAGATCTGCCATCATTATCGAAGCAGCTTCATTATTAGGATCAGTATTCAAAAGAATTGTGCAACTTTGAGCACATCGATCCAAATTATTAGTCTGCTAGTTCAAAATATTAATAAATTATTCAATGATTACCATTTATATATAATTATATATATTAATTACCTGCATGTAAAGCTTTGCTAAAGATAATAAAGCATTTATGTTTGCAGGTTTATGATTTAATGCTTCCTTATAATATATAATAGCTTGATCATAATCTCTTAAAGAAGAAGAATGATCAGCCATTGTTAAACAAATATTAGCCAAAAGCTGTTTCTCATCTTCCAAATTAGAGCTTGTTCCCATACGTTGCATGTATCTATGCTGATTTTCTTTAGCCTCTTTCAATGCTGATAAAGCGCCTTGTATATTATCTGCTTTTTCTCGAGTTTTAGCGAGCAAAAATAAAAGTTGAGTGCGTACTTGTAAACTTTTTAAATCTGAATCTCGACGACTTTCTGAAATATGAATAAATTATTTTATATATATATATATTTCCTATATATATATAGGAAAAATAATTCTATACCTTGCAATTCCTGGACCAATGTAGTTTCCGCTTTATCGTATTGTTTCATCTTTATGAACAATTTTGCAAGATCTAATTTTAAGCTTTTAAAGTTTTCTTGTTTCATCACATCTCTGTAATAATTGATGGCTTTTGTGTACTGATGCGTTTTTACGAGTGCCTTTCCTAGCTTACTTGCAATATCTATTTTATTCCTAGGATTCTGTTTTAAAGCTTGTTCATATGCTTCTACTGCTCTCTCTGGTTCTTGAATAGAAATATATGCATCACCAAGCATACTATATGTCTTAGGACCAGGACAATGTTCAACCAATTCTCTATAAAATATTCAAATAGAATGAAAAAAATAGGTGACAAAAATAGGTAACAATATGTGAATTTATAAAAAACAAACCTGAAACACATAGCAAAGGCAGGACGATCTTTTTTGTATTTTAAATTTATTTCGGCTAAACGCGTATGTGCTTGTAAATAATAAGGTTGATCTGGAGTTATTTTAGATAAACAATCAATGGCATTATCCAACTCTCCCATTTCTAAAAGTAATTCAGCATTTCCTATTAATATTTTACCTTCTTCTGACGTATTTCCAAGATTTACTTTTGCATCTTGTATTATAATAATTGCATCATTAAATCGTTTCATTTTTCCATAAGCAGAAATCAGCTCAAGATACAATGTTGCCATATCTGATGTTGAAATATCTGAGATTTCTAAATTATTACTCTTGTATGGTTGTATTCCTGCATACGACATAGCTGTCTGAAAGCTCTTTATTGCACCTTCCATATCATTTGCCTGTTTTTGAACCATGCCAGTAATTAAATGATAAATTGGATTGTCTCTGATTTTAAAATTATAACTTAAACCAACTTCAAGACTTTGTGAAGCCAATTGATAATTCCCTTGACATGCTTGAATTTGAGCCATTAATAAATAAGCTTTTGCATTAGATGAGTCAACATTGTCTAAAAAATTCTTTAATATATATGAAGCTTCTTCTAAATTTCCACTCTGCATTTTAGCTTTACTAATTAATAATTGTGCCATACTTAAACCAGGATATGCTTCTGATAATTCTTCTAACAAATATAAACTTGCTTCTTTGTAATTGGATACACTTTCCTCAAAATTTGTTACATTATTTGTTATAGAATAAATTAAACGTTGTTTAGAAATTTCTAAACATAAATCAGGATTTAATTTTTTTATATAATCGTAACCATATGGTACATATTTACAATTGTCCAGTATGATTGTAGCTGCATTATTTAAATAATTCAAAGCTTTGATGGAATCATTGGAATTTAATTTTGCAGATATAAAAAGCAATTCTGCGTTTACCGAATTAGATTGTATTTCCATCAAAAAATCTATTTGTTGTTGTGCCAAATCCGAAGCGTCGATCGAAGTATCTAAAAATTGACAATGAGCTAATCCCATCAAAGCAGCAAACGAAGATTCGTTTATTCGAATAGCACTTCTATACCAATGTTCTGCATCTTTTATTTTATCTAATGAAATATACAAATTTCCTAATTCTATCATAAGATCTGCATTTTTCAAATGCTGTTGTAACATTTTTTCAACGATCTTAGAAAGTTCTGTTAAAATTCCTTGATTCTTACAAGCTATTCGTGAAAATAACTGAATATTATTCACTAAAATTGTAATATTCTTTGTTTCTATAATTATCATATTTCTAAAAAAGGATTGTAAATGTTTTAATCCTTCGTTGAAATTTCCGTCTCTGCAAATATTTACAAATGCATGTGCTTTTATTGCATCTAAATTATTTGAATCAATTGATAATATTCTGTTAGCAGTCTCTAGAACTTGATCCCAATCCTTCATTCCAAGTTGATTGTACAATTTTTCAACCAAGGGTAAACATAATTTAGGATAACGTACAATTAATGAATTCAATGTTAATATTGCTCCTGCGTAATCTCCGCGTTGTTGTTTATATTTTGCAAATCCAAGCAAAGCATTCACGTTCTTTGGATCTTGTTCTAGAACAATTTCGAATAAACTTGATTCGCTCGAGTTATTTTCGCTTATAATAAATAAATCCACCCAACCTTTCGTTAATAGAACATTTTTATTAGATGAATCGAGCTTGTAAGCTCTTTCTATGTATTCTTTAGCTTTATCAATCTTCTGAGATAAAAGCAATACTAAAGCTGCTAATAAGAGGGCATTTGAAGACGATTTTCGTTTCTCATCCCTAATTCTTGTTTCAATCTGTATTATAGTAGTTTTTTCAACATTTTCATTTTTCATATAAGCAATATTTTGAAGAAATAATGCTGCCAATGTATTGTCTGCATTATTCATTAAATTCGAACTTTCTTTAATTGCTTCTTGAATCTTCCCAGTTAATATATATGCGAGACTTAGAAATATTCTTAAGCATTCATTTGTTGGATATATTTCACATGCTTCTTTGCAATAAACTAACATGCCATTGTAATAAAATTGATAACAGAACCATTCAATTATAGTAATATATTCTATCTCCTCCATTTTATTAACAATATGAAGCAATAATAAATTTTAAATCATAAATAATTTAACTCAATAATTACTCAAGATTTCAATAACTAATGATATAAAAATTATTTATTAAGAAGAATATATCAAAAAATCTTCTGGATCAGGTAATTCATATATAATATTAGGGTCTAAGGATTTTGAATCAGGTCCTTCTAAAATATGTGGTGGTCCAACAACATATTCTTCAAGATCTGGATTTTTAATTGCAAGATAATACTTCTGCATGTACTCACATGTCAAGTACATATAGTAATTATTCAGAATAACATATGTAAATGCTGTCTAAAAAGATTATATATTGTTATTACATATTATATATTTTTATTACATATTACAAGAATATAATAAAAATATAATTCAATAATATAATTCATTCATAATAAATATTTATTTAAAACTATAAAATATTAAAAATAAATTTTACCTCTGTAAGCAATCGTGCTAAACCTTTTCCTGTATATCTATGAGGTACATTAATCATTTGCATATCTAAAACTTTCCCTTCAGATATGTAGTGTAATACTGCTCTTGCTAATCAAAAATAAAAAAAACAAATTAAAATATTATTTATATTAATAAAATATAATAAAAATCAGACTTCTTTCATCTTTTCTTTTTTTAAGTAGAAAGTATGAATAATAATTAAAAACATATATATTATAATAATAATTTCTTGAATAATATATCTTACAATCATTATCCAATTTTACGTAGAAAAGTCCTCGTTTCTCACTATGATGAACTGTATAAAATAGCCTTGTAAATCTGTTTCGTTTTATTTTTGACGATATTAATGACGATAATTTAATCATATAACTCATACCATTTGTCACATGTAAAATACTGATAATAAAATGTTTTTTGATAATTCTAATTAATTATATACTTACACATTCATTTAATTTACAAAATATATATCTTTTTCATAAAAACTTTGAATATATAATAGGTTAGACTTTTGTTGATGAAGTATTGCTTAGCAACAAAATTGATTTTAAGCGATGTTTTTTTACAAGAAAATATTTCATTTATAAAATATAAATGAAATATGATATTTATTTATTTATATATTTTATATGATATATTTGTAAAAAATTATTAATATTGTATATAAGTTAATGATTTTAGTAATAATAAAACACATATATAAAGATAAAATGTTAAAATATTTTTTATGTATTTTTTATATATATATAAATATTTTTTATGTATTTTAAATAATTCATATAATTTATTTATTGATATTCAAGTCTTTTTAAAAAAGTATATTGCTATAATAAAGATAGGTTATAATGAAATGTGATATAAATCTATTCTTAATATTCATTGATGATGCATCAAACCCATAAACATTAAGATATATTGATATAACAATACAATGTCAACATAAATTTGTGCTGTTGCAAATACAACTTCATCTGGATTTAATTCTATTCTTCTTCCACCCATAATTGTTTGTATATCAAAGAATAAGTACTAAAAAATGAATATTTTTTCATTTCTAAAATATATCATAAAACAATATATTATACTTGAATTAAATAATTCTTTCAAAATGTATATTAACTGTTGATAATAAGGTCATTCCTATAATTGAAATCAGGATATGTAATAATCTAATGTATGTAAACATCAAGGTTATTATCAACACAAAAATTGATACAATAGCAGCCAGTCCAATAATGAATAATATCCCTGTTCTCATGGTTAAATCAAACTGTAAGATTATTTATGTTATTTACAACTTTTTTATTAATTCATATGTAAAATTTTGTTGAAAATACCTTAGTAAATGTTGCAATGAGACTTATTCCTAATGTAATTAATGTTGTCATACCTAATGCCATCAAAATTATTTCAATTTCATAAAAGGCAGATACAAAAGCAGCTAGATATGACATAGCAACTGTCTGGAAATAGTATTTTTTTTAATAATTTTGAATGTTAAATAATAAAAACATTCAATCAATAAAGTTTTAATACAATTAAAAATCTTACCAATTTGCATAGCCACAAATAATTGAAAGGTGGAGATCGCCTAGCTCCTTCAAAAAACGATATGGCACAAAAAGAAACAGCGAAGCATATCCTAATAAAATACTGCATTATGCACTAAATAATATACCTAAGTAGTTGCAAAATTTACGTACATAGCTACAATCCACAAATACCAATGAATTATCATAAATTTTCTTGCAGAATCCCTGCAATACAGTTATTAAAATAACATAATTTATTACATCAATTTATTAAAGTGATATTATTAGAACATTAAATTAAAATGCTTACACGAATAGAAAAATTGCTATGACACCAGATGTAAATAATAATTGAAGTGTTAATATACAGAAAACTTTTCTAATAAAAGTTCTTCTCACTCTGTCTTCTTTAAAATCGCCCATATATTCATCATCTTCTATGTCTCTTCTTCGTTGTTGCTCGCGCCAAGCTCTATATAATTGTTCGTTTTCTCTTTCTCTTTGAGCAACCATTTCATCGGTGACTATAGTAGTATATGGACCCTGATAAAAAAAACATATTATTAATAAATTAATTACAATATATTAATTTATTATAATTAATAAATAAATATGTAAACATAAGTTATAATTTAATACTCACTGTTTTTATTCTCTGTCCTCTATATAAAGGAGGCAATTGTGGAGGACCTGGTATAAATCTTTGATTTTCTGCCATTAGATAATTGATAATGAAATTATTTTGACTAAGAAATATTTAAATAAATAGTTGTATACTGTCTATCACACCAGAAATAATATATCTATTAAAAGTATAATATAATCAATTTATAATAAAAAAGTACAATAAATTATTTTCTAATTAATTAAAATTTTTTATTTAAATTTTAAAAATGTCAAAACATGTAACTTTTCTTTCTATTTTTTATAAATATATATTCAAATATTTTTTATTTCTTAATTTTATTTAAATGCAAAATTTTAAAATACTAATATAGTTTCATAATATGAACATATAAAATATCAAACTATTAATTCATATATAAACAAATGAATGCATTTATATATAATGCATGATAGAAACAAAATACATTTTTGAAGTATAATACATAAATATATATACAAAACTCTTTATAAAACTTTACATAACTTAAATAGTACCATTGAATGAGATAAAAGAAAACAAGAATTACTTTAATTCTCTTATTGTAATGTAATTTGTTTATACAAGTGATATACGTATAAAATAATAACAATATGCGTATATCTTTTTTTAACAATAATGTAATTTAATTAGATAAGTCATTTTAAATTATATTATAATTAACTACGTATTATAATTATAATTATATAATAATAAATTTCTTATAAGCTCTGGAAAACAGTGTATCTTTGGACTATTTTGCTTTTTTTCTTTTCTTTTCTATTAAATAATATATTATTTAACAGAAAAATTTTAATAAAAATTATGTATTATTTACGAACATACAGAGTGTTTCTAAAAATATGTAATAATCTAAATTAATTATCATAATTGATCAAATGATATAATTCCGTATAATACATCTATAATTGAAATAAAAAATTATATAAATATTGACCAATATATTGAAAGTATTAACAATATGAAAATTATTTATTTTTTACATGTATATGAAATTTTAAGAATATATATTTAAAAAAGAAAATATATTTTTATATAATTTTTATATAATTAAAAAATTATGCGTGATTAGAAACATTCTGTACATATGATAACATAGTTACAGGTACATAGAAATTCCTTGAACATACAATGTGCGTTTAAATTTCTGTTTATATATGTATGTATATAATAAATTTTTAACTTATTATTAAATAGTACAAAAATATGATATTGTCTTATAATGGCAATCTCAAAGTTTTTAGAATTTTTACTAATATTAAACAAGAAAGAATTTTACAAGATATGAAATTAAAATATTTGAATCATAAAATTAATTTGCATATTTTCAATTGTTATAACGTAAATCTTTATAATGATTTTGCATATTTTTACACGAAATCTAAAAAGACATTTAAATATCAGCTTAAATCTTATATTTATATATATTTATATAAACAAGTTTCAAATTAATGAGATAGAAAGATTTTGTTTTGATTTTCAAGTATTTTTACATGTATTTTGTTTATTTTAGATATATTTTAAATATTATTTTAAAGTAAATTATATTATTTGATGTAATATGTTTAAGAACAATGATAAATACTATAATGATTATTTCGTACAATATTAAATATATCAATTATCATCATTAATTAAAAGCATTAGAAGTCTTAATAATGTTATAATAACAAATAGAATTATAAAGTGAAATATTTTACTAAAAATAATGATAATCATATAAAATAATAAAATTAAATTGAAAATTAGATTGTAATAAATATAAAACAATATATTAATTTCTGTTTAGCTGATTCTGATTAAATATCAGTCTTGTAAATAGCATATGTAAAAATTTTCTTTATAATATATATGAATATATAGAATTTATGAAATTCAGTTTGCAAAGCTAATGAAAATTTATGACGCCTAGGCACTATCAGTTTAATTAATTATATTTAAATATTAATATATATATTGTATGTATCATATGTTATTATGATTTTCTGATATTATAATCCGCATTGATTAATTTGCTGTTGTATTTTGTTACATAGAAGCTGAAAAATTTATAAAAAAAAAACATTATTTATTTTTTAAATAATTAAAAGATTATATTTTTTAAATATAAAAATATATACTAATATTTTTTTCAATTATGTAACTTACTTGTCTTATATTATAATCAGGTATTAAAATTATTTTTGATTGATCTGCGATACCAAATAAGCCTAATTTCTTTTTTTTACTAGTATCTTTAATAAATATCTGAACACCCTTATCCACTAATTTCGGCTCGCTTATTTCTTGCCATGTGTGAGTCCAATATACCTGTATAAAAAACAATAAAATATTTACTTTTTTAAATATTTTATATTTAATTTACAAAAATATAATTTAAAAAAATACTAACCCGCCATCCACCAAATAAGTCACTATGCTCTAAATATGCTATTCTCTTATCAGTAAGCAATAATACATCTCTATTAATGTATAAATGATAAAAATAAATATCAGTATTTGAATATTTTCCTTTTTCTAATTCCTATTAAGAAACATTTTCATAAATATTAAGAAATATTAAATAAAAAAAAAAATATTAAATACTTACATTTAAAATTTTATATCCTTCAGCATGCTCTCTAACATATGGTCTAACTAAATTATCAGGTTGTAAAAATCTACATGGCCTTACTTTCTTTACTTCTTCATTCAATTCAGTTGCACTGAAAAAAAATTAATATGAATAATTTAAATTATTCTTATGAAACATAAATTGTAATTTATATGATTTCATAAACATTATTTTTTATACCGTTTCACTGCATCAAATGAACCACTAGCAAAATCTATAACTCCAGCAGTTGGTCTAGTAACAAGACCAACCATTCCTTTTCCAAATCCTTTAAAGAATCCTTCCACACCTTCTTCTTTGGCACCTGATATGGGTTTCATTACAACACCAGTTACTCCATCAAAAACACCCTAAAAACCATATATTCATTTTTCATTACATTAATTTCTTTTCAATTATATTAATTTCTATTTCTGATTTTTTCTTACCATTACTAAGCCTTTGCCACTACGAGCAAGACCTTCTTGTAAAGTAGCTGGTTGTATGTTAAGCTGTTCTTGTCGTTTTCTTTGATAATCCTTATCAAATGTTAAAGCAGCTATACCTTTGCCTACGATAAATAATGTAATGTTTAAAAAAATATAATAATATTTAAAATAAAATAAGAATTCAAATTATAAATATTCTAAAAATTTTTAATTTATGTGTATTTAAATATATATACGTATAATAAATAAAATCATATTTGAATCGATTATAATATAAATAATATGCATTGTAATAATATATGTATACATATAAAATATATATATATATATATATAATATATAATTAATATAAAAATATATATAATTAATACATATAGTTAATAAAAATACACATATATGAGATATTACAAATTATTATACATATATATATATTTTTATATTTTAATATTTTTTATTTTATAATTCATATTAGGAGTTGAAGTTTCGATTTTTTAATAGAAACTAAAACTTGCGAAAAGATAAAAGATAATAATAATGTTAAATTGTAGGCAAACAAAATAACATTACATAAAGAAGAGAGAAAAGAAAACATGCTACTAAATTTGATTATGCGATTAATTAATGTACGTTTCACATACACATGTATTTTAATACACATTCAAAATTACAATTTCTAAAACATACCCATAGCTCCAGTTATTTTAGAAACGGCTCCTGCCATTCCTCCAACAGTATGACCTACCATGCTTCTCACACCAAGAATCAAACCCTCTGCAAATTCTCCAGGCCCTTGAATGGCACCATGGAAAGGTTCATAGAATAAATCTTCAATGCCTTTCATGGTACCCACCACAAGGCCATACGGATTTCCTATTACATCGAGTCCCAAAACAAGAACATAAGCTTGCTTAATTGCTTGTCCCACATAATGTAATGTTGCTTCATGAATGAGTTGTTTATGAGTCATAAAAATATATTCTCTTTCAAAATATGCTAATCTGTAAAAATAAAAAATATTGATTTATATATGGTTTATATATATAGAATATATGATTTATATAATATAGAATTAAAATTTTATCGATACAAATTTAATTTTAGTAATATAAATTAAAATTTAATTTTGAATACAATTACTTGAAGACAATATCGTGAATATCTGTTAATGTAACTCCTATTCCTTGTAATAATACGTTTAATACATGAGGCATTGCAGAAGGCCCACTATTACCACCAGTCATTGAAAAACTTATATGAATCTGAAAAAATTATAATAATTATAAAAATATAATATTAATAAAATATAATTATGATTAATTTAAATTACAAAAAAAAACCTTTAATGGAGAAAAATGAAGAAGATCGAAGAAATTCTTCTGTTCGGCTGTAGTAATTAATCTGACGTGATACATCAAAGGTTCATCAACAAGTTTTACATCTAATTTGAATAGTTTGTTCTAAATTACAAAAAGGTAATTATTATAATATTTTAGAATTTTATATATTATCTATATTATCTATTAATAAAACTCACTTCTTCCGCATCATTCATTTCATTTGTTTCAAGTAATCCCATAATCGCATTAATAAATACAATATCTACTTTCACATGAAATTCTTGTATAAGAACCTTAAAATACCGGAATTGTTGTACATTACTGTGTACAAGTAATCGTTTAATCATACTAAGTTCAGCAAATGGTTTCATTTCAACTGTTAAAAAATTTAACATGTATAATAACATGTAAAATAATATGTAAAATACATACATACACAACACACACACACACGCACGCACACACACACACACACACATATATTCATTTATACTTTTGGAAAGACTAGATTCTAAATTAAAATAAAAACAAAATATTAATTTATTTTTATGATTATAAAGAACTTAAATTTACATTAGATGAAACGAAGTGTCAAGATGACGCAAATTTGAATTATAATTTAGTAAATAAATTTCAATCAACAATTTTGCATTTATTTTAATCTCTAGAATCGAGATATACATATATCATGATAAAATATATTTTATCATGAATATTTTAATATCCTCTTATATTCTTATATATGTATATATAATTATATATATTGTATAATATACATAATTTATATAATATTTTCATTTTTTATAAATGATTAAATAAATAATAAAAATTTACCAGCATTTGTAACACTCTTTGGGGGCGGAACTGGAGCCAATATAACTGGGAAAATACAATCCGCAAGTTGATTATCAATTTGCAATCTGTTAATTTTTGCATGTAACTGCACTTGATGTACTGAAGTACGGTATTGCAACCATAAACCAGTTTGGAAAGTTCTTCGTAGATAACGACGATTTGGTTTCAACATTTCCATATTTAAATAATCAACCTGAAATTGAAATTAATTTGAGAATAGAAGATAAGAAAATATATATATTATAAAATTGAAAATGAAATTATTATTTCTATTACTTCTAATTTTGGTTCAAGTACTACTTTTTGCATCGGATCTTTTCCTATTTGTAATTCACGCATATATTTTTGATAGCCTTCTTCTATAAGATTTACTTCCCTTGTGCTAAGACTACGCCATCGATGATTAATGGATTTACGGATTTCCCATATAATTCCAGAACTAAAAGATAATAATAATAAAAAAGCATGACAATAAATTGTTATAAAAATATAAATCATAACAAATATTTATATTAATAATGTACCTAGCGATACACATATATAACAATTCAGATCTTGTAATATTATTAACAAGTGAAAAACCAACTCCATGAATATTTATTGACACTTCCTGTTCTATAACTTCAAAATCATCAGATAGTTGACAATCTTCCGCAATTTTCATATTTGATGTAAATAATAATACTCGTTGTGTACCATCTAAAAACGATACATAAAATACTTGTTCTTCCAAATCTGGTAAATGAAAAATTCCTAATGTATCCTAAAAAATGGATTTTTTAATATTATTAAATTAGAAAAAAATTAATAAATTTAATTAAATATTAGATATTTACTTTTCGAAGAGTTTCTTCAATTTCTTTTTTATTGCCATCTTCCCAAATCAATTTTCGCGGTCCTGCAGGATTTTCCCAAGTATAAAACATTTTATTATATGTTTGTATAGATCTGTGAAATAATTTATATTATAATATTAATAACAATAATTTTTTTAAATAATTGATTGTACCTGATATTTAGTGAACCCTTTTCCCAGAAATTGATAGTATGTGGAGTATGATTAATAATTAAGGCTGGAGCATTTCCATGATTATAAACAGATAAGGAAATGTAAATACCGCCTTCACTTATTTGTATATCTACATTAATTCCTCCATACTGTTAAACAATAAGAATTATAGAAATATATAAATTATTTATTAAAAAGAAATAAAATTATCAAACCTTATTATTTAATTTCAATAAAGTTGTATGACTTTCTGTATAAATAAATGATACAGTTTTTTCGAGATCACCTGCAATTCTAGCCTTTAAAAGTTTTTGCTCATGATCAGAGCGAGGCCAAAAAGCTGTGCATTCTCTAGGGGGAACCTATAAATAAATAAATAATGAAAAATTATATTTAGATGAAATATATCATATAAAATATAATTAACATCTGTTAAATAATATATTTAATATAACTACTTAATATAATTAAAAAAACTTAAAATCTATTACCTTAATCATAGGATCAGCTGGTCTATTACCCTCTTGACATTCAATAAGGTAATCAGAATTATTTATCAATACATAAAATGGAGTAAATGTAATCTGTTTTGTTAAAGAATTATAAGTTAATTGATTATGAACTCCAATCTGTAATTTATAAAAAAATATTAATATAAAGTGAGTAAATAATGAAATTATAAAAAAAAATAGAAAATAATACTGACTTGGTATGTTAGACCATTATATTTACAAGTAACTACTCCATCACTTCCTGCAACATCTATAGGAAATTTATCAGACCATTCACCATCTTCCACTCTAATCATTGCCTTCTTTTTACCAAAGAATACTTTAGAACGAAATGAAAACAATATTGGTCCCTTAAAATTCTCTGGATGATATAATACATTTAGATAATCTTCTCCACTCTGAAAATATGTATACAATTAAATTTTGGTGCCAAAATTAATATATTTCAATAATCTAAATACATTGTGCACAAAAAATGCAATTAATTGCAATTAATTATTTTTCAATATATTTTTTACATCATTATGTGACAAATTACAATAAACTACTTTAACTACAATCAGTAATTTTATTTTATAATCTTGCTTATTTATTTTAATAAACAAAATCTAAATTTTTGCATTTTATGATTTTCTCTTCATATTATAAATTCTTTTGATGAATTTATAAAAATTCATTGAATTAATGTACAAATTAATTTTCTATGATATTAAATTCTTATATTATATTTATATTTCTATAAATACTATTTAGTTTCATAGCAATCACTATTTTGTACACACATAGTAATATATATACATATATATAAGCAATAATATCTTATTTATAGCATGAAAAAGTATGCGTAATGTTGCAAAATACAATAATGCCACAAAAAGCCAACTAATAAAAAGAATTAAACATGAATGGAACTAAATATATTTCTTGGTTAATTTTTTGAAGTATATATGCCATTCATTATTAATGAATAATTATATTTTTTAGTAGAAAAAGAAAAATTAGCAATATGCTGTTAATAAAAAAGCATTGATAATAATATGTAGAAAAATGTAAAAGATTTAATATATAGACAGAGATATAGTTAGTTGAATAAGATAATGGATATTTTTTTTTTTTTTATAATTCTTTCACAATTTGCAAATTTAAATCATTATCAATATAAAATAAAATCAATATATCACCAAATGTGTTTTCTTCATCCTGTATTCTACATGTGGTTGATGAGATTTCACACAAACCAAATTCTGAAAGATATCTTCTTATGTATTTTCATAAAATTGTTAACAAAAAAATTAGTTTTTTTTTTTAAATTATATATGAAATAATCTTTTAATATTTATATCCATAAAAGTTATCTATATAAATAAAAGTTTAAATTGAAAAGCTATTTTTAACATTTTGCATATGCTAATATTTCATTACATTAAACAAATATGATTAATTTAAATAAAATAAGAAAATTAAAAAATTCCAACTGAATTTAAGAATACTTTTGTTAACATAATTCTGAAATTTTGAAATAAATTTTGTACATTGAAAAATACAGCCACCATTACATGATAAAAATTATATATTTAATATTATGTCCAAAGCATGAAAAATACTGTAACATGAAATCACTACCTTGATTGGACTTGAGTGTTCTTTGCCACCCTTACTTGATTTCTGTAAAATAATGTATTGAATAAGATATGATCACAGAAGATTAAAAATTTGCAACATTATACTACTTCCAGCATATGTAATCTAAACATAGCAATTATACAGCACAAAATATAAATCAAGCATTCTATAGAAATTAGTTACATGCTTAATACAACAAAAAATCATTTATAATATATTAAAATAGTTCGTTATAATATTATATAGTTAATAGTATTTTATTTAATGAAGATTTTATTTCAGATAAAAAATTTTTAAAATAAAAAATATATTATAAATTTTTATAATAAATTTATATTATAATTAATCAAATCTATTCTTTAAATAATAACCTAAATAATAATATAATTTATTAAAAAATTTATTCGTCAAAAAAATAAAAATGCCAAAATAAAATAAGCAATATTTATAAATATAAATAAATAAATAAATAAATAAAATTATTTATTAGATAATTTTTAAAAATGAAATGATGATGAAACTTACACGATAAGACAACATTAAGCCTGTTTTATTCAACATCCAAAATGGACAATATAATGCCATAATAATAGAACCATGATCATATGATGTATGCATTCCTAAATCCATTATAACTTTTTGTGCACTGTCGAAAGATTCAAAAGACCAAACTGAAAATTCTGGTGGATTCGCTAATATTTCGCCTTTACATGACCAATCTTTTTCTAAATAATTTGGTAACTATAATTATATAATTATAATTAAGTAATTATTATAATATAAATACATGAATCATCATGAAATTTATAATTTACTTACTTTTATGATTATACAAGATTTCCCAGGATCAATTGTAGGAATTTGATAAGATGTACCAGCTTCTAAAAGTTTCTCTTGTACAGATCCAGGTAAATTTACAATAATATTGATAGGTAGAAAATTCTTCAAATATACAGATGGGTATAAATGAACATTATAAATGGTACTTGCCATAGTATAGCGAGAAGTATTTTCAAAATAAACTTGTTCTATTTCACCAACCACCTGTAAATTATAATATTATTAAATATATAAATATATAAATTTACATGTAGAAATTATTTTTCTACTCTGTTATTCTATCATTCTTCATACTATTATCTAAATAATAAACAATAATAGACAATAATTTCTTTCAATATTTAAGCATAACAATACGTTCTATAACAATATAAAAAATATAAAAAACGTGCAATGAACATATTGTATCAAATGCTAATATAAATTTTTACTATTTGAACTATTGAACATGTAACTATTTAAACATTTTATACAGAATAAAAATATTTTAAATAAATATAAAAATTTATTATTGAAATAAATAAAATAATAAATGCTAAAATAACAAAATAAATAAATAAGAAACACTCTTATAAAACAAAAAATTAATTACTTTCTTTTCTAATTTAAAAAATGAAAAGTATCAAGTTTATTAAAAAAAACTTAATATAGAATTGCTTGCTTTCCTTTTTATATTTCCTTGAAATTATATTAATATAACACAATTAATAATTGTAAAACCATGCCAATAATCATTTTCAGTCAAACACATAGAGGATTTGTATCATAATAACTAACTCATCCTACTGTATTACAATACATTCACATAAAATTATTAACTATCTAATATCGATTGTACAAATACTTATTTATATTCAATGATATTCAATGTATACTAAATAACAACTGGTTCTCAAACTAACTTAGAAGAAAACGATAATACCTGAATAGGTGTTTCCAGATATTTTTTGTGCTGAGGATAAATTTTTTGTTCTGAGGATAAATTTTTCAAGCAAAGATGCTTGATGCAATCAATGAAACGAGAGAATACGGATCGCCAGTTAATAGCATTCAATAATAAGCCAATAGTGTTGTTATTATATAAAATACTACCAACCACAATCATCACGAAAAACATCTAAAAGTAAAAACTGCTGCTTATAAAAGCATGTATATAATGTAATTTTTAACGAAATTTTGTTTGATTACAGCATAAGAAAGAAGATAATTAAATATACTGTTTCATTGTATCTCTCTATTAAACATAATCGAAAACATCGTGAATAATAATTACATGTACTACATAGTGTAAAATCTCGAGAAATAAAAATAAAATATAAAAAATTTTCTAAGTGTACAAATAAATGAAAATATTTGATTTTATTACCTTAATATAAAATGGTTCTACAATTTCTTGTCTTATTCTAGCTTCGCATTTTAAGAGTTTTGTCATACTGATTGTTTTTTGTAGATCTTTCCAAATAAATTGTTCTGAAACCATATATCTAGAAAAAAAGATTAAATTTAGATAATATTTAAATAAAGATAAAAAAAGTATAAAACATATAAAATTTTGTATAAAAATATTATACCCTTCAACACTAAAAAATAACCCATGAACATTTGTTGGAGTATATACAGCATCTAGTGGAAGGTTTAATTTACTATCTGGAGCAACTGTTCCTACACATTCAACTTCATTTCCACGTTTAGTCATGTAATATACAGATATCGGTTGATTAAAATGATTGTGCACCTAAAATATATATATCTATAAAACATTTATTTACACTTATTAAAGCTAAGAAAAAAGACATATAGATCACCTGTAGAATACTTCGAAGAGTAACAATAGTACTTCCTTCGTCAACTACAACGTCGGAAACAATACCCCATTCTTCAGAACTATCCTTTCGATATCTCAATGAAAAGAATCTTTTATCAGCTCTTAAAACGGGTATTGCTAAGATTCCATGAATTTCTTTGAACTTCAAGAAATATTAATAGTTCAACATTATTTTAATTATATGAAAAATAAAAATTCATAAATTTATACTTTAAATATATTACCGAAATAATAAACTTATCATCATTTCTTTCTTGAATTGTTTCACTTTTCAATTGTTCAAGCAATGGTATTATAGTTTTCATAGTTTTTGGAACTAATTCTACTGATGCACCAGATTCAAGAATCACTTCCATATATGAATCAGTATTATTGCTTGTAAATTTTAATCCATCTTTAAAAACCTGAAATAATTTTATAAATATTTATAAATATTTTTTATCTTATAATATTATTTTTAAAATTAAGAATATAAAATCTAATAATAATAAACCTTAATTATAATTATAATAATATTAATAATAATATAATAATATAATATAATATATAATATAATAATATTAATATAATAAAAAAAATAAACCTTAAAATGACTACGTTCTAAATCTAAAATCATCGCTAAGCCAGTTTCATTCTTTAGTACATATGGCGCCACACTTTTCGTCTTTACTTTTCCAGTAACTTCCATGGCAGATGAAAATGCATTACCGAGTTGTTTTAGTACATTGAGACACGTTTTTGTTAAAGTTATTTCCAAATTTTCCTATTATAAAATATTATAAGATTTTACGTAAAATATATAATACATAATTAAAAAATAAAAAATATTAATATTTTATGAACTTACAGTTGATAGAATATCAATAGACATTTTAGGAATTTGATGAAATTCTTCTGTTTCACTATCTGATGTAGGGCTGATCGCATTTATACCTCTAGAATTTGCTGATATATCATTAAACTGAATCTAAAATATAAAATAAAAATAAATAAAATATAAATAACAACAATAAAAATATTAAAAAAAATATAATAACATTTTAATTATCAAAAATTAAAATATATTACTTTAACTTTTAGTTCCCATGGTGTTGAAACTCGCTTTTCATTTTTGATTCTCTCTATTGGTTCAATTAATGGTTCCCATAATGCTAACTGACTATTATAATATGCCATAATTACCGACATTGTATATTCTATATTCATCTAAAAGCAAGCAATTTTTTAATGTATAGCAGAAGAAAAATCATTATTAAAATCAATATATCTTACGGTTTTCGTACTCCAATCATAAATATTACTTTGGAAACCGATATGAAGTAAAAGCATTGGTAATGTTTTATTCCCAACACCTGCTTCCAATGTGAACAGAATTGTCGGCGCAGAGATTATTGCTAATTGTGGTTTATAAATAATATCCTCATCATCAGAATATGTAAAATCTTCTATAGCTTCTATTCCTATTTCTAAAAAATAAAAAATATTATATTAAATAAAGAAGATTTATAATAAATAATGTATATTTAATATGTATATTTTATAATATAATATGTATAGTTAATATTATAAAATTATTAAATATATATATTTTACCTGTTTTTAAAAACCAAAAATCATTCTCTTCAAATGGTGTTATAATCCATAATCCTTCATAATTCTGTTCAGTAATAACAATTTCTTGATCTTTTATTTCCGTCTTTGTAACAGTATGAATTACTTTATTCAATATTTCTATAACACCTATAAATAACGAATTTAATTAATAATTTTATTGTATATTAATATTTTATCGAATTACCTGGCGAAACTGATAAATGAATATCTGTACAACAAATATCGACATGAAGCCCTTTTCCATCTGGTGTAGAACCTGCTACACTTATACTACATGGTCTTAAAACCTTTATAATTAAGATAATTATAAATTAATACTATATATAAATAATATAGAAATATATAGAATATAAAATATAAACGAAAATTTTTACTTGATATATCCAATCACTTCTTCTCACAGGGTTATATATACCAGCTAAAATCGACAAATCTTTTATGGTACCAGTTATTACTTGATGTTCATCCATCAAACGTACTTTCAATAATAATTCAGTCTATATAAAATAAAATATTTAGATAAAAGAAATAATATATAACATGTATTATAATAAAAAAAAAAAAAAAATAGAGAGTAAATATTACATTTAGTATTATACAATTAGAATTTATATCATCCATATCTTCCAATAGTATAATATCAGGCTTTTCAATATGTATATTAATTGTAAACATTGTTTTAGTTGATGATACAATTTGTTTTTTTTTAACTATTGGTTCGTTCTTTACATGTTGAGATACTGGTTTATTTGATGAATTATCAATCGCGAAAAAATCTTTTATTTTCATTAGATAATCAAGTGATACGATTATACTAAATGAAAATACTCGAATATCAACTGAAAACAAAATTTAATTAAAATAAAATTTAATAAACGAAATAATTTATATATAAAAATATTTAATAAGATATATTAAATAAAAAATAAAAATATATTTTTTATTAATCAAGAAATATAAGTTTTTAACTTACCAAATGTATCATTTGAACTTTGTCTAATAGTCATATCTAACATACTACGAACAGGTTTTGATTCTTCTTCTATATTATTCATGGAAGATATTACTGTTATTCGCTCCATAATTCTAATAAATGAACCTTGTCTACTTTGACGAATATCATCTAAAGTACAATTCATAAGAAGAATCGAAGTTGCCATTAATCCATCGGCAAATATTCGACCTTTCAATGCAAAATGCGTTAAACAAAATTTAGCTAAGCCATTCTCTGGCAAATGAAGTAGAGAACTTTGTGATTGTAACTACAATTTAATTACATAATATATATAGATATGTATGCAATAATATCAAAAAATTTCGAAATAATTATTGAAATTACCGTTTTTGAACCTCCCGTAAATAAAGTAATTACAAGACTATCCATAACAAATTCAAATTTAATAGATGTGTGTATATGTACTTGTTCTTGTAAATCTGTATCTTCTGATTCTTCTGTAATAGTTACAAACTTTTCTGTTCAAAAAACACAATTACTTTATAATTATTTTGTTCGTTAAATTAATTATAAATAAAACAAATTATTCATATCTACCAGGTCGATGATGTAAAACTTCTATTTCAACTTTTTTTTTATTAACACTTGCTGTAAATTTTTTATCTTCAACAGTTTCACTTAAATTTTTTTCTAACACTTTCATTGCTGTTACATAATCTTCTTTACTTATCAATATATTAATTTTATTTAATCTACCAGACATATCAATATCTGGTATAGAGGTAAACCAAGCACTGGATAAATTACGTTTAATGAGTAATGTAAAACTAACTGGTTCTAATAGCAATATTTCATTTTGAATTACAAATTTTTCTATATTCAATCTCACCCTATTATAAAAATAATATACTAAATAATTGCGACTATCAAAATTAATAATTGTTGCTATTTTCTATAAATAATTAATCTTACCGAGATAATTTAAAATTTTGTAATTCAATTCTCATTTCATCAATAATAGGAAAATCTCCAACTTCATTTGTAATTTCTAACTTCTTAAAAATATTGCATATAGTAAGATTACCCATATCTAGTGTTAAACAATGGTCACTTGTTGAATGCATTGGTACATATATAACTGGAGCCTATTATATTATAATTATTATATAATTTAAAAAATTTAATATCTAATTATAATATTTCAAATTTTAATAAACACCTTAATTTTTATTGCAAGTCCAATACGTGTTGCGCTTTTTCTAGCATCTTTAATATTTATCTTCGCGACTTCTGCGGCTGCTGCTGATGCTTCTTTTATAGCTTGTTGGGCTGCTTGAAAATTATTTAAAAAACTCTAAAAAATCAAATATACTTTAATTATTTAAATATATTAAGATATCTTAATTATTATATATAAAGATTTTGTTTACCATTATACTGGTAACAAACATATTCAAGAAAACAATACGATAGCAACCCATAACAACCGTAATGGACATATTATTTTTATCAATTTCTGAAGGTTCAATATTGTAAATTATAGCCTGAATTTGTAAAGATTCGGTATCTTCTGTTACAGATACAATCTATTTAATTAGTTATAATTATTAATATTATGATAAATTAATTATATTTCATATAAAATATATAGAAAAATTGACTTACATTTCTATAAGCTGATGCCACATTAAGATCTTTAATATTAATAGAAGATAAATTAACATTTGCTTGCGAATGTGAAGATTTCATTATATATCCAGCACTGATACCATCAATATAAAATGCAGTAATTTCTCTACAATCGCTAGTTATCTTCATACAGATAGTTCCAACTTTTGCTTGTATTTTTAAATCTATATGCTCAATGACTGTTCTTCTCCGACCTAAATCCATATGTATATAATTATAAATTATAATTCAAATTTTAAAAATAGAGAAATATAATAGAAATGTACTTACGCATTATTGACCTAAGTCTTTGCTTATGAATTTGTTCCTTCAAAAATGTAGTAGTTTCTTCTTGAATGGAAACCAAATGAGTAAGTCGTGGACGCATATAAGATTCTTTTTCAAGTTTACTATTTGCTATAGCATTCATTTGATCCTACAATTTAAATACAAAAGAATAAAATTTAAATTTCTATATATACTGAATTTAAATTACCTGAATGTATGATATAAATTGAAGAAGATTTATTAGAGCTTCTTGATGCAGCCAAATGTCTAATGTTGTAAATTCTAATTTTAATAGTTGAAGAACAGATCCATGTTTTGTTTTAAATTCTGGAGATCGCTTATTTACCTTAAGAATAGATATTTTAATTTATATTTTACAAATAATTTATTTCTTGATAAATTAAAAAAATTATTTACTTACATTTACATATTGAACTGTTATCAAATATTCATCTCTACCAGAAAGCATAGGAGTGTTTACCATAAATATTTCTCTTTGATTATAGTGTTGCTTTATTTGAATTCCGCCTAATCTTAATAATATTTCCTTATCATAAGTTCGTTGTAACATTTCGGCTTCTAATTGTAATACTTCGAATTTCATAAATGGTATTATTTCACTGCCTTTTTGAGATGAAACTTGTATTGCAAATTCTATAGTAAATAATGCGATCATTAATTAAATATTTAATTATTTACAAAACATCGTGTTACCTTTCATTTCAAATCTCATTTCCATATCAGTTGTTTGTTTAATTGTTACAATAGGATCTTCTATTTTTTTTTTTTCAGCAATAGTAGTAGTTAAATCTTTCAGTAAAGATAATTGTGAAACAGATTTACTCTAAACAAATATTTTATAATTAAAATATAACATTTAATAATGTAAATATAAAAATTATATTTATAATACAAAATATACCAAAGATAATTTGTAAAGTTCTATTGGTTCTTCTTCTTTTGGAAATGGTATGCTCTGAGCAATAGAAAGAGCTTGTAATAAACGAATATCTAAAAAAATTTTTAAAAAAAGATTATATTTACATCATTATTAAACACTAATAATTAAAAAATATTTCGTTCTGAAAAATACCTGTTATATTAATAACAAACGATGGTAATTGTCCTATCAGTCTAAATTTTGGAAGTAAAGGATCATCCGTTATTAAACATTTGTGAAATTGAATTTCAAGTGTTGTTGGATGTAATAATGTCATAGAATCATCTATGTTTGATAAAACTGTGCGCCACTCTTCACCCGGCAATGAAACTAATATCTATATAATATTATATAATTTTTATACCAATACTTACACATTTTATATTTAAAATATTAAAATACATACTTGAAAATCAACTATCTTTAAAACAAATTTGTCATAACTATGTTCTCTAAGATGCAATAACACATCTTCTTCAGTTTTACCCATGCTAATTAATTGTTTAACAGTTACATGTGTTTTAACGTCTTTTGGTTTTTCTAGAGAATGTATTTGTAAACTACCAAGATCAATAATTAACAATGATTTTGTGCTATTATATCTTCCATCATGTGGTATGATTAATTGAGAAGCTTGCATATTAACCTATTAAATATAATATACATTAAATTCTATATCTTATAATCAATATATAATTATATTATAGAATTTTTACCTGTATATCTAATACCGAATGTTTTTGAATGGCATGTTCTAAACCTAAAGCCGACATTTCTTTTAAACCTTCTAATTGTTCTGCAGCAGCTGCTTGAAGACTAAATGTAGAAAAATTAATTATTTAAAGTATTTTGTAAATAATTGATAAAATTAATGATAAAAATAATAATAAAATATAATATTCTTACTTGTATAAAGTTGATGAATTTTGTACTTTAAATAAGTTAATTAATTCTATTACAGTTTGTGCATCATAAATAATATCTACAGATTTTGATTTTACTATGATACGATCACCACATAATTTATCAAGAGGATTCTTTTCATATGATACAGAAATCAGAACATTATCTGTGCCATGCTGATGTGAATTGAAAAGTGAAGGTATATAATCATCTTGTTTTGTTCCTAATAATTTCATTTCGTTAATTGATGCTGTGACTCTATAGAAAATTAAATATTAATGTTAAAATTTTAAAATTAAAATTTTTATAATAAAATTAAAACATATATACAAAATGGCATTGGCAGATGGTCTTGATTTGAAACAAGCTTCAACACTATGTAACTGAAGATCCATAATACAAGGATAGTCTTTATCTGTATCTAAAATTATAATTTGTAACTCATATAAAAGAAATCGCGTATCTATCATTTCATATGTTTCGGGATAATGAACTGGCACACCATTTTCTTGATAATCAATTGCTCGGTACAATTTTTCTTTCTCTTGTGGTGTCATTGCTTCCTCAAATTTTCGCACTAAAATAAATACATTTATAAGAATAAAAAAATTAATTATATTAAATGTTTTAAAATAATATGCAAGAAAATTTAAAATTATTACTTATAGCAGCTGCAGAATTTAACTCTTGTGTTTCCTCTATTTGTGTATTGGACCACAAAAAACCGAACCAACCACGTTTCGCTTTTAAGCTTTTTTCTTTTTCTACTAATTTTTCAACCTACAGAGTATAAATTAAAAACCAAATTATTAATTAACAGTAAAATATAGAATATATATTTTTATTAGTTAAAAATTTTCATCAACTAACTTCCATTTCAATTTTTTGCCTAATAATGACTAAATTAAAAATATCTAATTTCTTTTCACATTCAGTAAGAAGTTCTTCTACTTCCTGTGGAATTTTCTTGGTTGTCAATTTCATTTTATACGCTTCAGCGTAAGAACGACACATATCTCGATGTTTTTTCATATGATTCCAGTCCCAATTTCTACGTTTTCTACGTACTGTTTCTTCCAAAACACAAATGTATGCAAATTTCCACCTAAAAATAATAACTTATTATATAAAAGTTATTTTTCGAAAAAATTTATAATAATTCATTACCATTGTTTATAATATCCTCTATATGATGGTAAATTTGGTCTGTACTTTCTATATGGTGCAGCTTTTTGAGCTTGATCTAAACCTTCCCCTAATTGAACAAGAGTATAATATTGTTTTTTTGCTAATCCTACTCTTAATTTTTGCATTTCCATGTCCAACCATACTTTAGGAATTTTATAATTACTTCCATCTGTTTCTGGCTTTGGATTTAATTTTAATTTAGCATTGACATTTATTGGACCCAATACTAGATAATTATAAAAAAATTTTAATATAAAATTTAAATGAAAGAATTAATAAATCTAATACTAGTATTTATTTTCCTATTTATCTATTCTACATCTATTTTATATCTTTTTGTATTGTTTTAAATTATATTTTCTTACAGTATTGATAGCCAGGTGGATTATAATCTATAGTTGCAATTCCACTATAAAATAGATCTGAATATTTTGATTGTATATGACTAAACTGTTCTATAGTTGTATTAAGATACACTGCTAAACCATCTAGTGTGCATAACTAAAAGAAGAATATTTTTTATTTTAAAAAATATTTCTTTTACTATTTCTTCAATAAGTTTTATAACTTACCTTGTAAATTTGTGGAATAGCATACATATCCTTTAAATTATTTATTTCCCAAGTATCACTACAACTTTCTAAAGTAAATATATTCAATGTAAAACCAACAGAAAAAGGATGATCTTTAAATGAAATATGATCTTCATATCTCACATGTATCTTTTTAATTTCAATATGGATATTCTTAATCATTCGAGCAATGAGTTTTTCAATCATTGAATCATCTAGTTTCTCTTGTGCTAAAAGTTATAAGTAAAATAATTGTAACTGTATAATTGTAATTATTTAAAAGATAAAAAAATCATAAAAGTATTTAATATTAAATCATAAAGTACGAAATGTTATTACATTTAATATCTGCTAATTGTTTTTTTTTTTCAACCCTTGCAAGCGCTGCACGTTTTGCTTCAAGCTGTATTTTTTCTTCCTTTTCTGCATCATATGCAATTTGATTTGAAGGTACTACAAGTAAATATAATTCTTCAACTATAGCATCAATCTGTCCATTCCACATATCTTTAAATGGTATCTTTAATATAAGTTTTCCTAAAGAAAGATAAAGATATAAACTATTAGTTCTATATTATTACACAAATATGCATACTTGATTTACAAACCTAATCTTCCATATTCCAATCTAATAGGTAAATTCAATATATCTAATGCAGTTTCTTTTATTAATAAGTCTGTCAATACTACATCTCCTAAAAAGAAAAACGTAATAAAATGTCTTTATTGCTTTCATAAAAATATATATTTTCATTTAAAAATATATATAAATAAACAAATAATAAAAATAAAATATTATAAAAATTGTTTCTTATTTATAATATTTAAATTAATAATTTTTGATTATATAAATTGTCTACTATAATAATATGAATTATAATATATATAAAAATAAATTGCAAAATTTGATTTAGTATAATATTTAAATATTATAAAAAAAAAGATATAAAATTATAACTGTATAAATTAATAATAATGTAATATTTTTATTATGTTAATAATATTTATATTCATATATAATATAAAAAAATAAAATTTTATGTACATAATGTTTATATATTTGAAATTTTAAAATATAATTAATATCCAATAAAAAGTTTTTTCTTTTCAATAAAATAGCACCAAAGATAACATAAATTATTTGTTTTAATAAATTTTATTATATTACAGAATACATTTTGATGTATGTATTTTATAATTGTATTATATATATGTTTCATAAGCGATAAAGAATTCCTTGAAAAAATTGTAATATAAATAGATATGATATCACATTGATATATTAATAATATATTTATATGTATTTATGAAATATCAAACTGTATGTTATCAAATATACGTTATTATGTTTATTTTTTTAATTTTCCTGAACATCAATTATGATTCAATTAGAAGCATGTTCTTTGTAATTGAAATATATCATACAAAGAATGTATAATATTTTCAAAACAATTTGTAAATGCTTACCTCCCCATAAACTCAATTTTAATTGCGTATGATCCAAATTTTGAATATATTCCCCTAATACTTTATTTAGAAGTTCAGCAATGATCGATTCAAAGACCATTTTCAATTTTTATCTTGAGAAAATAAAAAATTTAAAAATACACGAAAAAATGAATGACAATGTGGATTTACGATAAATTTTCGTGCATTACATCAACATCAAATAACGAATGATTGACGCATAAAAGTAAAATCGATCGATAAAAAAAAATCGCATAACCTTTAGCAATTAATTTTAAGTAATTCGTATATGCCGCGTAGAAATGGATTCGAATAGCATACAAATAAAAAAAAAATAATTCGTAATCTCAATTGCTATAATTATCACTGCAAAACTTATTTATTACTATTTGTTATATTGTTAGATAATTTTTGTTAAATTTCTGTTGAATTTCTATTAAAATAATACACTGTCACGCACTGAATCTAATTTTTTAAAATCGAAATCTGGTTTATATCGAATTACCAACTAATTTTAAGTTTTTTGTAATTCAGATGATAACATTGCGTAGAAATGTGATATTATCAATGCCATCTGCAACGTATTTGATTTCACCAACTCTATTTTCACATTCTAGTTACTTGCACTAATAATTAATATCTGTTATCTTCACGTCTAGTTAAAAATCTTTATTAACTAAAGTAGTTTTCTAGTTTTAAACATTATGCTATATGTTTATTTCTTCATTTTATTTAAATGATGGTTAATTATTATTAACATGACAATATCGTAAAAATGTTCTTTCGTTTAATTTGAAATTAGATATAGAAAAAAAGTATTTATAAAACTTATATTTCATCATATAATAAAGAAACATTATTATTTTTTGTTTAGTCCTTTTTATTTTTTACAATATAATACATAGTAATGCATATTATTTTTTTATTCGAATGTTTAATTCTTAAAATTGAATAAATTTAAAATTTTAATTTAATTTTTTCATATAAATATTTATTTTTGTTTATAATAATTATTTAATAATAATTCTATAGTATTGTTGTTATAATATTATTTCTATAATAGTAATATTTTATTTTTAATAATGTAAAATTATATTTAATGCCAAAACCATTCCAAATTCATAACATTAAAAATCGTTTTATTATATTTTTCAATTAAAGATGGATTTAACTTTCTAACATATATTTTTCTAAGTCCTATTTGTTGTAATTTTCTGTAATTATTAGCTAATGTACCTTCTTCATTACAAAGTAATCTAAATTTATTTAGCTGCAAACAGATTATTTTTAATCAAAAAATAAATTAATAATAAAATATTAATAAATATTAATTGCAATATATTAAGATACCTGTGTAAAAGATATTGGTACTGGCTTTGGAAAAATTACCCATGTTACTACTTCATTACATGGAGGTGTAGTTAATGAACCCTTATAAGTATAAAATACATCTATATTTTTAGGTAATAACGAAGCCAAGGTTATAGATATATTTAATTTTACTTCTTTATTTAATTGTCGCACACTCAATAAATGATTTACAATAGAATATAACTTTTTATTGTCTTTTTCCTGTAACTAAATATAATAATTTAATATTCAAAAAAAGAATTTTTTTTTAAGAACTTACTTGAAAAAAAATCCCTAAAACCACAAGGCCATCCTTATAATTTAATGCATTAGATAAATTTGAATAAATTTTATTTTTATGAACTATATGCATTTCCATAGGATATCTATAAGAGAAAAATAAAAAAATTAAATAAATATTAATAATAATTAAACTCGTATTTTTTTTCATACTTTACCTAACACCATTTAAAATATGCTCAGATCCTCTGTTATTTTTTGCACCCCAATGAAAATGTAAATGATCTATTTCATATTCTTGGTTCACATTAAGTGAACCCCCAAATATATAAGGCAATCTTTTTTCAAAACGATTATTTATATTTATTACAACTAAAAAAAAATTTGTTATAACTAAATATAATCTATTATCATGTATTAGTTT
Organism: Apis florea; assembly: GCF_048593485.1. Lineage (NCBI taxonomy): Eukaryota > Metazoa > Arthropoda > Insecta > Hymenoptera > Apidae > Apis > Apis florea. The sequence goes on along the minus strand of NW_028256543.1, from coordinate 47,862 downwards.
TATATAAAATATCTAATCATAATACCTGAATGGCCATTATTTTTTAAATATAATGGATTCGGGAGAAAATCATGATAACCAATTATTTCAAGTGCTGGCAAAGGAAGAGGTATTGATTTGAATGATGATATATGTATTGGAGATTGTAATTTTCCGCCACATAATTTAAAATTTTGAATCCATGTGTGTTGGTCTGAAATATTATATTTTATGTAAAATGAAAATATAAAAAATATTAGAAATTATTACATACCACATTTATTGTATCCAAAATGTCCGGCAATAATTGGTACTAAAAATATATTGTATTTTTAGCTATAAATAATATAATAAAATAGTATGAACATAATTGAACTTACTGGCTATTATCAATATTATAAATTTTATAGAATAGTACATTTTAATTGAATTTAAATCTATTCTATTTTACAATTTACTATTTTATATTGTCACGACTTAAATGATATTTAACAACGCTTTTAACTATTAAAAAGTAATATAATAGACACATACTTGAGACATTTTATGTATGCAACAAACGTACTAAGTTATTTCCAGTCATTTCCAACTGTTTCATTTACATATTACATGTTCTATTATCATCATCAATACAGAATATCTTGAGTATACAAATTTTCACATGTTTTGTCTCAATTATAGCTATAGTTCTACAATACTAAATTTAAATACATATTTGTTTTTTGCATATAACATTCATTTTTAAATATATACTATTACTTTTTTATATAATTTTCTAGGACATAACATAACTTAGATAATGGATATCATAAGAATTTATTTACATATATATACAAATAATCTTTGATCCTTATAATACAATAAGTTATCAATTATTTAATGTTAATTAGTACAATATATAAATTAAAATTAATTTTAATATTTAAACTAAATATTAATGTTTTTAATGAATCTAATATAAAATTGTTTCTTATATTTCTTTCATCCTATAAATCATAATATAATATAATTTTATAATAAACATACTTCATAGATAAAAATAATATAGATAGATAAAAATTAACATATCACAGATTAATATTCAAACATTGTTCATTATTATAACATATTTATTTAACATATTTATATTTATTTTTATCATAATATAAAGAAAATATATTATTTGAATATTTTTGAGATTTTAATAATTTTAATATTTATGAAAAAAAGTAAAATTTATTTAATTTTTTTTTATAATATAAAAATCATGTAATTATAAAAATTTTCATTTTATTAAAAGCTATTTCAAATTGAATATCAATGAATATTATAAAGACGAATTTTTTAATTGTAAGAAAATTAAAATAAGAATTCTAACTTCAACAATCTAAGAACATAAATCATAATTATGATATTATCAAACATTTAATTATTTAAAATATGTAATAAATTATTAATATAAAAATTTATTTGTATTAACAATCATTTTAAAATACAATACTTTAATATTAATAGCACCATTTGAAATTTTTGTTGAATGTAAAAACCAATAAAATAAATATTATAAAATATTATTATATTAGAAAGAATTTAAGATTAATTTAAGATAGTTAATTTTTTAAATATTATCCACAACATTTTTTATATTTTTAAATATTTTTATATTACATTTCTCAATTTTATTGCATAAATATAATATTATAAGTTGTAGAACAATATAAAATATAAATTATGAAATTGCACAAAATAATTGTTATTTATGATACATTTTTGTTATATTGTATGATTATATAATATATTTTTGTTGGTCAAATATACTTTTTTATACTTTTTTTTTATCTAATAAATTACAAATCTTATACAAAAGATATGTCACTAATTTGTGCAAAATTATATTAACTACCAATTTAATTCAATAAACTATATTCGTTCATAGATTACCTGATACATTTTCTTGGACTAGAATACTTTCCTGTATATTTAATGTTTTATTCATTTTCACAATCTTGTGATTTGCAAATTGTATTTTGTAAAGGAATTGAAAAAAGTTCCTCCCATGGAGATCGTATAGAAGTGACAACTATTTCTGCAGCACTCATAGAAACAAAATCTAGAATCCACGTTTCCTCCTGTCCTATTACTTCATCTAAGAAATTCAATGTCAGTGAAGAGTTATAATGTTCCTAAAAATACAAATAATGCAGTTAAGTATATTAATAAAATTAGAATTCTAATAATTTTATTTTTTATATTTATTAATATTTCAATACATACAACTCCAATCAAATTACTCATTGCTTGTTCTTTTATTATATGAGGTGATTCTTTATTGCCTGGAAGAAGCCATTGCATATTACACAATGCTAAGACAGATGTAGTCACTATTAAACTTGATAATTTAAGTTGAACTTCGAGATTTTGATATTTTAATATGGCAGAAGAAAATAATGCAAGGTGTCTAACAGTATCTCCATCTTGATAATTGTTGCAATTTTTTAGTAATTGATACATTGAAGAAGTACAATATTCTGAGACTGTGAGTTCAACTTCTTCACAAATAGATGGTAATAAAAAATCTGCAATGGTAATAGAAAATAATTAATTTATCGATTATTGGTATTTAAATGTTAAATAAATTCTCTTGTTACCAGTAACATAAACTAGAAAGTTGAGTGTCCTTTGTAGATCTTGTAGAACGCATAAGAATGAAATAGTAGAATTCGGTTCGTCATTAATTTTGTTAGGTTGTTCTAATTCAATTAAAATACCTTGTTTAAATGGTATTGGTGAGAAACGTTTTAATCTATCTATCGTCCAACTAATTTCTTTATGCAACCATCGTTGTGGGTCTTCTCTATAATAATAATAGAATATATAAATTAATATAAATTTTTATAAATGAAATTCATATAAAATTAAATCTTATTTTATTATTACCCTTCTATTCCAACAATTTTAAGCACATATACTTTGAATGTAGATAAAACCAAACAACCAGGAAATGTTTCTTTTGTATTTTGCATTAAAATTTCTGCCTAAAGATTCATCAATGATTTAAGAACATTCAAATAAAATATTAATTTTAAAAATAAATTTAAATTATAAAATTTAATGTATTACCCTGAGGAGAAGAATGAGTTCTTCATTTTCATGTTCAAATATATTCAAAATGATATGCAATTTTATTCTATGATCTATACTGTTGAAATCCGTATAAGAATACTGAATATTACTACTTATTAGATGTGATGTTTCTTCCGTTTTTAACATTAACGGTTTACTATTACCAATTTTTATACTTTGAAGTAGTCCTAAAATTATTCATTAAATAAGATGTAGCTAATATATAGTTTATTAAATATAATTTTAAATATAGTTTAATGTTAAAACACAAAAAATATATAATTTTATTTACCACCTAGCATAGAAGTTAAATTTGTTACAGGTGTAAATTTTATTTCTTTATCATTACTATTAAGAGATTTTTCATCTGCATTAACCTGCTTCATTATTTTATTTTCATATGCAGTACATATACTATCTGTTAAAGAACCTAGAAATATAGCTTTATTAATTAAAATTATCATTTTTATAATAAAAATTAAATAATTTTATATATTTAATTATTAAAAGTTTAGTAAACCTGAAGAGCTACTCTCAGTTAAACCAGTTATAATTGGAGCTGCATCAGGTATTGTTAAAAGAGATGGAACAATAACAGTACGTTTTTCTTCTGAAGAACGCTTTCTATGAGGCGTAAGATGAGTTCTGTAGCAGTTAATATAAATATAATAAAGAAAAAACTTATTGTATAATTAATATTTAAAATATTTTTATGAATATATCGAATAAATGTCTTCAGAAAAAAACAAAAAAAATTATACTTTACCTCGATGCATCGTCCAAAACTTCGATACTACTTTGACTTGGATTGCTTAATACTTCTATATCACTTTCATATTTTTTATTTGATGTATTTGCAGATGGTGTAGATTCTCTTGATTCCTCTAAACTTGTGGCTGAACCTATAAATGATATAATAAAATAATAATCTAAATCTAATATATATTATTAAAATTATATATATTATATTTATATATATAATTTTAACATAACATATTATTTAAAGAAGTGCTCATACTTTTTTTTTTGTTTTTTTTTTATTTTGTTTAAAAAATCACATTTTCTTTCCATTTCCTATATAATTTTTATTTATAATCAATTTTTTTAATGCAATAGAACTGTTATAATTGTTCATATTAAATAAATGTGTAATACAATTTTGTGAATACAAAAATAAAAATATGGGCATAATATAATAGTAATATAAAATTGTAAATAGTAAAGCAACTATATAATATTACAGCTTTATGTCTTTAATTATGAAGGTGCTTGAAAAAATAGTGCTATAATAAAGAAAGTGCTGTAATAAAATACTGTGGCTGAAGCTTACAACAGACTTGAGCTTGGGTGTGAGAATCAGAGTGCACCAGAGAAGTGGTGACGGATATAGCTCCACCCTCCATTCCACCTGCACCGGGATTAGTATGTTATAGTCCCAGTCAATAGTACAATGCATGGTAATGCAATCAGCAGTTACAAAATTAGTGCATTCACATTCAAAAATTAAGAAATATTGTAAAACTTAAAAAATATACTAAATATTACAAAATTCAATATTATAAACAAATAAATATATGGTTAATTTTTATTGTAGAAACCTCATAAAAATATATAACTCTTATTTTTTATTTATTTTACAATTAATAAGTTTGAACACCACATAAATAATAAGAATTGGGTTATGTAAATATACTCAAAAAATATATTATATTTTATTATTAAAAAATTTTTTTCATCAAATGTTTCATTTATTTTTGAAATATTAATTATACATGCTAAATCTTATAATGAACTAATACTTACCAATACTAGAATAAGACTCAGAATGTTGTAAATTAGCCTTTATTGGATTTTCTGAATACTGATTTTTATTTATGCATTCCAATGAATTTTCGGAAATATCATTTTCCATGTTCAAAATTGATAATTCGTCTGTTTCTATAACTAAAGTACTTTTACAAGTGGGACATTTCATACCTAATAAAATACATTTTTTAAAATATTGGATCTATTGTAACTTATAGAATGTAATTTATTTATATTTATCATTTATTAAAAAATATACCTGATATAGTAGAATTTATAAGAGTAACATATTCTAAATCTTGAGAAAAATGAGTTGAACATTTCATACATTTAAAAATTTTCAATAACATTGGTCTTTTTTTGATTTCTTCATTAATTATTTTTACTATTTCCTGCAAAATAATCAATATATTATTATTTACATGTCATTGTATATGTCATATATTACTATTATATATCATTTACAATATATTATTATATCTACAATTGTGTTTTTTTATTTCTTACTTTTGCAACATCTGATTTTACAAAATATCTTCTATTTTGACGATGTTCTCGTGTTGTATCAAAAATTATATCTACTGTGACTGGTTCACTTCTACCCAATACACATGACAATACAGAACTCATTGACCAACAGTACTTCAATTTTCCAGTAAATGAATCTATCTCTTTAATATCACTACAATAATTAAATGATAAAATAACATCATACAATTTTTAATGCAATAAAAACACTTACTTTGATGTTATCATTAAAAATAAATCTTCCAATTCGTCTGCATTTTTTTTCTTTTGAACTACATATAATTTTCCTCCTTCTAGAATTTAAAAATATATTAATATATATTAAACATATATTAAATAGTTATTAAAATAATGATTTTTTAGCATTTTTTAATTTTTTTATATGTAATTTAATTTATATACAATATACCTTGTTCTGGATCATATAAGGGTTCAGATATATCTGCAATGGCACTTGCATTGTTGGTTAATATAATTTCAGAAATATTCTCTTCTTTGTTTAATATTTCATTTTCATTTTCTTTTTCATTATTACTTTCATTAATCTCCTTCATTAAAGATTCTTCGTTTGTTTCAATTTTTGTATTTTTCATTAAAAGAATAGCTGAATCTTCAGCACTTGCTACAATATTCTTAGAATCTAAATTTTCTATCGCAAATTCCGGTATCAATATCGGACACGTTGAAGGTTGTAATCCCATAATATCTTGAACAAATGTTCCAGCATGACTACTTAACCACTTATCTTCTCCATATTTTTTTCGTATCTCTAAAATTTGTTTTTTTGTTTCTAAATGTCCTTTCGATGTTGTTTCTAAAATAAAATTAATAGCTAGTAAGAATTAATAAAAAAAAAATAAAATAGTATTATATATTTCAGTATCAAAAAAAGAAAAAAAAAAAAAGAAACAAAATCAATTTTTTACCTGTTTTTATTTCTTTCTTTTCTTGTTCAACATCTGCAATAATGGCTTCTTTTATACTAGATTTCTTTTTACTTTTAGAAAAACTTTTGTCCATATTACTTGACCCTGCTAATTCACTTGTAGATGTAAATAAACTACTAGAATTTAAAGAATCTGACATTGAAGTGTGAAATTCATTTGTTAGGAATTGTTTAGATTTAATAGCAAACAATCGATTTTCTGCAATAATTTCCTTTTCTGATTTTGATAATGATACATGATCTAAAACAAACTAAATTATGACATTTTTTATTCATATTTATATAAAATATAATTATTTATTATATTTTAAAATTGGCTTTTTATAATAATACATCATACTTTGCTATTACTCAAACAAGGATGTAAATGTTTTATAGCTAGTAATCGATATTTCGGATGATATGATAAGGGATTGCCTTCCAAGGATATCCATAACAAAGCAGACATTTTTTCTAAAGGCCACAAGCTTGAATGTTCCATCACGCAATTATGTGATAAATCTAATTCTGTTAAACATTCCAAATTTTGTAAACCTATTTTAAAAAAAAATAATTCATAAAAACTTTCTTTATCAATGTATTTGTGCTCTTATAAATTGTATATGTAAAATAATTAAACACACTAATTATTACCATTTAGATTTTCTATATAATTATTCTTTAGAACTAATACTTGTAATAAGTGTGATGCAGTTTCACTAAAAGTAGGTACTGTTTCAAGTTTATTATATCCAAGATTCACATATTTTAAATTTGGTAAACAAGATAATTGATCTGCAGATGTTATCAAATTATGACTTAGATCTATTATTTGTAGCCAAGGTACTAATTCTAAAGATATATCCAATTGTTCAAGAGAATTATGTGGTAATGCTAAATGTTTCAAAGAACTCCATATAAATCCAATACTAGCATCTCCTCCACAATTTGCTATATAAAAATAATATGTATAATATTGAATAATATTTTTTAATTATTTTTTAATTATATTTACCCAACAATTGTTTCAAAGTACAAACTCCTTTTCTACCAGCACAGATAATGCTTTCAAGTTGACTTCTAACATCTTGGAGTCCTTTCACAGAATTAATATTGATTTTCTTTAATTCTAAATGTTTCAAACACCTAAATTTAGTAATATCAACAGGGATATTAGGATTGTTTGGACAATAAATCAATTTTAGGCCAATTGTCTTCTGTATAAAATCATGTAAAAATTTCAAGTCACGAAATATGTCAATTTTTGAACTATTGCATACTTGAAATGAAGCTTCTAAATCTTCAGATCCATCCACAATTAAAGAGAAAGCTGAATTTAAATTACATAATAAGGTTGTTGATAAAGACAGCTTTCCCACTGAATTTAAAACTTTGTCTCCATTTTGGTGCAGAAGTTTTCCAAGTAATAATATTTCTTGCATGTCGATTTCATCTTGAAAATTATTCATTTTTTGTATTTTTATTTTATAAAAAATTTAAATGATAATTTTTGGATTTATTCCAATGTATCTTCATATCAAAATCTGAAAAATAATAAAATTATGTTATATTTTTATTATGTAATTTAATAAAAAAAATTTTTTCTTTAATTAATAATTATTAGAAGCATCTTATGTTAAAATTTTTCATATAATAAATATTTTTTTCAATTTTGTAAAATACAATACAAATAAAAAAATAATAAAACAATATTATTTTTTATATATAATAATACAAAAATTATTTTAATTTAAAAAAGATATTTAAATATTGAAATAAAATTTATTTTTATAATTAATACAATATATCTTACTTTTTTTAAAATCAATTTTTTAAATCAATCATATTAATTATCATCAATTAAAATTAATATACAACATAAAAACAATAGAACAAATACAATTATTTTTTATAGAAATTTCTAAAAAGTTTTATTCTTACATTTTTTTATTCAAATATCATAGGAAAAGATCTTTTACAAGATACTTTAATAAAATTAAAAGAATGACAAAAACTTACTAAATTATCATATATCATATATCATCACTGCTTAGATCATTCAGTTTTGGTCAGTAACAAACACATACTTAAGTGACAAATGATGCAGGCAGTATAATTTCACGCATGTTATCACGAACAAGTAATATAAAAAAATATATCAATAACTAATAAATGTTTAATACTATGAAATGTTATCTATCATTTTACTATCAAATGACTTTGATTTGCATTATTACTTTACATGCACTTTTATTAAACAAAGAAATCCTAAAAAAATATATACAATTATTTCATAATTAGTATCTCAGGATTACTGCGTGGTATAACCATTTCAATACAGAATAAAAAAATAGGAAAATATTTTTGACCTACTTTAAATTCAATAATTAATTAATAATTAATAATATAATTAATTATAATAATTTTTTTTATCAACAACGCAATAATTAAATCATATCACAAATTTTAATAAATAATTTCTACGGAATTTTTAACGCGACTAAATAATAATGAAAATGACATACTGACTACAATTTGCATCATCGTATAAAACTGTGAACATTATTGTCTTCATTGTCATTTTTTATAATACGTTAGATGGCAACACTAATCGTTTTTCTTCATGAAATGAATATGATTTTACAAATTTAAAGAATTATATTATTGAAAATTATATTATTGAAATTGAATTTTAATTAAATATAATTTTTAAATAAATTTTTGAAAAAAAAACTTAATTGAACTTTATTGTGGGATATAAGATAAGATATATTAAAGATATATTTTATAATGTTTCTACATAATATACAAAGACAATCTAAAAACATGTATTTTAAATTTATAAAAAACTGATTAATTTGAATGTTACAATTTGAATATATATACATTATTTAAAAAATTGAATTTAGATAAAATTTCAATTTTTTTAAGTTAGATTTAATTTAAACTAAGTTTAAATTTAGGGAATTATTTTTTATTTTTGAACTATATTTATTGAATACTATATTGAAAAAAATAATAATAAAATCACAATAATGAAATTAAATCAGTGATTTTATTTTAGAACTAAATTAGGAGTTTTCAAAATATAGTAACTGTTTAATAACCAAAAATTTTAGATTTCATATCGACGTATTGATTTTTGCAATTTTCAAATATGAGAAAAGAAATTATTATTTATAGTATATTTTTATTAATTTATGTGAATGCAAGTAATGATGCAAAATTAAACAAAAAAAAATCATGGCGGGATAAAGATATACGCGATATGACTGATGCGGATTTAGAACACTTGTTAGATCAATGGGAGGTACATCAAATTTTATTTAGTTATTATGATTATTATAAAAATAAAATAAAAGTATTAACAAAATTAATTTTTTTTATAATTAGGAAAATGATGAACCATTGGAACCAGATGAATTACCAGAACATCTTAGACCTAGTCCAAAAATTGATATATCCAAAGTATTGCATTTAAAGTATTTTTTTAAGCATTTTATAAATCAATCTAGCATATTTAAATATTATAGTGTTATATATTATATATACATTACAGTTATATATCTTTATTATTTATATTTATATATTATAATTTTTTTTCTTAGCTTGATATGTCAAATCCTGATAATGTGTTAAAAATGACAAAGAAAGGTAAAAGTGTGATGATGTTTGTGGACACTAATGAAGATATGTCTGCTGAAAAAGCTGAAATGATAATGAGAATTTGGCAAACTAGTCTTCAAAACAATCATATAATTGCAGAAAGGTATTATTCTTTTTCATAAATTTTAATTTATAATGTATTATATATATATTTATATAATAAAAATAAAAATATTTACATAATTTTTATAATATAGTTTTTATTTATAACATAGTTAAATCTTTTATAGGTATCCAATTGATCAAAAAAGATCTGTGTTTTTATTTCATGAAGGATCACAAGCTGTAGATGCTAAAAATTATTTTTTACAACAGCCAGAATTGTCTCATGTGACACTTGAAGGCCAAACCTATTTTAGAGATCCAAAAAAGCAGGTATAAAAATATTAAAACATATTTTCTATAAAAAAAGAATAGAGTTTAAGTTTAAAATTTAAATAATTATATATGAATTGAAATATATTAAATTATTCTATTTTTTTTTCTTAGGATGAAAATATGGCAAAAATTAATAAAATAGAAAATAAACAAAATATTAAGAAGGACAATGATAAAAAAAAAGTGGAGTTGTAATTTATTATAATAATTATTATATTATTATATTATTTTATATAATATATTTTTCATTTGTATATATATATATATATATATAGCAAATAAGAACAATTTTTTATACAATCTTTTTTTTTGTTATAAATATATACAATTTAAATTATTTGTATTTAAATATTTTTTTACTTTAATATCTTAATAAAATAATCTCTAAAATCTCTAAAATTTACGAATTATATACATAAAGTCACAAAATAATTATGATTTATCCTATAAAAGAAAAAATTTATGATTATTATAAAAAAATTAATTTTTCATATAATCACAGATATTATTTGTTAATTATATTTTTATTGATTTTATTAAAATAATTACAAATTTTAAAAATATATTTTAAATAAGAAAAAAAAATTAATAGTAGTTCATTATTAACATTAAAGATAATAGAGAGAATAACAATCGATAATCTTATAAGTAATATTAAAAACAATTAAATATTTCATTGTTAATCACATATTATCAGCATATATATAAAAAATGATAAATTATTAGATTTCATTTCACTCATTAAATTATGTAAAATTATTATATAATCAATATATGTATATGAATAATAAATGATTAATTATTTATTTAAACTAGATTTGCTAGTAGAAGAATCTAGTTGATTAATGCTATCCATAGCTCTCACTTCTCTTTGTAATTCTTTTATCACATTTGCAAGTGCATATGGATTTACACCATTTTCACATAATCGAATACATATACTTAATGTTGTTGGATCCAAATTTGTATTTAATAACTTTGAAATTTGATAAAGTGTTTGGAATGTTTTACGAGCAGCATTTATTTGATGATGTACAGGTTCTGGCATGCTGCCTCGATTTCTTTCTTTTCTAAAACAAATAAATATTTTCTAACATTATTGAAATAGGTTATGTTAGAAAAATTATTTTAAGAATACGTACTCTCCGCTGTGAGACAGTTTGACGGTGGGACTATTACTGTATTAAGTTACAATTTAAAAATAAAATAATGAATGTAGATTGCAAAATAATATTATTTAATTTGTATTTTTTATCAAAATTCTCATTTCTTCAAATGACTTAATATCACTATTTCAAAGAGCTTGTTTCCATAACAACCATTTGAAGATCAAGGTTACTATAAAAAAAAAATTGAATCTAATTACTTTGAAAATATTTGTAAAAAAAAAAAAATATTAATTTCATTTGTAAAGTTTATTTTAAAGCTATAAGCAAAATTATTTATATTATCATAATATGTATTATCATAACAAGTATTATTATGCTATTATTATTTTTTCTTTTTATTTTTAGAAAAAAAAAGAAATATTTTATTTTTTACCATATTATAATTAAATAATATTATATAATATAATTTTAATATATTATATAATATAATATAATTAAAAAAATAACGGCAAAAAAAAGAAACGTATATGTAATTTTTAAGCAATTCTAATTTTAAAATAAGTAATCATGTTTATTAAAATTTGATTATAAAAATCTTTTTTTTAAATAAATTTTCAATAAGATTAATAACAAATATAAAAAAATAATATTTCTCAAAAAATAAAATTAAATAAAATAATATAAAATAATATATCTAAATAAATTATTTGATCGGAATTTATCTTATTTGTATTAATTTTCAAAGATAAAAAATATTGGATATAATATGGATATAATATACATATATTTATCTTGTAATAATCATTATAGTTCTGTATGATGGTATATCTTGTTGTTTTTGCTATTTATTTAATTTAATTTAGTTTATTTAATTACTGCTATTAATTCACTAACGAATAATTTTAAAAAAATTATTTTAGCGATTAATCATAACGATTCCTTTATTTCTCTGAATTTACAATTTAGTTGTTACAAGATATAAGTTATCCATACGTTATAAATATGTATATATATATATTATATATATATATAATATATAACATATATATAATTTTTCAAAATCAATTATTGGTAGTTATAATTATTTGATCTAGCATAAGTATAAAAAATTGACATAGATAAAAATATTAGAGAAAGGCCTAAGTAATAAAAAATAATATGATTATGAATTGTACCATGCAAAATCTTTGTTTCTCAATTAATGTATGATTATATTAATAATAATATTTGAATTCTAAAGCATAAAAATTAACGAATATATTTCAGAAGAATTAAATATAATGTATCATTGAAATATTTGAACGTTTATGATAAAATATTTTATTATAAAGATATATAATTAAGTTTTTTTGAAAAATGGATGTATGTATATAATTCCATAATCTTAAAAACCATAAGAAACGGAAGTTTAAAAAATTATAAATAATATAAACAAGAATTTATCATATATATATTTTGTCAATTACAACTTTTTAATAGAATAATCTAAATAATTACTTACTTTTAAATTTCAACTATTTTAAATTTTTTGGCGACATGAAATTAATCACTAATCGATTTCATTTTAATCTAATCTTTAATTGTAAGTTTTTGTTATAAAAAAACTGTTTTTAAGATTAACTATTAAATTATACATTTTATGAACTATAACCGAATATTTCATACACACTAGATGTCACTATTGTAACAAATTTTGATTCGTTATTCGTGTTTATGCTATCATGAAATATAAATTTAAATTCACCTAATAAGTTTCTTAGAACATTAAAAAATAAATTACATTTATTAATAAACATTCTTTTCGTTGCAAATAAGTGAATTAATGAATAGAGATCAAAAAAGTTAGATGTATATATATATTATATTATTGTTTATCCTAAATAAAATTGTATAGAAACTTAAATTAAATTAATCATCGATAGTTAATAACAATTATATGAATTTTTTTTAATTTGATTTTTAAACTAATCGCTGGTTTAATTAATAACTGCTAATCAATTATTGAATTTTTCGTTTTGGAAAGTCGTACAAGAAGAAGCAAATACTTATAGGTTGAAAGCATTGTATGATTACTATAAATTTTGATACGATTGAAAAATTTTACAGATCAACAAGATAAATCCCAATAATCAATAAAGTTAATTATGATCTATACTATCTTTAATATTTATGAATTGATTACAACTACATTGACTTATACAAAGTGTTTCAAAATACATTTCAAAAATCAAATTTTTTAAAAATAATTTAAATTATTTAATTAAAAATTTGAAAATTTAAAGATAATTTTAAAAAAATCCATTTTTTATTTATATTTTGAAACATTTTATATAGTTATGATTATACTCATTTCGACATAAAATTGATACATATAAGATTTAATAATTTAATTATCTAATAAGTTCTTTAAAATTTGATTTTTCTTATACTTCTATATTTTAATTTGACAATTTTTTCGATTTTAAAATAACCAATAAGCACGCACGATATGTAACAATCTAAATTATGTTTTTTTTATTGAAAAAAATAAGTTATGATAAATTGTTGATAAAAATATAATATTCATTTTTTCCCTATGTTTTAAAATATGTTCAAATAAAATTATGTTTAATTTTTTGACAGAAAATTTAAATTTTCAGTTCTTTTTTCATAACGAAAATGATTATCAAATGTTTGTGTTTAAATCTTTTTTATCATAAGACATATTAAACATATAGTGTTTGAAAACTTTAATTCAAAAGTATCATCGATAGTTCATTATATAAAGCATTTCCGGTTTCAGTTAAATACTTTAAAAAATAAAGATATTTGAAATAAATTAATTAAGTAATATAATAAATTAATTAATAAAGTAATATTTAAAATAAAAAAAATAATTATAAATATAGTTTTCTTCAATATCAATTATTTCAATATCAATGTTACTAAATTGTTTTTTTATGGTATTCTGTAATCTAAATTTCGTTATTTCAAAACCAGAAATACTTTATATCTTCTTATTCTTTATTGAAGATTGTATTCTTCAGATTATTTGATGTATAGAAAACTGTTTTTTTTTTTTTTTAATTATAACATTCGTTGTTTCCTCCTTCTAAAATCTCTCTTGGTTTTCTTAGAAAATATGTAAAAATTGTTTAATCACATTAAATTGAATGTAATATATACGCATATTGTTGTCAGAAAACATTGATAATCGTTTTTTAAATCGATTTCGCTCATTTTATTTTTATTCAGTGAGAAATTCAGCGAAAAACTCTCATTCAGTATTCAAACTGTTATGCAATTAGGAAATTTGTTTCAAAATTCTTACTTATTGAATTCTTCCGTTTTTAGATACAATTGACTTGTTCATTTAGATGCAGAAACAACCTGCATTCAATTAATATTCATGATAATACTTGAACTTGTTAACCGTTGTGAACACTTTATACATGTTTATGCTTTTATTCATTATTAGGAACAATGGTTAACGGATTCTTGTTTGTAACTTACTTTCAATCTTCTTTTGTTAACGATATAAAAATTAACAAATTTTCATCTGAAAAAAAATGAAATTAATCGGAAATGAAATTAATTAATTCCGTAGTTAATCTGAATCGTTTGAGCAAGATTTCATTCTTTTAAAGAGATTTTTATTTTTACTAATAAATTTTTTAAATATTTCACTGACTGAATGATTATATAATAAAGTAGAGTTTTTAATAAATATTCCAAAATTTTTTAAATTTTTTATAATAATAATAATAATAATATAATTGTGGATAAACGATTCAAAAATTAATCTTTACTCGCAGAAGTTGCAGAAAAATATATTTATCCATTATCCAAGAATTAAAAATCAACTTAATTTTTATTTTTATTTTCAATTTTTTAACTTTTTAAAAATTTAATAACAAAATTATTTTTTTTGTATGAAAATAAGAAAATAATTTAATAAATTAATTGTCATATTTTTGTTTTTTACTTAAATAAATATAAAATGGTATAATTTATACAAATTCAAATGTATAATATACTACATATAATAATTATTGAAACAGAAAAATTTAAACTGTTTACAAATTCTAAAGCGAATCAATTATCTTTATTTAATTATATATATAGATAGTTACTATAAGAACGCGCTTAGCAACCTACTTGTTTTCTTATTAAAACATGGTGGAAGGAGTTCATTGATTAACAAATAACAGTGCAAGAGTGTTAGGAAGAGGTTAACAAACGGTTCTTATCTTAAAATTTTCTTAACTTGAGCCTCTACTTTAAAAGGTTTACTATACTATAAATAAAAAGTTATATATATATATATATATATATATATATATTATATATATATATATACATATTATGTGTATATATGTACATATTATATATATATGTACATATATTATACACATGTACGTATTGCCTACAATTTTTAATGTAAGGTAACTACTATTTATAAATCGTTCTTATTAATTCTTATTAAGTATCTCCAATAATTTTATAAATTGATATCTGAAAACTACAACTACTTAAGGGATTAAAAATTCTGATTTATCTACGAATGTCTAATTATTTACTATTATTAAAGTAAATAATTAATTATTTGATATAATTATTTAATATAATAATTATTAAAGTAAATAAATAAATCTATTTGGAATAAAGAAAATTCTTTAGCATTAAATGTAAGTGGTTATAAATAGATGAAAAAAAAGTTTTAAAAATCATTAAGAAAATTTCAAATTGGATATAAACATGTTTGAAAGTGCATGTGCAAAATTTTTTTTTAATTTGAAAAAACGCGTAATATTGTATATATATTGATAAAATGTGGCATATGTGTGGCATATATATGTGATTCGAAAAAAAAAACTAGTGATCTCAAAATCGATACAAGCTGCTTATAGCTACTGATTATCTTGTCGTGTATTCAATCGACGATAAATTGTACAATTCTTTAACAAAATCGTTTCGTGTAATCCTATATAATTTTTCTTAATTTCTTTTTCCTCTCAGTTTTCTTTCTTTTGAATTACTAAGTGATTATTGCAATTTGGTGTTTCGTTTTGCAGAATATAGATAATTATAGAAACACCTCTTTATTTTTCTATTGAATAATACTATATAATCTTAATATTCTTTAATTGCTTACATATATGTTTGCTTACATATATGTTTGTATGAAAATCGTTTTCAACCAACAATCAATATTAGAAAACTGATTTTTGATTATTACTTATATCTATGATATAATTCTACAAATGACTCTTAAAATGGTTGAACCCTATAGAGACATTATATGTATAAGATACACATATGTATATAGTGTATATAATTAATATGATAAAGCTGAATATCGTTCTGCTCTTTTTTTAAGAGAACCACATTGTATTCGTATACCTTCTTATTTCTCTTTTTAAATTATTTGATTATTCCAATAGAAAATTGAATCTCTTTAACATCTCTAAAGTTCTATCGCCAAATGCTCGTTGCATACTGAAGAAGTTTTTAATGTGTAAATTGTTCATACAATAAGTACAAAACCAATATATATTCCTCGAGAAATATAGAAAAAAATATAGCTTCTTTATCAAGCTCAAAATATTAAATTTATTAAATTTATTATGTGAAAAATCTAAATTTTGAAAAAGGAATTATCCTTCAAAAAAATATAATTAAATTACATATGTCGAATACATGTATTTATTAAATATTTTTGGTTAATCATTTATATCATCTTACTGATCTTAATAAATTTCAAATTATTTCGATTTTTTCTTTTACACAATCAGTTTTAGCTTTCAAATTTTTATGGTATTATATTTAATATAATTCTATCTATACTTGTATATGTAAAGGAAATGTTGCTCAAATTAATTATATTTTGCTAAAAATTTTATTAACAGATTTGAATCAAAGAGTTATTATATTCTTCAATTTAGCTATTTATTTAATAATTTAATAAAATTTAAAATTTAATAATTTTCTACATAATAACATAACTTTCATCCACAGAAGAAAATCTTTACTAAAGAGTATATATTTGATAAATTTTTTATTTCATTTGTTCCCAAATATTCAATATTATTTGATTTGTGAAAAATTATTCTCGATAAAATTTAAGAAATATCCTGTACGTAATTAATTGTTCTTCAGATCAATACTTCATAAACATTTCATCATTTGCATTATTTTTCATATTAATTATAAAGATAAAATTGTCTTTCAATTGTATACACAGCCATACGTCCTTCCATTGCTTATGAAAGAAATAAAATAGGTTTTCAGAATTTGGCACGGATGTGAAACAAGATAAAATACTGTTTCATTTCGAATTCATTTCATTTCAATGTTTTCAACGTTTCTTCAGTGTGTAATATATTAGATTCTTAAATACTTTCTTCCGTATTCAATGTTTTTCCTTCTTCAAAGATTATTAATATTTTACTAATATTCTTTCTTTATAATGTATTAGTCGATTTAATTTTTACTCTCCTAATTTATTGAAACATTTCTTTTTCTCATGATAATTTCTGACTCGAGTTTTTACTCTCGATTCCACAATTGACAAATTATCTCCCGTCTCCCAAAGGAAGTATTCTTTTTCCATTATAGTTTAGATATTATAGTTTAACGCTCACTTTACGTGACATAAAATAATTCTTCTGCAAGAAGAAATACATGTAGCTCGTTCATCTGTTGACTACGAGCATGATTAAATTCTTGAACTTACAAGATTTTTAAAAATTTGATTTTTTTTATTTTTGTCTTTTTTTGCTTTTTTTTTTAAATATTCTTTATTTTTCTTGAAATTGGAATTTTTTATTGTAGAATTTGGGAATCATATTTTATCCTATCCTGAAAAAAAATTGAAACGTTTTAGATTATATTCTGTTAAAAAAATATTTGCTTTTTCTTAAGATCTAGTTCTTTTTCTTATTATTTTTTCTACTTGTTTTCTAATTTTATTAATTCTTTTTAATAGAAGCCTATTTTTTATAAAATGTTATTATATATATATATTTTATTATTTTTTATTTATTTTTTTAATTATACTACCTAAAACTAATTGAAATTTATTCTTATCCAAACCATATTTCTATCACTTACAATTATATTATTGAAAAAAAATATATATCTCAAATAAGAGAAGAATAACGAGCTAACTCGTTCACTAAATTGTTTACCCTTAGCAAAAAAGTGGAGCCTCCGGTTGATTCCACCAGTGCGCCGCTAAGAGCATATAAAGCTCCTGATCCTGAACGGTATAACCTGGAGGTGGTTGAGAAGGCAAAGGCGGTGGAATAGGTGGCAGCAAAGAGTAGGACGGCGGCGGTGGTGAAGGCGATTGGGATTGTGAAAAGGTAGTCGTAGTGGTAGAGAGCGGCGTTGGCGGCGTTGTCGTGGTCATCACCGGGGGCTCTTCCTTCTCCGGAGATCAAAACGCGTAGTCGAACTTTGCCAACGACCGTGTAGTCACGTCATCCTAAACAAATTATTTTTATTAATCATATTGCATTACCATATCATTTATTGTAATTAAATTTTCATTTTAATAATTATTCTTATATTTATTTTTTTATCTTAATAAAATAAAAGTTACTCAAAGTTTTTTGAGTAGCTTGTAGTATTTTTTGTTATCGACAAACAATATATGAAAAAACGATATTGTTTAAAGAAATGATAAAATAGTGAAATAAAACGTTAGTACCCTTAGACAACTCTCCATGAATTCCTCGATCGTTATTATACCATCCTGGTTTAGATCAAACTTCTTGAACACCCTATCCAATTGCTCTCTCGCTTTCCTTTCCTCTTCAGCGTGATGCCGTCGACCCATAAGCTCATGTACCGCAATCACTACTTCCCATAACTCGCCCCTGGTGATGCACCCATCACCGTTTATATCATAAAGCTTGAAGATCCATCGTAATTTCTCGTAGATACTTCCTCGTAGCAAAGTCGATAAAATGACGAGAAGATCCTGAAGAAAATATCATTTTTTATAACTTGAATTTTTTTCTTTTCTTTCTTTTTATTATGAAAAGTAATATAGAAAATAAAAAAAATAATAAATAGAAAATTAAAGAATTAATTAATTGAAATCGATAAATAAATAATATTGTAAATTTTAATTTAAAATTAAAAAATTATATTGTTCCTTAAAAGAAAAAAGAAAATTGTTAACAAATAGTTCTTAAAAAAAAAATAATAAGAGGAAGATAAAAATTACCCTAAAATTCATGGCACCATTGCAGTTAACATCGAACGCCTTAAACACGTAATGAGCATAAAGACTAGAATCTGCAATTAATAACACAAATAAATATTAAAATAATTTCTCAATAACTATTCAAGAGAAAAGGATCTTTAATTAAAACTTACTGCCATGGGGGAAAAATTTTGCATAGATGTCCTTAAATAAATCTTCGTGCACTACACCCTCTGGACATTCCTAAAAATATGAATATATATAAATATGAATATTAATTTAATTTAAAAAAAAATCATTCAAATATATATGAAAAATAGAAATAATTAATAATAAATATATTAATTCGTCGAAAAAAGAAGTTTTCATTGCCAATAATAAATTTCATTTGAAACAGGTTATAAAATGAGTGAAGATACGAAGGAAATGAATCGAAGTGGATATTTGCATATGTATGAATGTAATGCATAAAAAAAGCAACAAAAATGAAAATTCCGTATACTATACCGAAATATGTGTTTGAAACATACCGGTAAGTTTTTTATTTTATTTTTTATAATTTTCTAATTTTCCAGTTAATTTTCCACAATTTCATTCAATTTTCAAATTTCTAAATCTTATTTAAAATAATTAAAAAAAAATTATTTAATCTTTTATAATTTTTCAATATTCTAATTCTAATTTTTATTATATAATTTTTATTATAATCATATTTTTTAAGATTAATGATACATATAATAAAATATATTTAATATTAATATCTTTCTGAAAGATGTTCAGATGAAACGACACAATTACCGACCGAGACTGAACGAACAATTCGGTCGGAAGATGTTTACTGGGACGTGGACAGAGTTCCGAGCTTAAAGACCCTCGCTCTTCGTGTTATAGCCTCTGAATGGAAAAGAAATCCAATACTGGAAGAATTACCAACATGTGAGGACAGAAATGAGCTAATAGAAATTTTGTCCACCGATTTGCCGTTTGAATTGACTATAAAGAAAATTGAGGACGAATATTATTGGGAACGTTGCTCGAAAGCTAGGTGAAATAGCTGTAATCGAAAATCTTGTTACTAAATATGTTTTTTAGAAATTTAAATTTTTCTTTTCGAGAATTCTTATAAATTAAACTTTACAATAAAATGATAGAAAAATAATAGAAAAAAAAAAAAAGAAAAAGAAAAATAATAAGAAAATTGAAAATTTGAAAATTTATAAAATAAAAAAAATTAATAAATTCGAAAATAAAAATATTAAAATATTTTATAAGAAAAATTTTAATAAAAATATAAAAATAAAATAATAATGAGAAAGAAAATAGAAAAATAAGAAATTGAAAAATTTTAAATAAATAAACAAAAAGAACATTTAATTTTATACTTTAGAAATAGTGATTAATAATTTTATCTTTCTCGATAAAAGAAATTCTCAATCTTTCTTCTTTTTTTTTTTCAAAAATTTAAAAAAAAAAATTTTTAAATCCTCATAAAAACGTAAAATTCCAAATTTAATTTACTAATTAAAAAGTAGTTTTAATTATGCATATATATATATATATATATATATATTTTACTATAAGTATATATGATGCACTTTATACAGTATCAATTCTATTAATTTTGCTTGGCAGTCTTTCAACAAACATCCTCTCAAACACTGTACTCAACACACACATTTCCAACATGAGAATTACGGAATTTTCATAAGGAAATTTCTTTTTAGTTTACTTTAAACGTTACTTTAAACAAATTAAAATGCGAAAACACGAAAAGATTGGAATTATTTTAGATGGGAACACAATGATTTATCTATGCATGGTAATTGTTGGCGACGACGTTATTGCGAGGGTATTTTTGGCGAATATTTGGAGAATCTCGATCCAACTTTCTTCGAAGCGCAAAAAGAAGAATGCGAAAAAATGATCGATCTAGTGCATAAATATGTACACACCATAGAGATACGTTCTCTCATACCTACAAAGTAGGTAATTTATTTTAAACAGATATAAAATATAAAATATAAACAGATAAAAAATATAAACAAGTATAAAGTATTTACTTTAAAAAAAGAAATAGATATATTTATAAAAAAGAGAGCTAAATAATTTGAAAAGAATTTACAAAAAATAACTATTATTCGATCATATAAAATTTCAAAAATTGAAATCTTTTTTTTACAAGTTATGTTATGTAATCAATATATTATCTGCTTAAAATATCACAGGAAAACAAGGATATCTCTAAACGACGAAGATCCTTGTGAAAAAGATAGAGAATATCCCGTTCATCATATCCCGTTAGAAATTATTCTACCACGTTTTCCTTATCTTACGGAAATTCGCATTAATTTTGGACAGATTTATATGAACGATGGTTTCGAATGGACAGACTTTGAGTGAGTTTTTTTTTTTTTTTCAAGTTATAGCATATTTCTCAAAAAGTTTGATTTATGTAATAAAATAAATAACTGAAAATAAAAATAAAAAAAAATAAAGCATTTCCATTGAAGATTGTCTGGGTCTTGGTCGTGGGATTAAAGCTTGTGAGAAATTGAAGAAGTTTAGCTTAACTAGGAGCAATGTGGACCAATTATGTATTGCAGCTCTTCTTCAGGGAATGGTGGAAAACCAAAATGTTCGTAATATTATGATAAATCTAATAAAAAAAAGAATTACATATCTTAAATAATTTTTTAATGCTCTTCGTATTGATAATAAATTTAGAAAAATAAAAGAAAAGAAAAAAAGTATTTTACAATATTTTTGAAAGTTCTGTCTTATAATCATCTCATTTTTTTATAATACTTTATACTTCAACATTATATATTCTTTTAATATTTGAAATAATTTGATTCCCTTTTTCCATAATGCTTTGTTTTTTTATCGAGCAATTTTTTAATAAATTTCCTCATATAATATTTTTAATATGTTTTTAAGCATAGATAGAAGAACTAAATTTCTCTCATTGTAAACTGGGAGACACAGGAGCTAAGGCAATTGGTGAATTTCTATTGTTGCACAAGAAATTGAAGGTATTGCATTTGGAGAACAATAACATAGGACCGGAAGGAGTTGCTGGCATAATTTATGGGCTGCTAATGTTGGAGAACGCGATAATATTTAAAGTTCTGAATCTAGGGATGAACCCTTTGTTAGACGACGGGATGTTTCACATATGTGCCTGTAAGTGTACAAGATATTGGGTTACTAACTTTATCCTCTTATGAGTCAATATTTAAACTGTCTATTGTATCGAAAGGCGATTGTATCCCATAGAACAAACACTGTGCTCAACTTCCATTCCATTAATCTCTCGCCGGAAGTTACCCTGGATCTTTGTTTGACTTCTGCATTTCATCGAATAGTTAATCTTCCATGATTTATAACTACACATATATGCTTACATAAATGCACAGAATATATAGTGTAGGACATTTAATATAATGAACGAAATAATATTTACTAATTTATAATAATTATTATATATAATGAATATATTAATCCTAATTTATTTCATTTTTTTTTGTTTAAATTTATTTTTTCTTAAAATAAAAATGTTTATTATTGTTACTTATATCATTGAATAATTGAAAAAATTTTACAATTGAACAATTCCCTTATATCTATGTTCCCTTAGATCTTTGTCTAGCTTGTACAAACTAACTTGATTCTCGTATAGTTTATACAATTTTCAAAGAAGTGATCTTAGGCAAAGAACAGATTGAAATTGCATTCCCAAGAGTTCATTGTCTGTGTTTGTTTTAGTTCTGTTAAGAAACGAAAGTTTGGAAGTTCTCAATTTGAGTGCTTGCAAAATAGAAGCTGCAGGAGGTACGGCACTGGCTGATATATTGACTTCCGGTTCCATCAATTTCGAAAATTTGAGTATCGATGTGTCGAACAACGATTTTAACGAAAAAAGTGAGATATGTTCCTAGTAAAAAAAAATTTTTTTTGTTAATTACAGTGTATAAAATTACACATTAGATAGTTAAACGGTAAAAAAGAAAGGTAGAAAAATTAAAAAATAAATTTAAACAATTTACAACAACAATTTATTTTGAATGTAATATATTAAAAACATAAAATCGAAAAAAGAATTAATATTTTTTGATAAATTGTTTCGATAAATACATTTTAAAAATAGAATTTATTTAATTCTGATTTAATATTGAATTAGCTTTATTTTACTTTTTATAAATCAATTTTCTATTCAAATATTCATTGATTAGAATAAAGAATATAATATTGGATATAAAATAAACGGATAAAATGTGATTTCAGTTGGAGAAACGATTGATTTAGCATTGAAAGAAATTCCATTTATAGTGGAATTCAAAGCTCGAATGTGTAATTTCTCGAAAAAATCAGAAAATTCTATCTACGAGAGTGTAATGAGGTAAGAGAAAGTTATATATTTTATTAAGCGATACTTGATCTCTGATTTTTGTTATTCTTAAGAAATAGACTAAAGAAATTGAAAGAGAATACGAAACAAATGCTTGAAGAATCACAAAAAATTTCCAGTGATTTGTCTATCTTTAAACAAACATTCAATAATGATATATTCAATATCATGTAAGGAAGTATCAAAAAATAAGGAAATTGATAATAAAATGCAAACTTATGTGCAAAAAATAAAAATTAAAAGTAATGCATAAAAGAAATAAAAAAAAAATATGAAAATAATTTATGAAAAAATTCAATTTAGAATGAGAAAATATATAAAAGAAATATATAAAAGAAAAAAAGCATAAAATAGAAAACATAAGAAAAAATATAAACAAATTATACACAAACATTTTATATACTTCCATATAATATTTTTTTAATATATCATTAAAATGATCAAAATTTGTTAAACTTAATTGATTGGATGCATTCAAAGCAAATATAGGAAGAAATTCCAATATCAATAGAATAATTAATATTTCTGCATAATATTCAATGACAATATCTTCATTCCATCTAAATTTTCATCCATTGCCTGAGGAAGTATGAAGAAAATGATCGTCGCAATGGAGAAGGACTAATGAAAGAGTTGGCAACAAAAGAGCAGCGCAAGAGCGTGCAACTACTTCGAAGAAGTTATGTGAGAACCGTGAGTACGGTAAATTGCAGCAAAAGTAGGCCAGTGCTAAGACTTTTTTCATTATTAAGACAAACGGTTGTCGGAAAAAAACAAAAGATCCAATTTCGTGCAATCTTAGGAATATTCTTCCTCGATTGCTTTTTTTTCGTGAGGAAAACATATTTAATCTCACTATTGTGCTTTTATATATTGGAATGTAAGAAAACGATTCCAAGATTGAATCATATGAAAATTAAAAAATTTAAAATATATATTATTATTAATTTTTAAAAAAAGCATATTACTTTATAATATTATTCAATTGAAATAATTTTTGCATATTAAAATAGATATATATTTGAAATATCAAACATATATTATTAATATTTCAGTAGTTGATTAGTGGAATATTCCAGTGGAATATTGTACGTATATTTTATATATAATATTTGTTAAAAATCAATTAAAATGATACACTCTCTACATATATTATTCGTAATACTGACTTATAATTTTATTCAAAAATTGATTGAAATAAAATTATTTTTATTTTATTTTCCTAAATATATATTTTTTTAAATGTATATGTATAATAACTTTTATAATAAATAATATACTGTTTAAATTTTAATGTAAAATTGGAGTTGATTTAATTAATTATGGTTTCTTTCAAAAAATTTTTTTAATCAAGTGAAAAAATCAACTATATCGAATCTTTGGATTATGTTTAAAAAATGGCGATATGTTTTTACATAAAAATGATTCCCAATATCTTACACAATATCTGGTCGAGATCATAAAATTTTATCGATTCTCAAGAAGTTATAGTTTATAATTTCTTTGGAACCATACTTATGCTCGAAGAAAATAAATGGTCCTTCGTTGTATCTTGTACGGAAAACAACTATCCATTATGAAATTCTGACATTAAAAATCGATTTTCACCTTTTTAATTTGATATTTATAACGGAAGTTCACATATTTCCGATAACTTAATCGCTCTGTTGAGATGAGAAATGTAATTTAAGATATAGTTAAATGCGCAAAGAGTATTACTAATTTTAATTTTTTAATAAAAATAATCGTATTAAACACAAATTCGTAATTTAATTAATGTTTTTTGAATATGTTCAAAATGAACCTGCTTATCTTTGTATTTATCGAGAGAGTAAATTATGAAGATATACATATATGTTTCAATTACATGGAACAGCGTTATTGAATTCTACTCCCAAGAGATTATATCGAAATTCTCCTTATTAGAATTTCAGTTGACATGTGAATTGTAATTGAAGCAGTTGTTACTATTGAAATTAATATGTAACACAAATATTGTTAACAGTTAACACAATTATAATATTTGCATATTAAATAACAAAGATACAAAGATGGAGAAAAATGGATGAGACTTTCACAAAACGATGAAACGAATCGAGTTAATTGATTATGATGAATAATTGATGAATTAAAGAAGAGATTAATGAACTCTAGAAACGTTGGATTCTTCAATCAACTACTTAACTTATAGTTTTTAACTTGTATTTACAACTTTGTTCGTTTTTTCATGTAATATAACAAGAACAAATAAAAAAAATTATTTCTATTTTTTCAACTAAAAAATATACATATATTTATATAAATAATATAAAAATTTCTAAATTAAAAAATACAGAATATTGAATACTTTTTTTAGATTTAAATTTTTAAGACAATATAAAAGAAAACGTCAAAATTAATATCATCATGATTTAAATATATATTCTTTAAATTCTTTAAATTTTACACAAAATATCGATATATAATCAAATAATACTTTTTAAATTTTCAATTGAACCAATATTTCATTTGAACCAATCATTATTTATCATTGAAAAAAGAAAATTTTACATTAATTTCTGCTTCCGTAAGAAAACTAAAATTGATTATCCAGAATATAATTATAACAAAATGAATTAAAATAATTTAGAGAAACGCGTGAAAGTTCAAAAATACATCTGAGAAGGCGACAATTTAGCGAGAAGTTCATTTATATTATCGATCTTCATGAATGTTATTATATGGGCCTAAATAAGTACTTACAATTTTTCTAAACGCCAAGGTCCCGGCCTCGACGCGGCCTCTGGTGTCGGCCTTCTTCGATTTCCACTAGATACCGACACACTCACTCCCGCCATATTCCCTTAAATAGAATCGAGTTCAATAGGACGAGCGTGGTAACACTCGCCTAACCTTTACGCTTTCATTGAAAAAAAGGGAAAAAAGAAGACTTCTTTCCAGACTCAAGATCGAGTGAAAGAACAAGGGAAACATTGAAGATGTCGTGTTTCTTCGATAACTGTTTCTTTGACAAAGAAACTATGGAATAGAAAATATCGAATTTGCACTAATCAATTATATATTAATGTTATAGAAAATATCTTTTGATTAGATTTGTCCGTGAAGATAAAATATGAATACTTTATTTTTAATTTAGCGTCAACATAAAACTTTTATTTATTTTTTTGATAACTGAAACAAAAATTTTATAAAATAAAAAAATATATATATATATATATATGTGTCTGTACTTATGTATATGATTATGTAAATATGACTCAATATTCATATTATAATTTTTATAATGAAAATTTTCACTCACAAAATTAATAACTTTATAAATATAGATTTAGAATGATACGCAATTTCAAATTTTTAGATATTTTTTTGTTCATTGACCTATTTCCAAAAAATATTGTGCACATTCTTGCGATACTTTGTACGGACATTTTCATTATCGTGCAAACGCATGCTCTTGACACAATTGCCAGTCTTAACGGCTCGAGTGGCAAACGTATAGTGACGAAATAGCGCAATTAAAACATCTAAGGAACTCTCGAAAAATCCAAGTTTTTTTCGCCATACACATAAAACGTTCTGAAGCTCAGAGCTTTTAGTTTCGCGTCGCGTGTAAATGCTTGTCTACAAGTGGCTGCGACAGAAGTACGATATTCAACCTTTCGATCTTTTCAAAGAACCGATATAGTCTTTTCCTAGGAGGCAATTTAATTTCTTTATTTTTAGATTAATTTATTTTTTTTAATTAAGAGCATATTTTTTTTAAATATTTTTAAATATTCTCATTAATATTATGAGAATAAAAAAGAAACATGGAGAATTTCTTTTTAAAAATATTAAATTCCTTTCAAGAATAATAAAAAATATAATAGAGACATCTTTATGAAATAAGTAACAAAGAAAGAGAACATATAAATGGGTATAAATATTTATGCATCATACAAGAAAAATATCTCTGAAAATAATATAGAAAATTATTTTATAATTAAATCAAAAAAAGTATGTGACAGAATACATAAATGAAAAATTAGATGTTACACCTAATAAAATCATTTAATTCTTCTATCTTTATATTATAAATATAATTTCTTTTAATATTCGATTCGTAATTTTATATCAAAATGCTCTTTCTTTCTTGTTAATAATTCAAATCTTCCAAAGTACGTTTTGTTAATCATTTACGACTTCCATATATATATATATATATATAAATATAATCTTTCAGTGAAATGATTGAAAGTCGAGTCATATATCTGTTCGAAAACTTTCAGTAGAATTTCAAAACTTTACAGCGTCTCGTGAAATAGTAATCGTCGTGACACAGTTTTAGATAGGTAAGAGCATAAAGTTCAGATCGATAGTAGTACACACGATATTTAGTTGGAAAAGTTAAAAATCATATATTTTGCAATGAAACTAAAGAAAAAAAGGCTACACACAATTCACAATTTTGAACATCGATAGACTAGTCGCAAAAACATTTTGTAACTATCTATTTTTCATTCGTCACATCTATAAAACAACTGATGATATGATCAATGTATCGATCATTCGAAATGTTTCAATTAAGATGTGCTGGCACATTGTATTATAGAAAGAAAGTTTTTATTGTTTGTTGAAAATTGCATTAATATTACTAACTAAATTACGTGTATACATGTTAAAATATATCGAATAATATAATATTCATCAAGCGACAAATTATCCTACCATTGTCTACTTTATGTCAGCTATCTATCATGTGATTTATCGATAGCTATCAAAAATCAGAGTTGTTGATGAATGAATTATATCCATCGATAATTAAATTCACTAGAGGATCACTATTCGTGCATTAAAATTGACAATCTCGAAAAGTAAAGAATAATAGAGATTTCAATAAAATTATTATTAATTATTATATTAAATTATTATATATATATATGTATATATAATTACCAAAGAATGTTCACTTTTCTTTTTTTTAATTTCTTTGGTAATAAATATCGATGAGCATAAATAAATATTTTTAAAACTTTCGGAAGAAAGAAAGAAAGATGGCAATGAAGATAACAAGAACGTTAGAAAATACAATAGAAAATTAATAAAAATGTTATTTACATCAATTTTAATAATTTATACTAAATGTATTTTAAGAATACTACATATAAAAAATTTATAATACAGAAAAGAATATTTTTATACGAATGAAAATCTTTCAGAAAGATTAATATGTTGAATTTATTCTTGGTTTATTTAAATGAGATAGATATCGTGTAATGTGGATAAATTCTGGTTGAAGAATAGAAAGTTCTAAACTCGACAAATTACTGCGAAATGTACAGGTGATTTTGTTACAGTTTCAAACTCATTTGTTTGAAAAGTTACATTCTCAATAGAAGACATGTGGACGAGCAACTTTGAAGATTTGAAACAAAAATTAAATACTTAAGTACTATTTCTTCTGACTAAAATTTTCTTTATTTTATTAAATAAAATAAAAGAATGAATAATAATCTGAATGTTTCTTGAAAAATGACCAAAAATATCTTGAATATTCATGACAAATAAAATTATAAAAGGAAATTGATGGTAAGCCAGTGACACAATCGTCTAGTTAAAAAAATATAACATATGTTACAATTGCATCTAACTTTACGAAAAAATCGATACAAGACTAAATACCTCTATTTAACATTTCAAAAATTATTATTATGTAAAATTTTACTATTATCGAATTCATAAGAAAATTCATACTGGCATACTATCGTGCTGAAAATTGATCCTAAATCGCTATGAAAGCAAATTAACTTTGAAGAGCATAAAGAATAGTTATGATTCTTGAAAAAACCTGATTTAAAATGAGACAAATATAATGAATTAATTTTCTTAATTTCGATATTTAAAATCGTTAGTAGAATTAATTTATATAAAATTATGTAAAATATAATATTGGAATAAAAATAAGTTAAAAAAACAGCAAATGGATGATTTCACGTTTAAAAATACTTCTTTTTCCATTTTTTTTTAGATTTCGTTTTTAAATAAATCAAATTTAGAAATTTTTTACAAGAATGCAAGCCCGTGAATTTAAATTATTTCTCATTGTTTAAAGATGAAATTTCAACTCGTAATCTACACGAGAGTAATTGAGAAGTGGTCAGACCAGCCAAGTATGACTCACATCCTTATTTGTTGTTCCAGGAATCACAACTCTGTATCACTAGCTATATTTTCGGATTCAATGTACCTGTTTAAAGCCACGATACATCACGCGTATTTCTTGCCTAGAGAACTTGGTTTGTCGAAGCAACTCTTCAAGGGCAACCGGCCTTGTAGTCTGTTGTCTGGTTCTTGTACTCTCGAAGTCGAAAAGAGCCTCTTCCGGTCCCGGTGAGTCTGGTGGCGTAGCCATTTGTACTTAATCCTATGCTTTCTGTCAACGAAATTTCTTCTTTTCTCAACTTGTTAGATATTGTCGTCTTGATTCGTTTAAGGTCACACCATTTTATCCATTCTTATTCGTTAAATATCTTCTTACTTCATCTCTCAATTTCCGTTGATAGAAGAATAGAGAGAGAGACACAGAGAGAGAAGGAGAGAGAGAGAGAGAGATAGAGAGAGAGTAATTGACCAATACTGTAAAAACAAAATTTATTAGCAGATTAATTGAAATATTTTTCAAGAGAATGAATTTAATAATTAAAACAATTTTAAATTGATCAATATTTATTTTTTGTTCTAAATTTAAAAGTTCTTTGTTTAAAATTTTGTTATTAAATCGAGAAACAATTGAAACTTCTATCAGGAGCATGAAGTTTAATAAGTTTATTTTGATCGTTGCGTGTCCATCAATCTTAAATTTCTCATATTTAACAAAGTATGTTTCAAACAATAAAATACTTTTCTTATCTCAAATATATTTTTAATATTTTTCTTATCTCAAACGTATACCTTTAATATTTTAATATCAAAAATTATATAAAATTTAAAAAAAAAAACAAAAAATATATTTTAATAATATATTTTTAAAAATATATTTAAAAATATATCATGGATCTTTCTTATTGATACGTCAAGATGAAATATTATTTTAAATATTTTCAAAACTCGATACGATTTAACCGACAAATAATTGGAATAATTTAAAATCACATAATATGTTATACATATATACATAAATATGCACTGATTGATATATATTTTGCATATATCGAACGATGTTTCTAACGATAGGCGAATATGTATTCGTACAAGTATCGGATTCGTGATAGCAATTACAAAATTACTAGATTTAAAATCAGTTACACGCGTTAAAATGGCAAAAAATATCAAAACAAAAATTTAAAAAAAAGAAAAAAAAAGGAGAAACAATTGGAATATATCAAATTAAATTTTTACGCATAGAATAACGAATCTGTAAATAGATAAAAAATTTAATCGAAACATGTCAACTCTCTAATGAATCAAACGAAGCCAAGTATTGCGAATGGCACAGTCTGACTTAATATCGTCTTATTCTACTTAAAGCGTGAGTGAACGTATTTATAATGAAATAATTTTTTAAAGGAATAAAATAATTAATTTATCAATTCGATATTTTTTAATAGATTTATATTTTGTTTTAGAAAACGTGTCTATTCTTTTAAGGATGCTGAATAAGATAACTTACTGATTAATTTGAGCATCTTTAAAAATATTTCTTTAGAAAATATAAACATTCAGTTTTCTTCTATTTTGATTATATAAAAATATTATTATCTTCGTGATATTTTATTTTATTTCAATGTTATTATTAAAGTTATTTTTAATTTATAAATTACTTGTTATATTTAAGAATGTTTTTATCTATAATTTTTTATTGCGAATTCTTTACCTATTATTTCAAGATTAGAAAATAATGACAATACTCTCATAATTTTAAAACATCCTGTACTATTCATTACTTTTACCTTTTTTATTTTCTATCTTAAAATATACTCATAATCTAGATTATTGTATGTGTCTTTATCAATTACAACAAAAGTTTTCAGTAATCATTTTCCAAAAGGGAATAAGAAAAAAAAAGAAATTATGCATGGTTAACAAGATTTAGGTCATTCAGTTGATGCCTATTGAATCAAATACAATGTCACAATGTATTTTATAAAGAAGAGAAGAAAAAAAGATAATAAACCCGTGAATGCTCGTCAAGCATCGTTGCTTTCTTTCAAGAATCGATGATTGTTCAAAAGGTTTCTCTAATGACATTTTCGAATCGTTTCATTTCAATTCACACTCTGCTGAACTTGAACAGATTTTTTTTCAATAGTGGCCCAAATTAATTTTACTGTAACAGGTAGCCAACTATTGAATCTTATTTTATTTTACACTTTATTCCAAATTTTTTTCTGATGCAATAATGCAATAATCGATAATAAAATTTTTTTTTTAATATTTTATTATTTATTAGATTATTCAATATATGATATAAATTCATATCATTAAAAGTAACTAAAAATAAAATTAATAAATAAATAATAATATTAATATCTTATATATTGTACATTTTTACCTTTTTTCTCATAATATATATTAATTATTATCTAATCAAGAAATTTAAGAAACAGAAATAGAAATATTGCTATAATCTAAATATTTCTATTATAATCTAACAATATGATTCATGTAAATAATAATGTTTTAACTTTTAAATATAATATTTTATATATATATGTATGGAAAAAATGGAAAAAAAAATAGAATTTTATTTTATTTTTGTTTTTGAGTTACATTTCTTTTTATATAGTATCATTTTCTTCATAAATTATAGTATTATGATGATAGATTTTAAGATAAAATTTTTTTTATTTTCACACATACTATAATATTAGATTATTTTGTTTTAAATCATCAGAAAAAATCGATTATATAAATTTTCTTTTTTTTCTCTATATCGCTTATTCAAGTCAGTTTTTACCTTTATTAAATTTTAAAAATTTAATTTTCATTTTAAAAAATATCTTTCAGCATTTTGTTTTCAACTACAAACAAATTTCAATCTATTTTTAAGACTTTTTCACATAATCGCCAATTTGAAATTTTATGATTATATTTCTTGATAAAACAATCTGTTCTCTTCTTTCGGATATGTATACTTTGTTAGCTTTCTCCGATACACAGACGTGATCGATGAATAATTCTTGAAGAAATGAATCACTTAAAGTCATGTATTTTTAACCAAAGTTTACATTGTAATAAAACTTTAAAAAATTATTGAATGTAATATTGTTATAAATTATTATTAATTTATATTACTAATAATATGTAAAATAGTTACAATTAAATATTGAATTACTCAATTTTAATTACTAATAAATTTCCGTTTAAAAACATTTTTTCGAAGAAAGAAAATTAATTATTCAACTTTTTGTTATTACGATTTTACTTTTTAAATATCTTAATGATTCATTCTTTAATTTGCCTATTTCGAAATATAAACAAAAAAATTTTAAATATGCACAAATAGCTATCCTATTACATATACGTATATATATATTTTTTAAATTATCTTTAAAAAATCTTGAATAAAAAATATTCAAAAAAAAAAAAAAACAAAATCAATATCCTAAATTAAGAATATTAAAATGACTAAAAAATTATTAAAATTATTAAAAACATAAAAATTCATTCACAATTCATCGCAAAGAAAATCATTTTTTTTTAAATTAAAGACAAAGATTTTTTCAAGTTGAATTTCTATTGAAAAATATCTTCAAGTAATTTCTAAATTGAAAAAAAAAAGGAAACTAGAAAAAGAAAGATATTAAAATATTTTTGCACTATATATTTTTCTATGCAAAAAGTTGCTATGTAACAAAGGTAATAAATGTTTTATCGTTTTCCACGAATACAAGGAAAACGGTTGAAATGCTCGAATGAATCGTGATTGTATGCGTATACTACGGGCACAAGGATCGATAAATAAAGCGAATTTTTATTTTTCATAGGCGCATAGGTGATATATATGGCCATTATGCAATACATATGTAAGTAAAAGAGAATACATAGCCTTGTTACCGCGTAGTATCTATGTACCATTCGATATAGATATATATATGTATCTACATAATATACCTACATAGTATAGTTATTCGGCATTTCGTTGGAAAGTTGGCAAAAGCAGTGCATGCGCGTATTTCCGGAATAAATTTCGATACTCTTCGTTTAAATCCACCCACATTTACCAGCACACTCTCCATCTCAACTCCCTTTTATCGATTTTTTCGGTAAAGGGTGGTTTTGGAGGGTGTCTTGGTTAATCTGTGAATTCTTTATAAAAAAAAAAAATTTTTTTAATTTTAACGATGTATATAATGTATATAATAATGATTGAATTTAAAAATTATTTGATATTATAATATTATAATATTGATAATATAATATTATTATTATTATATTAATATATAATATTATTATAATAATTATAATATTTATATAATATACAGAGAAAAAGAGTGCAATGAAAAATATTTTTCCCACGTTATTTAAGATATTTTGTTTCAAATTTTTTAATTTTTATAAATCATTTTTGTAATTTATAATAATGTTATTTTCTCAATTTAATTAATGTATCACTTTTACAATAATAGTCTTCATAACTAATGTAGAACAACAAATCATAAGACATAAATAAATCAATTTTTTTATGCATTATGTAATTCATAAAAATTATATATATATATATTGTATAAAAATTAAATACAATTATATGTAAATTTTAAATTAATTTATGTTTAGTAATATAATAATACAATAATATCGACAATTTAAAAATAATATCGACAAATAAAAATTATAATGATAATTAAAATAATTGTCGAACTTAGAATTATTACAGAGAAAAACAAATTTTTTTAAAAATTTAAGAAATAATTTT
Organism: Apis florea; assembly: GCF_048593485.1. Taxonomy (NCBI): domain Eukaryota; kingdom Metazoa; phylum Arthropoda; class Insecta; order Hymenoptera; family Apidae; genus Apis; species Apis florea. The sequence continues at coordinate 12,873 of NW_028256543.1, read as the reverse complement.
TCTAAGAATAAAGAATAACATAATTGATAATATCATAATAAAAGAAAATATGAGTTTCAAAATTTACTCTTCGGAATATTCTTCTACAAAATTTCTAGAAGTTACGCAAATTGTTAATTATGGTCGTAATTATTAATGGTCGTTATTATCCATTTTTACAAGATTACATTCGTTACGAAGACTACTATAAACTATAAAAACATATTAATTAAATCGAGAAAATAAGTCTGTACTTTCTTATTACATTGTAAAATCATTAATTACTGTAGTAACAGCGATCTCATAAAATATAAAATTTAAAAATATTCATATTATTTAATTATCAAATATTTTCAATGTAAAAGATAAAATAAAAAATATAATAATGTATATATTATGTACATGCACATAATATTTCTATATGCATATCATATATTTAAAAACATTTTAAATAACTTAAATTTAAAACTGATACTCTCTCTCTATTTCTCTTTTCTTTTCTATTAAAAATAATTCAAATTTTGTTGAAGATCGAATAAAAATTATTGATGATCTATTTCTATTATTAATCATTACTCGAATATAATTATTTATTTTGATTAAATTATGAAAAAAAAATCTTCATTGTTAAAAGTAAATTTTCAGATTAGCTCGAGTACCATTAAAAATAGATGGTGAAGTAAACCGAATATCATGCGTGCAAGAAATTAGCTACCACATTGCATTAAATCTTCCAGCGAACTTTTCTATAGCGATCGTTTCAACAATAAATCCGAATTACATCTTCATTACCATTATCAATGCTACTCATTTGTTTTTGCTTTGACGATAAAATAGATATAATGTTATAAATTAAATATGAAAATTCAATTATTAAGTCAACGAATTCTAAAATTAAAATTTAAAAAATTATGTATTTATATTTTTTTAATTCTATTTTTAAGAAAATAAAATATATACAAAATATATAAAATATTAACGATAATTAATAATATAATAGAAAAATTACGGGGAATATAAGATACTGCAATAATATATATATATAAAGGATGTTTATCTTTGGAAAATCATATCAATTATATTGATGAAAATGATGATTAATAAAAATGATAATATACTCGAAAAAAAATATTATTATAGTAAAAAAAAAATTCAATATTCTTTCAGATTGATCAAAGTCAATGAAAGAATACTCAATTCGAATAGCTTTATATTTAAACTGGTTTAAATATTTGGTTTTAATATCCCAGTTACGCGAGATATTGTTATTATCTCTCAAAAGTTTCATTTATTCACAGTTGTAAAACCATCTTTTGTAAAACCGAATGAAGGAAATACAAATAGTTTTTCGAAATGTTATATTAATCTTTAATGTGTTAATGTTTTATTCAAAATATGAGTTATATGACACATTGGATGACAAACAATAAATCTTAGGCTATAGAGAAAAACAGTTCAAATATTATACCTTGCCAGGAACAATAGAGACAAGGATAATTTGATGTAGCAGAAAGCATAGTAAAATAACATTACGTAATATTCGTACACGTAATATTCATGATTTTGATTATTAATTTTGAAAGAAAAATATTATTTCCAAAAGAAATTATTCTGAAATTTTTTATGTGATTTTAAATTAAATTAAAAAATATTTCGATAAAAATTATTTAATTTAATCTAGAAATATTAACGCTAAATATAATAATGTTAAATAAAACGTAATAACTAATATTTATAGAAACTACTTTCAAGAAATGAAAAACAAAAAATATCTATTTAATTCATTATCTGCGATTTTATATTTCTATACCCTTTAATAACATTTATTTAAATAATTAAACATTAAATATTAAAATTACTTTATTTTTAGTAATCTAGTAATCTAATTCTCAATTTCATATAATCAATTGATTTTCATTTAACCCTAAACAATTCCTCTTTCCTTGATAATCCATATTAATCAAGCAACAAATTCAAAAATCTATCACAAAGTTCAAGTAGCATCGAATTCAAAACACGCAGCATCCTTTTAACCTCTCTATAATAATAACTTATCTATCAAATACGGAATATACAATTTCCTCGAGCGCAAGCAAGTGGCAACAATCTCGGTAACAATATACAGAAAAGGAATCGCTTACGTTTCTCGGTGTAGAAGGAAGTATCAGAAAACTTGCTGGAAATTCAATTAGAATGATAATGCGATGAAAGAAAACCACAGCAGAAAAACAATGGAATTTCGAAGGATAACGCGAGCACGTTAGAGTTCAGGGTGAACGACCCTAAATCGAGGAGGAAACACGATGTTTTACAAAGGACCGGAGAAAGAGAGTAAGGCTGACCCGTGCACCGGCATACCGTTTATATCCTCTTCTACTAGCACACACGACACTCAGTGGCAATACTGCGCAACTACGCAGTCGGCGGCAGACTAGATGTGGCTGGGCTAGACCGGACCACGCATCCTCTGCCCCGCCCAATCATCACTCTCCTTTACAACCCTATACTATCCTTTCTCATATCAAACGCTACCCTTAACGGACAAATTCTTTTCTGTTACTCTACTGATTGCTTTCCTTATTTCTTTTGCTTTTTTTATTCCTGACGAAATATCAATAATAGTTTCGTTCAGAAAATTATTGAAAAATAAATAACAAGAAATAATATTATTCAAGATTGACTTCATTTATTTTAGAATTATAATTTACTGAATATATTTTTATTATTTAAAACTATTTCACTATTGATTAAATTGTTGAATATATTGTTTTTTTATAAAATTAAAAAAATGAAATATATTATTTACTGTATCTTCATTAATATCTTCATTAATAAATTCAAATTACTAAATCTGAATAAAATGGAATAATTAAATGTCTCCACCGAAGAATCCGAAGCAATTAAATTATTTTTTTTGATTCTTTATTTACAAATAATTATACAAAATTAAATACATAAAAAATTTTCTATAGTATATTAGATAAACAAAAAAAATGGACGCTGATTATCTTGAAACTACGCGCCAAAAGCAAAAATAGAAGAGAAGAATAGATATAGAATAAAAATTGTAAAATTAACGCCATCTATAAAATAGTTTAGATGGAACATACATAAACAAGGAGCAAATAGAATTGATCATTAATGCCATCTCTTACAGACATCTTTCCAAAAGTAGAGTAAGAAATGAAAATCATCGCCATCTTGTAGATGTTAAACTTTCATTTGAAAATATTCAAGAGATGGAGCTAAATCTAAATTCTTATTCCATTTTATCCTTTTAAAGGACAAAATATTTTTTTTTCTACGCGATATTTTAAAATTTTGAGTCTTATATTTCGAAATATATAATCTCCAAAAAGATCATAGTTTTTTAGATTTCTATCTATTTCTTCTGCCATCTAGCACATCCTGACATAAATATGTGGACAAAATTAAAACTCTCAAAAGGTAAAAAGAAAAAACTAAATTACTATACTTCATTATAATTTTAGAAATTGAAACAAGAATATTATTTATCATCTTAAATTATAATATTTCTATCTATGAAAAATATAATCGCGATCGCAGCCAATTAGCTCATATTATTTCTTATAAAATATATAGTTGTATCATTGATACTAGCGGGATATTAGCAATAATTATATATTGTATATTAAATAATATGATTTCCCAGGTCTCACCGCTTGGAGGTTGCTGCGAATTGGAGACCCACCCTAACCACGACGTCCCCCATCCACCCTCCTTTAATACGAAAATTTATTTATTCACAAATAATTCTCCTTTGTATGATATATGTTTGCAAAACGTTCAAACTTTTGATCGTTGTGCAACACGAGCATCAAAAGGAGTTGCAAAGAAAACCGGCGCGGAAGACTAAAATCTGCAAATAAAATTAAAATTAAAAGACTTTCTACCAACATTTTACATTTTCATCGATGTGAAAATGAAGAATGATTGATAGTAAAAAATTAAAAAAAAGAAGAAAAAGAAAAAAATAAGCAAAATAAGCATCCCAAAAAGCGCTACGCCATTTTACCCAACTACTTATCTACAATATCTATTTTTCTAAAATACATGCAATACTATTTTATTTAATCATACCCTTGATTGTGCATGCACTTAATTCTAAATACATTTTTTTTAATCAGTATCATACAATTTTCTATTCCTCTAGAAAATTCTGAAACAAATTTAAAAGTATAATATTAATATTCTACTTATATTAAAAACTTTTTTCTTATTTCCTTCCTATAATATATAAATTAGTTAATTATGTTTTGTTTGTAATTATTGTTTGTTTATCTATTGAAAATCTAACAAATTCTCTTCATATCATATCTACATTCATTATATTTACATTCATACTAATGACACACAATTTTCATAAAATTTATGATACGACATAAATCACACGGCAAAAGGAAAATACAAATCAGAATATATCAATGATAGCTACTGAACAAAGTCACGTAGCTAGTACCAAGTATCAAGTACATGTTTGTAATGAGGAAATTGAGGAAATTGAGGAATTAAGGTAAAGTTAAGGTATTGCCTTGAAAAATAGACAAATATGGGCTTGGAAAACGAATAAGAGTAGGAAAGGCGAGAGTGCCTATTTAATAATAGGAAGAACAGAACATCCCATTGTTTATAAATCCCATATGTCAAGAAAGTTAAATATTTCTTCTAATCTAACCCTATTCTAAATCCTATCCTACATGATATAAAAATTAAAATATTTATTTGATGATGTAATCCATTCCGTTGAAAATTGAAGAGGATTTCTGAAACAGACTATAAAACAGAATTAAATGAAACTCAATGATAAAAATAATTAGTTTTTAGCAAATCACACATTTATTTTGTATCTTTTTTTTTTCTTCTTTATTTTCTTCAAACCATTCATTCATATCTGTAACAAACTCAATTATTGGATTAATAATTAAAAAATAATTTGCATTTAGGAATAAATATTAAAAAAAAAAAATCAAATTATCAAAATGTTGTTAAGCAATTCATGATTTTAAATGAAAGATATTCATCGATAAAAAAACTAAAATATATTTTTTAACAGTAACAAATGCTCTTAACAAGGGGGATGCTGAAAAGAGAAAAACGACGAAAAGAGGTAATCAGAAGGATTACCAAAATAATTATCCACTCAATGTAAATCCGAACAAACCGTGAGTGGAATTTTTTTCTATTTCGCAACACTAATATACTAATATCTTAAAAGAAAACGCGAAGAGTGCTCCATTATATATATTCTAAATTATTCATTGAAAAAAAAAAAAAAGAATTAAAAAAAAGATAAAAAAAAGAAAAAAAAAAGAAAAGATAAAAGATTCCCGAAAATATATACGAAACTCTAATAAACTAATTTATGCACTCGTATTTTATTATATACGCAACACTAATAGCGGAAGATTGCAGTCATAGTCAAAGACTGCCGTCGTACAATCACCCTTTGTACAGCCTTTTTGGCTGCAATAGATGATTCAGGAATTGGAACGTACTTCCACAATCCAAGTGGAAGAAATGGGCAATTTATAAACGCAATACTACTATAAAAAAACGCGATTATTTTTGAACGCAACACTAATTTTTCAAATGAATTTAATACAAAATTTATTATTATTCTATAAATCCAAAAAGCTATTTTTAAATATCACGATATTATAAATCGCTACATTATAATATAAATTTAAATTTATATATAAAAAGAAAAAAAGAAAATAATAAAAAATAGACTAATTCATAATGAAAATAATTAAAAGCAACCACGATACTTTTTTAACGCAACGCTATAGCAAACGCGATCATCATTTCATCGCAACGCTAATTCAACCCGTTATTAATCAATCGCAACACTAATGCAAAACCGCGATTTGCCCATGATGACTGGATCAACGATGGGCCAGCATGCAAATTGGCCAGACGATACAACAACATATACTACGTATTACTAAAACGAGCACAATGACAAAGTAGTAACAATGACTTCCCATTCTTTGGATCCAGACAAGATCCAAAAGATGAGAAACCATTCGTTGCAGCCCTCTTCGTGACAGTTTGTCGGGCCTCTTCGGTCTTCCTCCTTCGGGCGCAATGCCCGCTGAAACTTAAATCTAGGCTCGAGATTCACTAATCGCAAACCAAAGAAAAAAAGAAAAAAAAAGGACTAAATCGCGGAAGCTAAGTGCATGGACGATCAACGATCGTAATAATCGTTCTCCGTACATGCATAGAATCTCGAGCGCAACGTTCGTTTCGAAAACAAATCGCGACCGCGACCGCGAAATTCGAAAAATCGATGAGCAAAGCCAGAGACGAATGGCATTGTCATCCATTCGTCTCAGCTTCGCCCTCGATTTCTCAAATTTTATTTCCTGAAACAGATTGCCACGCGAAAACGCGCCTACCCGATCAGAGACTGTGACAACCTGCCCGGCCCTACCTACTTATAATTAACAGACATACCAGAAATATACTACCTATCCTACCTAGCCCTATATTTAAAAAATATGGCAAAACAGACACACCAACACATTCATTCCACGATTCTCACACATAACACCCGGGCGCAAAAGCCTACACTAGGGAAAGCGTCCCGGGACGCCTCCGACACCCGAGCTTGGCACACTACTCGCACACTCTAACTTTACGTACCATTTTCCTGAAATCGACTGACGATGGCTAGCGATCATTGCGTGAAACGCGATAAAAACGCGTGTATCTACATTTTAATTGTGAATATTTACGAATATGTAATGTTTTCTAAAAGATTAGCTACTAGATTAAATAGTAACATTATTGTGAACCAAAATTATATTATTATTGTAATTTTTAATTAAAGATTAATAATCTTGCTTAATAATTATTTATTAGTTATTCGCAATATTTTATTGCGAATATAATTGTAAGTTGTGATTGAATAATGAATGAAATAATATGATAAATGAAACGACGCAATTCCACAGTCTAACCATACACACGCAATGTGGAAAGTACGTCGTGCACGATACACTAACGCATCGTCAGTCGCTAAAAAATTTGTATTAGCTTATGAACTAAGATCATCATACCCATTGCCTCTCCTTCACTCAAGTAACACCTGGGCACGTGAGTGAATTCCTGGCAATGAACATGGAAAGGGTTAAACCTGAAAATCCTGAGCTAAAAAAATATTAATATATCCATATTGTATCTAGCGGGCTAATATTCTTTGGACTTTGTATCATATACTTCAAATTATATTATATATTTTAAATTCTTACTATATTTCAAATTATTTGTGACTCTATTTTATATTTTATTTTATTAATTGAACAAGTTATTGAAATTTTAGCATATTAAATCTTTAATATTGAATTTAAAAAGGAAATTAAAAAAAAATTCATTGTAAATTAATAGATTGATAAATATTAATAGATATATCCTCAGGCGATTTCTTCATCACAGCATATTTTCAAAACCATAAGAATAATATTCAAAACTTATTGCTCTGATTCTAAAATCTGCCTGTCGCGAAATGTCTTCTTGCACAAAATTTAATTCACATTGTACGAATAAAAAATAAAAATTGAACTTTACTATTTACCAATATTGTAAATCATATTGAAGTAATATGAAATTATTATATGAAAATCACAATAATCAAATTGATCAAATAATTTAAAATGTTACTCAGAAGGATTTTGAATTATAGAAATTCAAACTAATTATTATATTATACTGATAATTATATAATAATAATTATTATATGTCTTGGAATTAGAAATATACTAAACATTTTATATTAATCAAAAACGCGAAGCGTAAGAAGACCTATCCTGAACTAATAAATAAAACACAAAAGATATAATTGTTACTACTCACGGGTATTTATTATAAATAAATATCCGTGGTCATTGTGCTCGTGCAAAATTCTACGTATACAACCAGTCATTCGTGTCGATTCGGATCTTTCATCCTACGACATGTTTGAATGACCGGAGGAACCAAAAAGCATGCGACTCACCATACGATGCGACGAATGCTTTCATTGTTATCGTATTGTAGTCCAGAAATCATCGGAGGTTGTCATCAGGATGGAAGAAATCTGTGAAAAAACGTCATAATTTAAAACACGGTTCTGATTACTTGAAAAAATTGAAATACGAATTAAATATGCAATATGTAATAATAATATTGAAATTTCATTTAACTTCTATTTAGAAGAATAAAAATTTAGATAGATAAAAAAATAATTACCTCTTCGCGTGATGGATGATCGCCTTATTCTCTTGAGAGAAGCACTGATTCTACCCTGTACCGAAAACGAATATTTAAAAGAAAAAAAAAGTAAAAAATAAAAAACTAATAACGCGTCCGCATAAATTATAATCGGCGAACAAACACTGATTCTATCTTCGCGGTTGATTATTCTAATTAAAATCTAATCAGAGCTGTTGTGCTCTAAAAAATATTCAAAATACTATAACGAAGCAAACACTGATTCTACTAACCACATTGCGCGTGGTCAAATATTTTTTAAGATTAAAGTCCAGGAAAAATCTTCATAAAGATCATCAGCATCTGCGAAATAAAATGTGAAATATTGTAATTTTTTTCTTGAAAATATAACATTCGTTATTTAAAATCTTGAAATAGTAATAAATGGAATTATATTTATCTTTAAACTTTAATAAAAAAATATTAAATTTTAATAATAATAAAAATATAAAATTAAAATTTAAAAAATGATTCTTCTTACCTCTTCGCGTGGTGGATGATCGCCATATTCTCTTGAGAGAAGCACTGATTCTACCCTGTACCGAAAACGAATATTTAAAAGAAAAAAAAAGTAAAAAATAAGAAACTAATAACGCGTCCGTATAAATTATAATCGGCGAACAAACACTGATTCTATCTTCGCGTTTGATTATTCTAATTAAAATTCAATCAGAGCTGTTGTGCTCTAAAAAATATTAAAAATACTATGACGAAACAAACACTGATTCTATTAACCGCATTGCGCGCGGTCACAAATATTTTCTGAAATTAACATTAAATTAGTAGAGGGATGGGGAAAGATAAAAGAAGAAACAATATTTTTTCAATATTTTTCTTCTTCTTCCTATCGAGCATTTGTTCTGAAAATACTGTTTTTTTTATTTTAACTGATTATGAATTATGTATAAAAATGTTATCAATTATTTATGAATATCTGAAGTTTAATAAAATATTCGTTGTCAGATTTTAAAATTTAACTTTTAATGATAAACCATGAAAATTTCTGATATATTTTTTATTTTTTCACTTTCATTTAAATAGAATGTAATTTTATTACGAATTGCTTAATAACAACCACTAATAATTCAATAAAATAGAATAAAAATTTATACATACGAAATATAAAATTTTACCGCGTCATCAAGAAAGACATGGCGTCCATATTGGAATTTTTCCCGCCTTTTAAGAGCTATCACGTTCAATATCAATTAAACCTGTGCAGAAAAAAAATCAAAACTTCTAAATAAATGAATAAAATATATTAAAATTAGATTATGTTAAAGTGTTATAACAATTAAATCAAATAAAAACTCACATAAGCTATCTTATTAAATTCGACACTCGAATTATATGATGTATAAAGAATTTAAAATGATTTAGTTGACAAACAATTATCAATTCTAACAAAACTAACTAAAATATTGAATGTATTAATTAAATAAAAACGCACAAATGATAAAAAAAATAACTATAGTATTAAAAACAAAAAATAGTAATATAATATTAAAATATTACGCACTAAATAGAACACACGTCTCGAGAAAATTTCAAACGTCTAATTGCCACGACGAATCAACGAACAATGTCACTTTACTGCGCGATTTGACTTCGCGCATGGAATAACAAAATGGAGAGGGGATACGCCCGGCAATTCGACATACCAAAATATGTTTGAACACGAATTCTTAGAAACGATCAAACATAAAGAATATTTCTAGACTCGAGCAAAATATAAACGATAGACCACAAAAAAGAAAACAATAAATATATACGCGAGACTTTGTATACAATATATATACATTCGGAAAAATATATATCATTTGAATAATTTTATTTCACGAAATGAATTCACAACGAATCGTAAAAAATTTCTTTTATTTTAATACGACTATGATTATAAAAAAATAAAGATCAAAAACATAAAACAAACGTATATAATTAAAATTATATTTAAGAAAATTAATATACGATTTCAAATTCTGTCTCGAAATATTTCGATACGCGACGCTACTAATGACGCAACAGGTAAATGAACAATCGAAGGAAAAAACACAAAGAAACGCAAAAGACTAATTAATTTCGTTCTCATTACACTGAATCGATTATTAAAAAAACTAAATTAGCAATAATTGATAAATTTGATAATAATAAGAGTAAAATAACTTACTGCGTAATCCGAATTTGCGATGATCCGTCCTCTTGTCACAATTTTCAACTGTAGACTGACGCCACTATGATGCGCATTATGATGCGCACTATGATGCGCACTGATTCGCCCGCGTCTCGAATTAAACGACGCTCTGATTGGTTGACACTTATTTTTTTCAATTAAAAACCGCGCGAAAAATTAAAATATCATATAATATAAATAAATTGTTGTTATTTGTAATATTGGAATCTTGCAATATTATAATGATTAGAAAAACAAAATAAAATTATTAATAAAATTATTGATTTAACAAAATAGTTAAATTGAATAAAAGAGATTATAATGTAGAGAAGAAGAAATTTAATATAAATATTGATTAAACTTTAAATAAAAGTAAAACACAAGAAAGCACAGAAAGTAAAACACAAATTTAACAAAAAAATTTAAATAAATTTATAAAAATTGAAAGAATAAAAAAATTATAAAATATAAACATAATATACATAGTAACTAAAAATTTAATAAAATTAAAATATAAAAATTCAATTTAACTTCAAAATAAATAAATTTAAGACATTAAATTAAGAAAATAAAAGAAAGTAATATAATATAAAAATCAATAAAATAGAAAAACTTAAAAAAAAAAAAAAAAAAAAGAATATAATATAAAGATTCAAAGAAATTAGAAAAGATTGAAATATAAATAAAATATTTTATATTGAGATGAACAATATCTGAAAATGAATTGATATATAAAAATAGAATTTAACACATATATTAATTGAATTGGAAAAAATATGTAAAAATATCTATAAAAAAAATTTAACATTACAATACATAAATAATAAATAAAATATAAAAAAAGAAAATAACATAAAAGTTATTATAAAATAAAAAAAGATTAAAACATAAAAGAAGAATTTAATCTCAAAGTTAAAAAAATCTAAATCTAAAAATTTAAAACAAAAAAGAAATTAACATAAGTTAAACATATTAATTGAATTAGAAAAAACATATATAAAAAAATATTTAATATTATAAATTTGCAAAATTTAATTATTTAATTTGTTTAAACGTTTTTCTTGATTTAGGTAACATTTCTGTTAAATTCTTTTCTTATTTTTATTTTAATTCTTTTAAATTATTTTTAACTTTGAAATTTCACTTTTTTATTTCCATATTCCATTTTCATTTATTTCTTTTTCTAAAATAATTCTAACTTCTATATTATACTCTCTATTTCATGTTTTTTTTTCATTATTTATGTATTACAATGTTAAATTCTTCTCTTATATGTTACAACATATAAGAGAATTTAATATAAATAATATATAAATAATGAATAAATACAATACAAACATAATAAGAGAATATAATATAAAAATTAACTATTATAATGTGAAAAAGGATTGAAACATTGAAGAAGAATTGAATTTTAAATAAAGTTAAAAATCTTAAAAGGCTAAAACGTCAAAAAAAAATTCAGCATAAATGTTTATTGAATTAGAAAAAAAGAAAAACATAAAAAAGAAATTTAATATAACAATTAACTAAATCTAACAAATTTGCATATAAGAAAAGAACTTAACATTGTAAATTTTGCTACATTTAATTGTTTTGTTTAAATGTTTTTATATTAGTTAAATTTAAGTAGTATTTCTATTAAATACTTTTTTTTATGTTTTAGTTCTTTTAGATTTTGTTAACTTTGAGATTAAATTTCTTCCATCTTTCAATCTTTTATTAATTTATAGCAATGAAAATTTTATCTTATATTGTCTTCTTATATTTGTATATTTTTTGTATATTCTATTCATTATTTATATGTTATAACAATAAATTTTTTTACATGTTACAACATAACAATTATATTGTTACAACATATAAATTTAACAAATTTGCAACATAATTATATATTAAATAATTAGTAAAACATAAAAAGAGAATATAAGATAAAAGTTAAATTGTTATACAATGAGAAAGGATTGAAACATTGGAGAAGAATTTAATTTCAAAGTTAAAAATCTAAAAAATTAAAACATCAAAAAAGAATTCAGCAAAAGTGATTAATTTAATTAGAAGAAAAAAACATAAGAAAGAAATTATATAATAACATGAGAATTAAGTGAATATAACAAAGTAATATATGAAAAAAGAATTAATCATTAATACACAAAAAAATGTATGATTGTACAAATTTGAAAAAGGAATGCAATATAGAAATCAATTAGTACTCCTCATAATTTAAATGAATGTTTTTTATTTTATAGTGATTACTTTTTTTTTATTTTGTCTTCTTATATTTATGTATTTATTCATTATTTATATATTATAATATTGATATATTAAATGTTTTTACATGTTATAATATAACAAGTAATTAAATCTAACAAAGCTGTAACATATAAGAAAAGAATTTAACATTGTAACATATAAATAATAAATAAAACATAAAAAGAGAATATAAGATA